>NC_080022.1:143674288-143977318 GCF_030020395.1 Manis pentadactyla
ATTTTAAGTAATCCTCTGCTTTATCTGCTTTAGTTTCATTTTAGCCCATTATAGTGTTCCTGACATCTCAATCCGGTCCCTATATATGCTTTCCCAGGAGTCTTACCGGATCAACGATCTTCAGGAGCTTTCCTGCTCTGAGCTTCAGGTCCCTGTTTGGGCGACACTTGTCGGCTCCCCCGGCCTCTGAGGTGCAGATTTGGAGGGAACACGACAGAAGGCTGAAGATCTAAAAGGCCAGCCAGGGGACTCAAGGTATTGCAGCACAAGAGTAATGCCAAAAAGGCACTCCTCATATTTATTGAGCAAATGAGCTCAAACATCTAAAGAATTCTGAGTAGGGGGTTCAACACATGATCAACACACAATCATTATCTGACCTTGAGTCTAGCCCTAGGGCGTGACGCTCCTCAAGGATACCAGAAACATGACTGCGGTCACGAGTTGTAGGAACTGTTTTGGCTCTAATCATTCTGTTTTTGATCACGCATCAAGTTGTAGGAAAAATAATCAAGTCATATGTATTTGTACATTTGACTTCTATTCTACATGGTTTGTGTATTAATCCCATTAATCCCACAGGCTACTATGACCCTAGAATAACCACTTAACAAAATTATCACTTCTTAAGCCAGAAGTGGGGATAAAATTGGATGAATGTATTTGATCCAAACAAAGGCAGGGAAAAAGGACAAAAGGAACAAACAAAATGTTGTGATTTTCATTAAACATAAATGTTCTAAGAATATACCAAGTAAAAGGCAGAGATAGAATGAATAAAAAACCAAGACCCTTTTTATAATCAACTAAAAAAGTTGTCAACAAGAAACTCACATTAAATATAAAGAAAAAACTAGGTTAAAAGTAAAAAGATAGAAAAAGATAATACTATGCAGATACTAAGTTTAAGAATACTACAGTAGCACTAGGTACATGAAAGAATTGAAAGCAGGGACTCAAAGATATACTTGTACACCAATGTTTGTGGCAGCATTATTCACATCAGCCAAATTGGTGGAAACACCACAAATGTCTATCAAACAGATGAATGGATAAACACGTGTGTGTGTGTGTGTGTGTGTGTGTGTGTGTTTGTACGTGCACACATGCAATATGGAGATATGGAGTATTATCCTTTTAAAAAGGAATGAAATTCTGAGACATGCCAACAACATAAGTGAGTCATGAAAACGTTATTCTAAGTGAAATAAGCCAGACGCAAAAGGACAAATACTGTATGATTTCACTTATATGCAGTACCTACAATAGGCACATTCATAGAGATAAAAAGGAGAACGGTGGTTACCAGGGACTGGGGGGAAGAGGGAATGGTAATTGTTTAATGGGTACCTCATTTCTATTTGGGATGATAAAAAGTTCTGGAGATGAATAGTGGCAATGGTCATACAACACTGCGAATGTACCTACTACCATGAATTATATACTTAAAAATGGTCCATCTTATATTATGATATATTTAATTTATTTTATAATTGTTTAAAGAATGCTGTACTGGCTATAATACCAAAGGACCTTTCAGAACAAGGAATATTACCAAAAATAAACAGGAATATTACATATAAGAAAAGGGCAGTTCATGAAGTACACACTACAATCCTAAAAATGTATGCTCCTAATAATGAAGATTCAAAATACATGAAGCAAACCTAACAAAAGTGAAAAGAAAAATAGATAAATGAGTAATTATAGTTGATATTTCCACATGTCTCTCTATAGTTAACAGAGGAAGTACAGACACTCAATAGGTATACAGAAACTTAAAACAACACTCAAACTCCTCCCACAAACCACCTCTACAGGGTATTTTAAAGGGACTGTTCTAGACGGAAGTACTCTGAACGCTAAATAGAAGTCACCAGAGAAAATAAAATCACACCAAAGAAAGCAGACCAACCAAATACTAACTAAGGCAAAAAATAAAATCAACTATTCACAAAAGCAGTCAAAGGAAACACAAAAGAGTACAGAATATAAAGAATGGAGGAGGAGGAATAAGAAGGGAGAGAAATAAAGAATCATCAGACTGTGTTGATAATAGCTTAATAAGCTAGTTAAGTTAGACAGTTAGATAGTAAAGAAGCTACCCTTGAACCTTTTGTAAGGACAAATCTAAAGCCTGCAATAGCAATAAGTACATAACTTTCAATAATCACCCTAAATGTAAATGGACTGAATGCACCAATCAAAAGACACAGAGTAATAGAATGGATAAAAAAGCAAGACCCATCTTTATGCTGCTTACAAGAGACGCACCTCAAACCCAAAGACATACACAGACTAAAAGTGAAGGGATGGAAAAAGATATTTCAAGCAAACAATAGGGAGAAAAAAGCAGGTATTGCAGTACTTATAGCAGACAAAATAGACTTCAAAACAAAGAAAGTAACCAGAGATAAAGAAGGACATTACATACTGATAAAGGGGGCAGTACAACAAGAGGACATAACCATTATAAATATATATGCACCCAATACAGGAGTACAAACATATGTTAAACAAAAACTCACAGAATTAAAGGAGGAAATAAAATGCACTGCATTCGTTCTAGAAGACTTCAACCACTCACTCCAAAGGACAGATCCACCAGACAGAAAATAAGTAAGGACACAGAAGCACTGAAAAACACACTAAAACAGATGGACTTAACAGACATCTACAGAACTCTACACCCAAAAGCAACAGGATACACATTCTTCTCAAGTGCACATGGAACACTTTCCAGAATAGACCACATACTAGGCCACAAAAAGAGCCTTAGTAAATTCAAAAAGATTTGAAATTCTACCAACCAACTTCTCAGATCACAAAGGTATAAAACTAGAAATAAATTGTACAAAGAAAACACAAAGGCTCACAAACACATGGAGGCTTAACAACATGCTCCTAAATAATCAATGGATCAATGACCAAATTAAAACAGAGATCAAGCAGTATATGGAGACAAAAGACAACAACAGCACAAAGCCCCAACTTCTGTAGGATGCACCGAAGACAGTTCTAAGAGGAAAGGATATAGCAATCCAGGCCTATTTAAAGCAAAAGACACCATCAATTCAACAAAAAGGCAGTATGGGAGAATATATTCATAAATGACACAACCGATAAAGGGTTGACATCCAGAATATATAAAGAGCTCACGCACCTCAACAAAAAGCAAAAAATACAATTAAAAAATGGGCAGTGGAGCTGAACAGACACTTCTCCAAAGAAGAAATTCAAATGGCCAACAGACACATGAAAAGATGCTCCACATCGCTTGTCATCAGAGAAATGCAAATTAAAACCAAAATGATATATCACTTCACACCAGTAAGGATGGCCACCATCGAAAAGACAAACAACAACAAATCTTGGGAAGTTGTGGAGAAAGGGGAACCCTCCTACACTGCTGGTGGGACTGTAAGCTAGTTCAACCATTGTGGAAAGCAGTATGGAGTTTCCTCAAAAAAACTCAAAATAGAAATACCATTTGACCCAGGGACTCCACTTCTAGGAACTTACCCTAAGAATGCAGCAGCCCAGTTTGAAAAAGACATATGCACCCCTATGTTTATCACAGAACTATTTAGAATAGCCTAGAAATGGAAGCAACCTAAGTGTCCATCAGTAGATGAATGGATAAAGAAGATGTGATACATATATACAAAGGCATATTATTCATCCATAAAAAGAAAACAAATCCTACCATTTGCAACAACATGGATGGAGCTAGAGGGTATTATGCTCAGTGAAATAAGCCAGGAGGAAAAAGACAAGTACCAAATGATTTCACTCATCTGTGGAGTATAAGAACAAAGGCAAAACTGAAGGAACAAAACAGCAACAGACTTACGGAACCCAAGAATGGACTAACAGTTACCAAAGGGAAAGGGACTGGGGAGGATGGGTGGGAAGGGGGTGACAAGAGGGGGAAAGGGGCATTACAATTAGCACACATAATGAAGGGGGTGGGCACGGGGAGAGCTGTACAACACAGAGAAGACAAGTAGTGATTCTATAGTACTTACTATGCTGATGGACAGTGACTGTAATGAGGTATGTTTGGGGGACTTGTTGATGGGTGGGGGTCTAGTAAACATAATGATCCTCATGTAATTGTAGATTAATGATACCAAGAAAAAAAGAAAAAAAAACACTCAAACTACTTAACCTAATTCACATACAGCACTCCATTCAACAAATGCAGAATAAAACATTCTTCTCCGAGGTATACCTACACCTTCAGCTTGCATTAATGGAGGAAGCCATTCATTTGTGTTCTATTTGATTTATTGTATTAATTTCCAATATATAACCACCCTTTTCTGATGATTTACTTATTTTCTCTAAGACTTCTTTCTCATGGAATAACTGGCTTTTTTTCCATTAAATCTAACAAGCACTGTGAATGTTATAGTGAATATTTCTCTTCTTACTTTGAAAAACAGCAAGTTAGAACAGAAAGATTTTCAGTCCACTTCTTTCAATAATGACTATAATGAAAATGTTAAGAGGATGGTTCTCATGTTAAGTTAAATTGTTACCACAAAAACAAACAAGAAAAACCCAAAGAACACTGAGAAATTCTGGAAGTGATGGACATGTTTAGTATCTTGACTGTGATGATGGTATCCTCAGTATATGCTCTTGTCCAAACTTAACAAAATGTATACACTAAACATGTGCAATCATTTGTATATCAATTATGCTTCAATGAAGCTTTAAACAATAGTGACTATCATGGATTCTTTCAGACTATTTTACTAGAAGACTCATCTTGTTTTCCTACTGCTATTTCACTTGGTTATTTTTATTGTCTATTGAATTTTGATATGACTTATATGTGGAATCTAAAAAAAAAACAAAACAGAAATAGACTCATAATACAGAACTAGAAAGAGACTCATAGAAAAAGGAATAGACTCATAAACATAGAACAGATTGGTGGTTGCCCTAGGGGACAGGAGTGGAGGTATGGATGAACTAGGTGAAGAGAAAAAAAATTAGTGAAAATGTTTGATTATCTTGATCTGGGTGATGGTTACATGACTGTATACAGATGTCAAAATTTATCAAGCTGTACAATAAGACTTGTGCATTTTATTTTATGTATCTCAATAACAAATTTTTTCAAGAGATCAAAAAAATAATGTAGTATGTTTTTATATTAGTCATTTAAAAATCAAGTAATTCAGTATACATAGAAACTTTAAAAATTGTGTTTTATGCATAAAATTGAATGGGAATTTTTCAATGCCAAGTCAAAAGACAATATTCAAATATTTCAAGAAATGTCCCCAAATTTCTGTATCTATATTAAAATGTATAATTGTATCATTATATAATTGTATAATATTAGAAGGGGTCTTAACCTCTAAATTTAAACTAGTCTCACCATATCTCCTTTTTTAAATTACCCATAGTACTTTGAATTTGTACCAAACAGTTTGGTACTTAACTATATAGTAACACCAAACATTTCATATCTTCAAAGATTTTACTTGGTAACTTAAGCACACCTTTCAGGGAATCAAATTTTTATTTTATATTTTTCCAAAGAAGATACATGAATGACCAATACACAAATGAAAAGATGTTCAACACCGTTAGACACTAGGGAAATGCAAATCAAAACCACAAAGACATAGCACTTCACACCCATTAGGATGGCTTATAATAATTTTAAAATTTTTTAATAGAAAATTACTGCTGAAATGGATATGGACAAACTGGAACACTTGTGCACTGCTGATGGAGATGTAAAATGGTTCAGCCACTGTGGAAAATAGGTGGCAGTTCCTCAAAGTTAAACGCAGAATTACCATAAGATCAAGCAATTTCACTCCTAGGTATATACCCACAAGAAATGATACATCTACATCTTGTAAAGAAGTACATCTACAGGCATGTTCACAGCAACACTATCCACAAAAGCAATAAGGTAAGAACAGCCCAAATATTAATCAACAGATAAACACACACAATATTATTCAACTATAAAAATAATGAAGTACTAATACATATTACCATGTGGATAAATCTCCAAAACATTATGCTAAGTGAAAAAAGCCAGACACAAAACGTTGTATATTATATGATCCTGTACATATGAAATGCCCAGAATAGGCAAATCTACAAAGACACAACACAGACTGGTGGTTATCAGGGACAGGGGGACAGGCAAAAGAGACAGCAACTGCTTAATGGGTAAATGGTTTGCTTCTGATGTAAGTAAAATGCTTTGGAACTTAGAGATGGTAGTTACACAAAACTGTGAATGTACTAAATACTACTGAAATGCTTACTTTAAAATTACTAACTTATAGTTATATGAATTTCACCTCAATTTTTTTAATGTTTCTTTTGACCATCTGGGATAAAAGTATTTCCTGACTATATTAGATATTCCCATTCAATCTTGTTTCCCTTTTTATAAAGTAAAGCACACTGAACCTAATTAATACATTCCTGTTGACTCAGGATCATCACTGTAACAACGAATATATGAGTAAATCACCTCTTATGTATTCTCTGAGTCTCAGTTGTCTCCTCTGTAAAATGTCATGATTTGGCTAGATCACAGGATTTTTACCATTTTTTCAGCCACAGATCCTTTTAAAAATCCAGTTAAGTTGCAGACACTTACCCTAGAAAAATTCACATGTGCACATACACGGCAAATTGCATACAACCACAGGACATTCACAGACCTGTGATAATGTACACAATCTATTACCATGGGTGCAGCATTAAGGGGGAGCAAATGCCTGATTTGACTATCTCTATGATCCTTTCCAGTTCTAAATTTCAGATTGTACTGAAATCTAAAATGCTAGGACAGCTTCAAGATCTGTAGAGATTCATGGGGGTATGTTTTTTGGGGGGTTTTGAAGGTTTTTTTTTTCTTAAGGTATCATTGATATACAATCTCACGAAGGTTTCACATGAACAACATCTTGGTTTCAAAAAACACCCATATTATCAAGTCCTCACCACCCTCCATTGCTGTCACTATTAATGTACTAAGATGCTATAGAGTCATTACTTGTCTTCTCCATGTTGTACTGCCTTTCTCATGGTCTACCTATATTGCGATTGCTAAGTATAATGCCCCTTAATCCCATTCTCCTTCCCTCCTCACCAACCCTCTCCCATCTCTTTCTTTTGGTAACTGCTATACCCTATACACTTCTTGGAGTCTGTGAGTCTGCTGCTGTTTTGTTCCTTCAGTTTTGCTTTGTTTTTATACTACACAAATGAGTGAAATAATTTGGTACTGATGTGGACCATCTTTTCATGTGCCTGTTGGCCATCTGAACTACTTCTTTGGAGAATTGTCTGTTCATATCCTCCACCCACTTTTTAATCAGGTTATTTATTTGCTTTTTGGGTGTTGAGGTGTGTGAGTGCTTTATATGTTTTGGATGTTAACCCCTTGACAGATATGTGATTTACAAATATATTCGCCCATACTGTAGGATGCCTTTTGTTCTACTCATGGTGTCCTTTGCTATACAGAAAATTTTGAGTTTAATTTAGTCACTTGCTCTTTTTCACTTTTGTTTCCCTTGCCCAAGGAGATGCATTGAGAAAAAAGTTGCTCATGTTTATATTCGAGATTTTTTTCTTATGTTTCTTCTAAGAGTTTAATGGTTTCATGACTTACATTCAGCTATTTGATCCATTTCGAGTTTACCTTTGTGTATGAACTTAGACAATAAAGCAGTTTCATTCTCTTGCATGTAGCTGTCCAGTTTTGCCAACACCAGCTGTTGAAAAGGCTGTCATTTCCCCCATTACATATCCATGGCTCCTTCATCATACATTAACTGACCATCTATGCTTGTGTTTATATGGGCTCAATATTCTGTTTCACTGACCTATGGGTCTGTTCTTGTGCCAGTACCAAATTGTCTTGATTACTGTGGCTTTGTAGTAGAGCTTGAAATCAGGGAACATAATCCCCCAAATTTATTCTTTCTTCTCAGGATTGCTTTGGCTATTCGGGGTCTTTTGTGGTTTCATATGAAATTTAGAACTATTTCTTCTAGTTTGTTGAAGAATGCCATTGGTTTTATGACAGGAATTACATTCAATCTGTAGATTGCTTTAGGCAGGATGGCCATTTTGACATTAATTCTTCCAGTCCATGAGCATGGGATGTATTTCCATTTATTGGTGTCTTCTTTAATTTCTCTCATGAGTGTCTTGTGGTTTTCAGAATACAGGTCTTTCACCTCCTTCATTAGGTTTATTCATAAGTATTTTATTCTTTTTCATGCAATTGTGAATGGAATTGTTTTCCTGATTTATCTTTCTGCTAGTTCATCATTAGTATATAGGAATGCAACAGATTTCTGTGTACTCATTTTGTGTTCTGCAACTTTACTGAATTCAGTTATTAGTTCCAGTAGTTCTGGGGTGGATTCTTTAGGGTTTTTTATGTACAATATCATGTCATATGCAAACTGACAGTTTAACTTGTTCCTTACCAATCTGAATGCCTTTATTTCTTTGTGCTATCTGATTACCATGGCGAAGACTTTCAGTACTATGTCGAATAGAAGTGGGGAGAGTGGGCGTCCTAGTCTAGTTCCCGATCTTAGAGGAAAAGCTTTCAGCTTTTCGTGTTAAGTATGATATTGCCTGTGGGTTTGTCATGTATGACCTTTATTATGTTGAGGTACTTGCCCTCTATACCGATTTTGTTGACTGAATGGATGATGAATTTGGTCACATGGTTTTTCAGCATCTATGGAGATGATCGTGTGATTTTTGTTTTTCTTTTTGTTGACGTGGTGGATGATGCTGATGAATTTTTGAAGTCCTCTCCCCTCTGTTCTGGTCGACCACATGCAGGGAGCGCCCTCTGGGTCTGGGCCGGTTAGACGTGCACAGGGAGAAGCCTCCGTGTTAAGCTGTGTGGTTGCTGCATGTGTGGTTGCTATAAGCAGGGCTGCTCTCCGACTGGTCTGCAGCAATGGCGGGGACAGCCGGTTTGCTTGCAGGTGCTGGCAGGGAGGAAGGAATGGCAGGTTGCTTATATCCGTGAGGGGCCTCGGAGCTGCACTGCCAACCAGGGGATAGGGCACCTGAAGTTCCTTAAAGTTCCCAGCCTGCTGGGCTGAGTGTGCCAGGACGATTTTGTCCATCTGTTAAACTCTTGTCCCTTTAAGACTTTTAAAGCACCTGCATTTCTTTTGTCCCAGGGCAGCCAGCTATGGGAACCTGTTTGCAGTCTTAGTCTAGGATTTTGCTTTTCTGTTCCTCTAATATCCACAGCACCATGCAATGTGTCTCTGTGCTCCTGGGCACATTACTAGGGCTGGTTAGTTAGCAGTCCTGTGCTTCCACTCCCTCCCCACTCTGATTCTTCTTCTCCCGCCGGTGAGCTGGGGAGGGAAGAGTGCTCAGGTCCCACCAGGTCGCAGCTTTGTATCTTACCCTTTTCATGAGATGTTGGGTTCTCACAGATGTAGCCTGGCTGGTGTACTGTATCTTCCAGTCACTCTTTTAGGAATAGTTCTATTTGCTGTATTTTCAAAACGTATATGGTTTTGGGAGGACATTTCCACCACCCTACTCATGCCGCCATCTTTTCCTCTCTCTTCCCCATATATTACTTTTGCAAGTAAGTCTTTCTATTTTATTTTTTATTGAGGTACGAGAATTATAGCATAATTGACATATAACGCTACATTAGTTTCAGGTATACAGCATAATGATTTGATATTTGTATGTATGGCAAAGTGATCACCACAGTAGGTCTAGCTAACATCTGTCATCATACATAGTTACAAATTTTTGTGGGTGTGTGATGAGAACTTTTAAGATCTCTCTTAGCAACTTTAAAAAATGCAATACAGTATTATTAACTATAGTCACCATGGTGTACATCACATACCCATGACATTTATTTTATAACTGGGAGTTTGTACCTTTTGATCCCCTTCACCCATTTCACCCAATCCCCACCTCCTGCCTCTAGCAACCACCAATCTATTCTCTGTATCTGTGAGCTCACAATTTTTTTTTTTAGATCCACATATAAGTGAGATCGCGCAGTATTTGTTTTTCTCTATCTTATTTTACTTAGCATAATGCCATTAAGGTCTATCCATGTTGTCACAAATGGCAAGATTTCCTTTTTTTATGGCTAAAAAGTACACACACATACATGCCACACTTTCCTAATCCATTCATCCATCAATGGGCACTTAGGTTACTTCCATATCTTGGCTATTGTAAATTATGCTGCAGTAAACATGGGGATATATATGTCTTTTCAAGTTAGTGTTTTTCTTTGGCTAAATACCCAGAAGTTGAATTGCTGGATCATACGGTAGTTTCGTGTTGAATTTTTTGAGGAACCTCCATACTATTTTTCATAATGGCTGTACCAATTTATATTCTTACAAGCAGTTCACATGGGTTTCCTTTTCTTCAACACCCTTGCCAACACTTGTTATTTCCTCTCTTTTCAATAAGAGCCATTCTAATAGGTGTGAGGTGATACCTCATTGTGGTTCTGATTTTAAATTCCTTGGTGATTAGTGATGTTGAGCACCTTTTGATGTACCTGTTGGCTATCTGTATGTCTTCTTTGGAAAACTGCCTACTTAGATCCTCTTCTCATTTTTAAATCAGATTGTTTTGTGCTTGTGAGTTCTGAATTATTTATATATTTTGAATATTAGCCCCTTATTAGATATATAATTTGCAAGTGTTTTCTCCCATTCCACTGGTTGCCTTTTCATTTTGTTGATGGTGCCAATAATTCTTTTAATTTTTAAGATTATCTGTGATTGGCCCCTCCATATATATGCATCCTTATTTCACATTACTGCCCAGCACACAACAGTTACATACTGCTCAGCCTATATCCCTAATTTCCCTTTACTGTCTTTCTGATCTCATCTGTCCTGTTTTCCCTGGCCCTTCAAGTCTTCCTCCATGAAATTTTCTCCCAACTTCTCCAGCTTATACTGGCCTTGTTCTTGTCTAAGTTCTTTTTGGTTCATAATCAGTATTCTAGTTTAGTGCTTAATGAGATATTTTCATTTTTTTATAATCTTTATTATCTTAACTTTAGGAGATAGGAGATGACAGAAATGATAGTTACTTTCTATTCCTTCCTTATAATGCCTAGCATAGGACATCTAGTACAATTACTGAATAGAATCCAATTGAATTTTTAAATTTAAGTTCTCTTATGTATTGAAAAGCAACTAGCAATTGTAGTTGAGAAATTGACATTGAATTAGGACAACTATATGTAAAAATCATAGCTCTAGCACACTGAAGGTTTAATAAGTGTTGGTTATGATTGGCTTAAAGATGGCAGCATGAGAGATAAGACAGAAACCTCCTCCCAAAACCACACATAATATGAAAATATAGCAAATACAACTAATTCTGAAAAAGCAACAGGAAAAAAGGCTGCAACAGATTGCCTACATCTGGGGAAAAGTGCAGACCTCACAGATAAAAGGGTACAGTAGCAAAGCCACGGTCCAGCGGGACCCAAGCCATTCCCTCATCCCAGCTCACCTCCAGGATGAAGAGAAATGGAGCAGGAAGGAGGTCATGGCCAAGGACTGCTGAACACCCAGCCCTGGAAATCTGCTCTGGGAGCATGAACCTATGTTACATGGTGCTCTGGAGAATAGTGGGTTTGGAAAGCTAAGACAGGTGGAATACTTGGAGAGACTGAAATTCCAGCCACTTCTGGAGAACAGGTACCCACAAACAGCTCTGGGAGGTGCTGTCTGGAAAGGCAGGCAGTCTGAGAGACTTCCCAACAGTGAGAGGGCTGCTGAAGGGCCAAGGACTTTACAGAGCTTGCTGCTCAGGAGAAATGACAGGTGGACAAAACTGTCCTGGCACACTCAGCCCAGCAGGTTGAGATCTTACAGGAGCTTCAGGTGCTCCATCCTCCTGGCTGGCAATGCAGCTCCAAGGCCCCCACTGTGATATGCAGCTTGCACTCCTTCCTCCCGGCTAGCACCGGCTTGCAAACCTGCTGCCCCTGCCATTGTGTCAGGCCAGCCAGAGGGTGGTCTCACCTATGGCAGCTATAAGGACATAGCAGAGAGGCTCCTCCCTGAACAATCAGCCCACAGGCCCTGGCAGTGGACACAGGCACTGAGCTGGGAAGCAGGAAAGAGCTATTTCCTCCTCGAAGACACCAGCGCTGCTCACCTGCGACCCAGCGGTGAGCAGCTCCAGACAGCAGAGCTTCTGGGCATTAGAGGATGCTGCCTACACCAAGTTATTCTTACAAATATGAAATGTCAAAAGAACCTGGTCCAAACCAAAATCCCACGAACACCAGGAAGAGGGCCAAGTGAAACTGAACTCATCAATCTTTCTGAAAGAGATTTCAAAATAAAATTCATAAATATGCTCATGTAGCTAAAGAAAATTATTCAAGACCTCAGAGAGGAATTCAAGAAAGAGACAGAAACAGAAAAATACAGTATCCAAAATGAAACATGCAATGGAGGGATTTAAAAGGAGATTAGATGAAGCATAGGAGATGGCAAATGAAATAGAAATTAGAGAACAGGAATACATAGAAGTTGAGGCACAGAGAGAAAAATGGATCTGGAGGAATAAAAGAATGTTAAGAGAACTGTGTGAGCAATAGGGGTACCAGGAGAAGAAGAGAGAGAAAAAGGGATAGAAAGTGTCTTTGAGGAGGTAATTGCTGAAAAATTCCCCAATTTGGGGAAGGAAATAGTCTCTCAGGCTATGGAGGTGCAAAGATCTCCCAACACAAGGGACCCAAGGAAGAGAACACCAAGACATATAATAATTAAAATGCTCAAGGGTAAGGACAGAGTATTAAAGGAGCCAGAGAGAGAAAAATATCACATACAAAGGAAAGCCTAGCAGCCTATCATCAGACTTCTCAACAGAAACATTACAGACCATGAGAGAGTGACATGATATATTTAATGCAATGAAACAGAAGGGCCTCAAAACAGGAATACTCTACCTGGCAAGATTATCATTTAAATTTCCAGGAGGGATTAAACAATCCCCAGATAAGCAAAATTCAAGAGAATTTACTTCCCACAAACCATCTCTACAGGGATAGAAAAAGATATTTGAAGACATTGCTATAGATGGAAGTGTTCCTAAGGCTAAATAGCTGTCACCAGAGAAAATAAAACCACAATAAAGGAAGTAGGCTGATTAATTACTAAGCACATGCAAAATTAAATCACCTATCCCCAAAGTCAGTCAAGGGATAGACGACAAAGAGTACAGAATATGATACCTACTATAGCAAAAGGAAAAAAAAGCTTCTGATTCTGTTTGTAATACTGTACAAAGTGAGTTAAGTTAGACTGTTAGATAGTAAAGAAGCTACCCTTGAACCTTTGGTAACCATGAATCTAAACCTTACAGTGGCAATAAGTACATATGTATTGATAATCACCCTAAATGTAAATGATCTGAAGGCACCGATCAAAAGACATATTCACTGAGTGGATAAAAACAAGAGACCCATCTATATGCTGCCCACAAGGGACTCACTTCAAACCCAAAGACATACACATACTAAAAGTGAAGGGATGGAAAAGGTATTTCATGCATCAAATAGGGAGAAAAAAGCAGGAGTTACAGTACATGTATCAGACAAAAAGACTTCAAAACAAAGTCACAAGAGACAAAGAAGGACATTACATAATGATAAAGGGGTCAGTCCAAAAAGAAGATATAACCATTATAAATATCTATGCACCCAACACTGGAGCACCTACATATGTGAAACAAATACTAACAGAATTAAAGAGGGAAACAGAATGCAATGCATTCATTTTAGGAGACTTCAACACACCACTCACTCCAACGGACAGACCCACCAGACAGAAAATAAGTAAGGACACAGAGGCATTGAACAACACATTAGAACAGATGGACCTAAAAGACATCTACAGAACACTCCACCCAAGAGCAACAGGATACACAGTCTTCTCCAGTGCACACTAGGCCTCAGAAAGAGCTTCAGTAAATTCAGAAGGACTGAAATTGTACCAACCAACCTCTCAGACCACAAAGGTATGAAACTAGAAATAAATTATGCAAAGAAAACAAAAAAGGCAACAAGCACATGGAGGCTTAACATGCTCATATATAATCAATGGATCAATGACCAAATAAAAACAGAGACCAATGAAAACAATAACTCAACACTGCAAAATCTGTGGGATGTAGCAAAGGCCGTGCTAAGAGGGAAGTATATTGCAATAAAGCCTTACTTCAGGAAAGAAGAACAATCCCATATGAACAGTCCTAACTCACAATGAACGAAACTAGGAAAAGAAGAACATATGAGGCCCAGTCAGTAGAACAATGGACATAATAAAAATTAGACCATAAATAAATAAAATTGAGAAGAATAAAACAATAGAAAGAACCAATGGAAGCACTAGCTGGTTCTTTGAGAATATAAAGAAAATAGATATACCCCTAGCCAGACTTATCTAGAAAAAAAGGAGAATCTACATACATAAACAGAATCAGAAATGAGAAGAGAAAAATCACTATGGACACCACAGAAATACAAAGAATTATTAGAGAATACTATGAAAAATTATATGCTAACAGATTGGATAACCTAGAATAAATGGACAACTTTCTAGAAAAACACAACCTTCTAAGGCTGACACAGGAGGAAACAGAAAATCTGACTAGACCAACTACCAAAAATGAAATTGAATTGGTAATCAAAAACTACCTAAGAACAAAACACCTGGACCACATGGCTTCAATGTGGAATTTTATCAAACATTTAGTGAAGACATAATACATATCCTCCTTAAAGTTTTCTAAAAAGTAGAAGAGGAGGGAACACTTCCAAACTTACTCTTTTAGGTCAGCATCACTCTAATACCAAAAGCAGGCAAAGACACCACACACACACAAAAATTATAGACCAGTATCCCTGATGAAAATAGATGCAGAAATCCTAACAAAATATTATCAAATAAAATTCAAAAATACATCAAAAAGATCATCCATCATGATCAAATAGGACTTTTTCCAGGCATGCAAGGATGGTACAATATTCAGAAATCCATCAGCATCATCCACCACATCAACAAAAAGAAAAACAAAAATCACAACATCATCTCCAAAGATGCTGAAAAAGCATTTGACAAAATTCATCATCCATTCACTCAACAAAATGGGTATAGAGGGCAAGTACCTCAACATAATAAAGGCCATTTATGACAAACCCACAGGCAACATCATACCTAACAGTGAGAAGCTGAAAGCCTTTCCTTTAAGATCGGCAACATGACAAGGATGCCCACTCTCTCCACTTTTATTCAGCATAGTTCTGGAGGTCCTTGCCATAGCAATCAGACAACACAAAGAAATACAAGGCATCCAGATTGGTAAAGAAGAAGTTAAACTGTCTCTGTTTGCAGATGATATGATATTGTACATAAAAAACCCTAAAGAATCCACTCCAAAACTACTAGAACTAATACAGGAATTCAGTAAAGTTGTAGGATACAAAATTAATACACAGAAATCTGTTGCATTCATATACACTAATGATGAACTAGCAGAAAGATAAATCAGGAAAACAATTGCATTCACAATTGCATCAAAAAGAATAAAATACCTAGGGATAAACCTAACCAAGGAAGTGAAAGACCTATATCCTGAAAACTACAAGATACTCTTAAGAGAAATTAAAGAGGACACTAACAAATGGAAACTCATCCCATGCTCTCGGCTAGGAAGAATAAATATTGTCAAAATGGCCATCCTGCCTAAAGAAATCTACAGATTCAATGCAGTCCCTATCAAAATAACAACAGCATTCTTCAACGAACTGGAACAAATAGTTCTAAAATTCATATGGAATCACAGAAGACCCCAAACAGCCAAAGCAATCCTGAAAAGGAAGAATAAAGCAGGGGGGATCTCACTTCCCAACTTCGGACTCTATCACAAAGCCACAGTAGTTAAGACAATTTGGTACTGGCACAAGAAACAGACCCACAGACCAGTGGAATACTATAGAGAGTCCAGATATTAACCCAAGCATATATGGTCAATTACCATATAATAAAGGAGCCATAGATATACAATGGGGAAATAACAGCCTCTTCAACAGCCAGTGTTGGCAAAACTGGACAGCTACATGTAAGAGAATTAAATTGGACTACTGTTTAACCCCATACACAAAAGTAAACTCAAAATGGAAGAAAGATCTTAACGTAAGTCATGAAACTATAAAACTTTTAGAAGAAAATATAAGCAAAACTCTCTTGAATATAAACATGAGCAACTTCTTCATGAACTTATCTCCCCGGGCAAGGGAAACAAAAGCAAAAATGTACAAGTGGGACTATATCAAACTGAAAACTTTCTGTACAGCAAAGGACACCATCAGTAGAACATAAAGGCATCCAACAGTATGGGAGAATATATTCATAAATGACAAATCCAATAAGGGTTGACACCCAAAATATATAAAGTGCTCACATGCCTCAATAAACAAAAAATAATTCAATTAAAAAATAGGAAGACGATCTGAACAGACACTTCTCCAGAGAAGAATTTAGATGGCCAACAGGCACATGAAAAGATGCTCCACATCGCTAATCATCAGAGAAATGAAAATTTAAACCACAATGAGATATCACCTCACACCAGTTAGGATGGCCAACATCCAAAAGACAAACAACTACAAATGTTGGCAAGGATGTGGAGAAAAGGGATCCCTCCTACACTGTTGGTAGGACTGTAAATTAGTTCAACCACTGTGGAAAGCAGTATGGAGGTTCCTCAAAAAAACTCAAAATAGAAACACCATTTGACCCAGGAATTCCACTCCTAGGAATTTACCCTAAGAATGAAGCAGCTCAGTTTGAAAAAGACATATGCACACCTATGTTTATCACAGCACTATTTACAATAACCAAGAAATGGAAGCAACCCAAGTGTCCATCAGTAGATGAATGGATAAAGAAGATGTGGTACATATACACAGTGGAATATTATTCAGCCATAAGAAGAAAACAAATCCTACCATTTGCAACAACATGGATGGAGCTAGAGGGTATTATGCTCAGTAAAATAAGCCAGGTGGAGAAAGATAAGTACCAAATAATTTCACTTAACTGTGGAGTATAAGAACAAAGAAAAAACTAAAGGAACAAAACAGCAGCAGACTCACAGAACCCAACAATGGACTAACAGTTACCAAAGGGAAAGGGACTGGGGAGGGTGGGTGGGAAAAAAGGAAGAAGGGGAAGAAGGGGCATTACGATTAGCACACATAATGTAGGGGGGACACAGGGAAGGCAGTATAGCACAGGGAAGATAAGTAGTGATTCTATAGCATCTTACTATGCTGATGGACAGTGACTGAAATGGGGTATGTGGTGGGGACCTGATAATGGTGGGAATCTAGTAACCACAGTGTTGCTCATGTAATTGTATATTAATGATACTAAAATAAAAAATAATAATAACATGCATCTGCTTTTGAAAAAGCACATATAAGCAAGATCAAAAACAAATGATAAATTGCAAAAAGATCTTTGCAAATGTATATGGCAGATAAATGTCTCTTTTTCTCTATAAAAAGTCACTACAAATCAATGTAAAAATGAAAAACACAGTTTAAAAATGGAAAAATGATATGAATAAAGTTCACAGATAAAGAAAAATTCATTGCCCTGACATATATGAAAATATATTTAACCTCACTTTTCATGAGCGGAATACAAATTAAAATTACAATGAGATGTCATCTTTATTCATCTAAATTCAACAAATATAAAGAAAAAGTAATCTATGGTAAAGAAGTTAAAACAGATGTGGGAAGTATACCTACTTACAGGGAAAAGACAAGGGGGAAACTTTTGTAATCACAGAAACTTTCATGACTTAATCTTAGTGGTGGATACATTTGTAAAACATCATCTGTGCACCTTGCTTGCTTGTATATTTAACCAAGTGAAAAAAAAAGACACACAAATAGTTGCCAGATGATACAGGACCTTTGTGGATTTGAACAAGTAGCTGAAGAACAGGTGTGTTCTTAAATAAATCTTAAAGCAATATGTAAGAGGAACTAAAATGGTAAAGGAAAAGATAGCTTTTTAAGTAACTGAGAATTAAGGTAATAATACTATCTAACACTTAAAAAACACAATATGCTAGCCATTCTAAGAATTGTACATATAATAATGCATCTAATCCTTTTAACAAATCCTATGTGACAGTTATTATTATTATCCCCACCATTTTACAGATGAAACTAAGGCCCAGAGAGGTTAAATAATTTTCTCAAGATCACATAGCAGTGAGAACATCTATGACAATAAACTTGCTAACACATCACTCTACACTACTTACATACCCATAAATATACAACAAAAAACAAAACAGACTAAAAGTGGCAATCTCAACCTACCAACAAAAACAGAACTGAAACAATGCTTAGAAGGATGGAGTGCATTCAGCAGCAACACCCCTTTTCCCATCATTAACTTCAATGTCAGCACTATCCTCTCACTCAGGATTCCCATCTGACTAAACTTGACTCAGCAAGGACACCATCGCATAATCAACCTTACATTCCCTACTCCTACAATAAGGTTTCATGAAATAAAAAGTTAGTTTCACACAAGAATGTTAAAGATCCCTGGAAAAGAGAACAAAGGATGAAACATATTTCAAAGGAAGAAAGTCCATGACTTTATAACCTACTGGATGAATATAGGTGGGGAAAGCAGTTAAAAGAATCAAAATAATCCATAAGTTTCTAGTTTGCAAGACTTTAGAAAGGTTAACAAAAGTAAAAATAGACTGTTGAACCACTGTATTGTATACTTGAAACTAAAATAAGACTATATATCAATAAAAAAATAAAAATAAAAATAAATGTCCATAAAAAGCTTGAACAAGAATTTTCAAAGCAGCTTTACTCATAATAGCAAAAAAATGGAAATTATTCAACTACCAGTCAACACGTGAATGGATAAATTAAGGTATAGCCAAACACTGGAATATTACTGAGGAATACAGAAATGATCTACTAATGCAGGCAACAACATGGATCAATACCAGAGAAAGAACCCAAACACAACAAAATATAATGTATGAGTCCATTTCTTTGAAATTCTAGAAAAGATAAATCTAATTCACAGTACAGTTGATCCTTGAGCAACAAATGGGTTAAGGGGGCCAACTCCCTGTGCAGTCAAAAATCCATATGTAGGATGGAGCTAGAGGGTATTATGCTCAGTGAAATAAGGCAGGCAGAGAAAGACAAGTACCAAATGGTTTCACTCATATGTAGAATATAAGAACTAAGAACAAACTGAAGGAACAAAACAGCAGCAGAATCACAGAACCCAAGAATGGACTAACAGTTACCAAAGGGAAAGGGACTGGGGAAGATGGGTGGGAAGGGAGGGATAAGGCAGGGGAAAAAGAAAGGGGGCATTATGATTAGCATGTATAATGTGGGGGAAGGCACGGGGAGGGCTGTGCAACACAGAGAAGACAAGTAGCGATTCTACAGCTCTTACTACGCTGATGGACAGTGACTGTAATGGGAGTTGTGGGGGGGACTTGGTGAAGGGGGGAACCTAGTAAACATAATGTTCTTCATGTAATTGTAGACTAATGATACCTAAATAAATAAATAAATAAATAATCCATGTGTAACTCTGACCCTCCAAAAACTAAAATAATAACAGCTTACTGCTGACTGGAAGCCTTAACAATAACATAAATAACCAATTAACACATATTTTGTATACTAGATGTATTATACACTGTATCCTTACAATAAAGCTAGAGAAAATGTTTTTCCAGATTGTTGCATATCTCAAAAAAAATTCCCAGTGTATTTATTGAAAAATATCTGTGCCTAAGTGGACTGTGCAAGTCAAATCTGTGCTGTTCAAGGGTCAACTGCACTAGAAAACACATCAGTGGTTGCCTAGGAGTAAAAATGGGATGAGACTGATTGCAAACGGGACTGTGCAATTTGGGGAGGGAATAAAAATGTTTTGTATCTTCACTATCATAATGGTCATAGCCACTGATCTGTACACTAAAAATGTGTGCATTTTACTGCAAGTAAATTATACATTGGGAAAGGTGACTTAAAAAAAAAACACATTATTAACACTGAAACAGGTAAGAAAATGAAGAGAACTTTTGGCAAGAGAAGATGAAAAAGATGAGCTCATTTTAGATGTCTTGAACCTGACGTGTCTACAGATATCCAAGAAGTACAAGACATCTCAGGTACATGTAAAATAAAATTTTTAAGAAGGAAGGGGATAATAAATAATGTCAAGCATTACAAGGAACTAAAGGACATAAAGGACCACACATGTATTTATTCTTGTGAATTATAAACCTGTCTTTCACGAACACCTGTTTTTCCCCCAGGACTTGCTTTATTCTGAAAACAAGGGGAGAGTCTCTCTAAACTCCAAGTCCTGCTCCCTGAATAAACAACTGATGTTTTAGGCACTTAAAGATATTAAAAAAAGAACACAGGGTCAGGAGGATGGAGGTCACAAGCAGATTTATGCTCTTAGAAAAAAATGTCTACATTTTTTCCACACACTAAATTACTAATAGAATACCAATAACATTTATATATCCTAAATTAGCTATGTGCACCACGCAGTTAATCTGCTAACTATAAATTTCTCATGTCTCTCCTCAGTTTTGATGAAGTGCTTGTAAATAAGTACTGCTCTTCTGCAGACATGCATACTAAAAGGGTTTCTTTTTCCTCCCATGCCTAATCCATCATTCAAATGTTTAATGCCAACTGTCTTTGAAAAGATATACAAGAACTTGTGGTTGCCTTGTAGGAAAGGGTACAGGATGAGTCGAGGATAGGCACAGAAGGGTATTTACTTTTCATGGAATAATTTATTTTAGTATCTTTTGAATTTTATATCACGTATAGTTATAACTTATTCTAAATAAATTAACTTTTTCTCATTATTTAAGGCCTTTCTGATTTTAAGGCAAAAGCTACTGCTTTTCCAAAGACTAACCATGGTATCAAGATGCAAGGACAGCTGGGATGATGGAAATGCTTTGACTTCACTTCTCTCAGGCCTTCCCCATTGTGCACAGCCTTAGCTCTGACCATTAACTTTTCACATCAAAGTACTGTCAACCTCTCAAAGATAAGTCCTGGCCTATAACAGAGGTTAAGAAGACAGTTTTAGACATTAGTTTCCTTTAATCTTTCCTAAGGTTTTCTGACAAAATCTTTACTCCTGACTTAACCTTCTACTTGACTTTTCCATTCGTAACAGTCAGACTCCCTTATTTTAATTACCAGCACGTCCATGACTAGCAATTCACACACCTGAAAGGAACTCTCACTAAGAGTAATAGAGAAATCCCGTACAATAGCATTTCAAGTAGAGTACAAAAAACTGGTAGAAGATTTTCACACTCAAACACTATATAAGCAGCCTTAATACTGATGGACAGTGACTGCAATGGGGGGTGGGGGAATCTTGATAATATGGGTGAATGCTGTAACCACAATGTTGCTCATGTGAAACCTCCATAAGATTGTATATCAATGATACTTTAATTTAAAAAATAATACTGTAAAAAATAAACAAATATGTAGTCTTAGAGAAAAACTTCAGCAGGAATAATACAGGCAGAAATCAGATAGAAGATAGTAAAAAAGAAAACAGAACTGTGGATAAGAAACAGAAGCTTTTAATCTATGAACCTTTAAAATGTAGTGAAATAGGCTAAACTAGCAAAATTTTAGAAAAATCTTGGAGAAAAATGTTATTTACAGGAAGAACACCACTGCTAATTCTTTTAAGTCTAAATGAAAATATTTGATTGGTTAGTCAATCAGAAGGCTTTTTTCCCCTCCCTCCACCCAACTGCCAAGCAGATTCTACTCAACCCAGTACAACTAGCTCAGGCTTTACAGACACACTCGGGCTCCATCACTTACTGGCTATCTGTTTCAAACAAGTTATTTAACCTCATGAGTATCAGTTTCCCCACTATAAAATGGGACTGCCATCTACCTTGCAGGGGTGTTTAAAAAAATAAAAATGTATCTTAAAATATCTGACACACAGTAAATGCTCAATAAATGGTGGCTTTTATTAGTACTAAATTTCTTACTATAAATTTCAACATAAACCACTTTTTGAAAGACTAAATAAGCTATAACTTAACATATGACAAATACTTACCATGACTGAAATATTTCAGTTCTCATCTTTAGGACACACAGGACTGTACTTTCTTACCCTGTCTGTGAGATCTCTTAAGAGCATACAACTTGCACTTGCTTTGGTCAAGGAACAGTAAGCTGAAATGACCCTCTTCTAGGTAGACAGTTTAAATAAAAGCCAGTGAGTTACTAGCAGTAGTCTCCTTCCCACAGTCATGGAGATCACGGAACCCTGTGTTGTGATGGAGCTGACCATCAGTCTGTTACATAGTGAGAAAAAGAGTCCTCCACACACACTATACAAATAATATGTCAAGCAAAAAATGTTTGTCCTGTGAAAAGCCACTTAAATCTTGGAATTCTTTATTACCACAACATAACCTGGTCTCTCCTTACAAATCATTATCTTTTCCTTGTCCCCTTGCAAAATAGTCATACCCAACATTCCTTTCTCCTACCTCTATTAAGACCCCAATTCCATTAATTTTTCTTTCTTAATATCTCTCAAATACATTCTTGTCAGCACTACTCCTTATTTAAATCTTTAATAACCTCCTAACCAATCTCCTACATACAACTTCTGCCTATCTATTCTCCACAATACCTGCACAGTAATCTTTTTAAAACACAATTCTGATCATATCATGCTCCTGCTTTTACATGATTTTCACATCAATTAGGAGCATAACAAAAAGAAACCGGCAAGAAAAAACTCTAAGAGGTGCTGGAAATGTTTCATATGTTGTTCTGCATGGTGGTTACATACATCCACAAAAATTCAACAAGATTACACTTAAACTTTATGCACTTTGCTGCATTAATTATACCAAATTAGTTAAAAAGTAAGAAAAAAGATATGGCCCCAAAATACCTTTCCAGCTTTATCAACTAACCACCCCAAATCACATAAATAACCTATAGACACAAACTATTAGTGATTACTTACTGCGATATAATGAGTCATAGGAAAACCATATTTCATCATCTATATGACCAAATATGTATTTCCCAGGTATATTTGTTCTTCATCCACAGTTCCTGAAAACACCGCTGTCTTAAAGGTGAAATGGGTGATTTGTCTTATTAATGAGACTTTTGGACCCCACCCCAGGGCAGGGGCTGGAGGCTGGATCACCCAATGGCCAATGAAGCCCTCACAAAAACCCCCACAGAAAGCCCTGAGAAGAGCTCATCATTCTCAGCTCTATTGGATCCTGCTCCTCAGTCGGGGAGAGCTTCTATGCTTGAGGAACCAGAAAGCTTCCACGTGCCACTGAGCCAGGCCCCAAGTTCCATAGCGACATAAGCTCCTTTATTTGGGACCTTGCCCTATGTCTCTCTCCCTCTGGTCGTTAACTTGTATCCTTTAGGGTATCCTTTATTAAACTGCTAAACCTAGTGTTTTCCTGAGTTCTGTGAGCCACTCTAGCAAATTAATCGAATCTAAGGGGAAGGTCACTGGAACCTCCAATCTGTAGCCAGTAGGTTAGAAGCACAGGTAACTGCCTGGGGCTTGCGACCGGCATCTGGAGTTGGGGCTGGAGGGGCAGTCTAGTAGGATGGAGCGCTTAACCTGAAAAATCCGGTGCTGTCTCCCAGCAGACAGCATCAGAACTGAGTTGAGTTCTACAATACTCTGATGGTGTTTGAGAATTGCTTGGTGGCGTGTGTGGGAAGACCCCCTCTCACATACTTATACACATTGGAATCAAGTCCGGGAACCCAAATGAAGTTATACTACTATTACTGCTGTGTATTAATATTGTTATTGTTATTGATATATTTATGTAGAAAAAGAATATACCCTCTCACATACTGCTCACACTCTCAAAATTTATGTAAAATATCACTCCCTCAGGAGTCATTCTACCTAACATCCCTTAACTCTACTTTACCTATGCTCTAACAATTCTTTGTACATTCCACTTACAGTATCCTTAGCATTCACTAACCAGTGGGTCTCAGTCAGAGGTAGTTTTGGTCCCCAAGGGACATTTGACAACATCTGGAGACATTTTTGATTGTCATAACTGAGGGAAGGGAGTGCAACTGGCATTGCAGAGGTAAAGGCTAGATGCTGCTAATCACACTATAATACACAGCACATACACACATAACAATGAAGTATCCTACCTATAATGTATGAAACTACAATGGTTGATAAACCTTGCACTGTATTATTGTATGTATTTGTCTGTATCCCTACTAAATTGAAAAATGGGGGGATCAAGTCTTACTCTTTTCTGTATCCTGGCACAGCACCTTAGCAAACAGCACTCAAAAATGTGTAATAGATGTGTCAATACTGAAGCTATTTTGATAAGCACAGTAACTACAATGTAGCACTCAAAAGATACATAATACAGGTATTATTACTGAGTCTTATTTTGGTACTAAAGTTACATCACTTCCTGGCTAAACTGGTAGTCTTTAAATTCAAATTTCATCAAGTACTATTTTGATTTGGTGTTTTCATAGTACATATCAACAAATCAAAAATTACAATCTATGAGACTATCTCAAAATTGTTAAATTGAAATTGGTTTCTATATTAAGCATAAGTAAATAGCTTAATGACTTCTTCAAAAGGACTTTACAACACTTTCAAAAAATTTTTAATCTCATGTCATGATGCTGAGTAAGATAAAGTAAAATAAAGTAAGATAATAATATAAAATTTGAGATAGCATTTCACCAAAATTTAATCCAATACAATTCATGTTAAAAAACAGAATGGTGATGTACGATAACATACTGTCAAAGCAATTAAAGTTTTTGTATTACTTAATAAACATTTTACATCTCAACAATAGAACCATTTAATTGTTATGACTGGATTTACCACCTCAAAGATAATTATAAACCACATTTTAGGTGTTTGCTTATTGTATCTATTTTATCATTCTTACCCTAATATATTTCATGCCATCACCTGGAATGTTGAGCAAAAATCTGTATTTATAAGGCTCTTAAATTAACCAGATGTCTTGTTAAATTAAGTTGTCTAGGGTAGTTAGACAGTAAAATATAGGAGGCTAATTCACCAACTTAAGGTAAATTTTTTAAAAGTTGACACATTATATTAAAATAGCTACATTCCAAATCTGATAAATAAAAATAGACATTCTTTATTTGATTCTTACTTAAAAAGTTCTCAAAACACAACTTCCAAAGTAGGTTTGTTCCTGTTGATTAAAAAAAAAATTCAGAAGTCACATTTGGCCCTCCTTACAGGCACAAAATCCAATTCAATTCCAAAATTAAAACTACTAAATGCAAAAACAGAAGAAAAATTATAAAGAAATGCCACTCTTAATCATTTATTTGATTATTAAATAATAAACAGCATCAACTTTATATGTATTCAACCAGAGAATGAAAAAAGTTCATTTGGTAACAATCCATTACTTAGAGTTTTGGTATCACATCTTTTACTACAGCAAACTCTCGTATAAAACATATTTTTCTAATGTACCAGATTATCTAATACATACCACAAAAACAAAACTCACATATCAGTATTTTTTTCCTCTAAAACCATGCTATTCTTGAATTGTGGCTTTCTCTAACCAATTTACTGTAAATGACTACATATATGTACTATATACTAAGCCAATCAAAATGTCACATAAACAAAGAAATATCTAGTTTCAGTACTTTCTGTTGCTGGTAATCAAGATTCTCTACTCTAGGACATTTCTTCCCTAAATAGAAAATGTTCACATCTTTTTCCTTCTTAAAAGACCTTTTACTCTTCATTAAAAATTTATGGCATTATTTTATAGAATTGAAATTCATACATGATACACAAAAATATCTTTTCAGTAGCTTTAAACATAAAAGGATATTTTCATTATTTTAAAATTATCTGTTCTTTTCTAGATAATGAAAAAATTATCACTGACAACTATACATCAAAGTAAACAATCTGAAAGTGAGCACATTATATTGCTCCTCTGGCACTCAGAACTCTTGAATTCTAAGAAACAAAACTAACTATAATGCGACAGTCCCTATAAAACACGACCATCACCTACCGCTTATACAGAATGAGATTATTTAAAAGGATATATATTAAATTCTATAACATATACCATACAGTGTTTCTGTACAGCAGTGAAGAGTGAAGTTTCTTTATCAAGTACAATTATATGTTAGAAAGCAATTTTAGTCTTTACGGTCAAAGATCTGTGTGCTTTTGGCAAGGAGACAAAACTTTATTTTTCAATTTTGAGTGACACTAAATTACCAAGTGTAAAAAAGAAAAAACCTTGATTCTGTTTAGTAATGCTGTTCATCAATTTTTTCTGAAACCTCTTTCAGTATCAAAGGGGATAAATTGGAAGAAATCAGTCTGAAGTACAAACTAGAGACACAATACCACCACCAGTGGACTAAAAACATCAAGCAGAAAAAGGATGTCGTTAGATGTAAATAACTGAAGCATAATGAAATATTAAAAATATACTTAATATTCTTATTTGATTAGTCACATTATAAGTCTTATTAAAATATATGTTGTAATTAATTTTTTAAAACTAAATTTATGTGTGCTCCAAGTAAGGTAAATTTCTCAGAAAAAAAATATTTCTCAAGCTCCAAATAAAGTTTTGTTTTTTAAAAATAAATTCTACAATTCATGAGAAACTGCACTCACACACACTAGATAACGTTTTAACACAGTTTCCAATGCAAAAACCATAAAAGATACCATCATACCCAAAACTGCTGGTACCTGACCCAGGATCTTTTAGGCAGTCTTCAGTACCCTAACAAGCTTTGAGACCTAGGAAACATAAACATATACAACACAACTACCCTAGAAACTGGAATCATGACAGACTGAAAATTGAGTTGTTGAGAGAAAAAGAAAAAACAGACAAAAAAAGAAGCATATTCATACTTCAGAGACATTAGATTAGAAGTAAAAAGAATGAGCTGAAAAAGAAATCTCAAAAACACTTAACTAGGTACCCTTAAAAAAACTGTTACTGTGACCCACTAAATTGAATTCAGAAGACACTAATACATCACAACCTAAAATTTCAAACTCATGAACTGACAACCACTGGAATATCCTTGCTTTCTTATGAATGCTCGTTTGAGAAAACTATTCAGGAGGTGGAAAAATGAGAAGACATTGTGGAAGACAAAGCACTTTCAAAGTGAGGACACACCTAGAAAGGATACTTTTAAAAAAAGCTTAGGAGAACATGAGTACTTAGGATGCCTTCAAAGCGAGGGATGGAGAAAAGAATACCAAGAGGTAGCAGAGTGTACAAAATGACTCAAACAAATGAAGTACCAAATGGAAATGAAATTTTGTTCTTTATGCCATGCTTTACATCCAGCAAAGGAACAAAGAAAATCTCTTGTAGAATTACATAGCAGTCCATTATAGGTACAAAATATTTGTAAGTGAAAAAGCTGGGGAGCAGCCAAGATGGCGACTTGAGTACAGCAGCAGAAATCTCCTCCCAAAACCATATATATTTTTGAAAATACAACAAATACAACTATTCCTAAAAGACAGACCAGAAGACAAAGGACAACAACAGCCAGACCACATCCACACCTGCGAGAACCCAGTGCCTCGCAAAGGGGGTAAGATACAAGCCGCGGCGTGGCAGGACCCAACCACCCCTCACCCCAGCTCCTGGCGGGAGGAGAGGAGTCAGAGCAGGGAGGGAGAGGGAGCCCAGGACTGCTAAATAGCCAGCCCTAGCCATCCGCACCAGAGCACAGACACACACTGTGTGGTGTGCAGGATACTAGGGGAACAGGACAGTAAGACCTGTGAGTGGGTCCCCGTGGCCGGCGCCCCTGGGGACAAAGAAAAGTGAGTGCTTTTTGAAAGTCTTAAAGGGACAGGGACCCCACAGCTGGACACAAGCATCTCGGGACACTTAGCCCAGCAGCAGGGAATCCCAGGGAACACAGGGCGCCCTAACCCCCTGGATGGCTGCGCAGATCGGAGGCCCCTCACTGTGATAAACAGCCTCCCATCTCTCCCCTCTGACGTGGCTCCGTCATTGGATGATATTGGAGCAGCGGACCAAGGCCGGCCATGCCCACAGCAACCGCTGAGCTAAACTCCACAGTGGTCAGTCAAGAATCAGAGGCCCCATCTGCGTGCAGCTGCCCAGCACAAGCCGCTACCGGTTGAAGTTCTCCCAGGAAAGGAAGGCCACAAACCAGCAAGAAGGGACGTTCTCCCAGACGACACACAGCGCCAGCCCTGCACAACTACCTCTTTCCCCATGAAAAGGCAAAAGAATTTGATACAGACCAATATCACAGAGTCAACCCCTGAGAAGGAGATAGAACTAACCAATCTTCCTGAAAAAGAATTCAAAATAAAGGTCATAACCATGCTGACAGAGATGCAGAGAAATATGCAAGAGCTAAGGGATGACGTCTGGAGGGAGAACACAGAAATGAAATAATCTCTGGAAGGATTTATAAGCAGAATAGATAAGATGCAAGAGGCCATTGATGGAATAGAAACCAGAGAACAGGAACGCATAGAAGCTGATGCAGAGAGAGATAAAAGGATCTCAAGGAATGAAAGAATATTAAGAGAACTGTGTGACCAATCCAAAAGGAACAATAACCGCATTATAGGGATACCAGAAGAAGAAGAGAGAGAAAAAGGGATAGAAAGTGACTTTGAAGAAATAATGGCTGAAAACCTCCCCAAACTGGGGGAGGAAATAATCGATCAGACCATGGAAGTACACAGAACTCCCAACAGAAGGGACCCAAGGAGTACAACACCAAGACACATAATAATTAAAATGGTAAAGATCAAGGACAAGGACAGAGTTTTAAAGGCAGCTAGACAGAGGAAAAAGGTCACCTACAAAGGAAAACCCATCAGGCTATCATCAGACTTCTCAACAGAAACCTTACAGGCCAGAAGAGAATGGCATGATATATTTAATGCAATGAAACAGAAGGGCCTTGAACCAAGAATACTGTATCCAGCATGATTATCATTTAAATATGAAGGAGGGATTAAACAATAACCAGACAAGCAAAAGTTGAGGGAATTTGCCTCCCACAAACCACCTCTACAGGGTATTTTAGAGGGACTGCTCTCGATGGGAGCACTCCTAAGACTAAATAGATGTCAGCAGAGAAAATAAAATCACAGCAAAGAAAGTAGACCAACCAAATACTAACTAAAGGCAAAAAATAAAATCAACTACACACAAAAGCAGTTAAAGGAATCACAAAAGACCACAGAATAAAACAACCAACATATAAAGAATGGAGGGGGAGGAATAAGAAGGGAGAGAAATAAAGAATCACCAGACAGTGTTTATAACAGCTCAATAAGCGAATTAAGTTAGACAGTAAGATACTAAAGAAGATAACCTTGAACCTTTGGTAACCACGAATCTAAAGCCTGCAATGGCAATAAGTACATATCTTTCAATAATCAAAATGTAAATAGACTGAATGCACCAATCAAAACACAGAGTAATAGAATGGATAAAAAAGCAAGACCCTTCTATATGCTGCTTACAAGAAACTCACCTCAAACCCAAAGACATCCACAGACTAAAAGTCAAGGAATGGAAAAAGATATTTCATGCAAACAACAGGGAGAAAAAAGCAGGTGTTGCAGTACCGGTATCAGACGAAATAGACTTCAAAACAAGGAAAGCAACAATAGATAAAGAAGGACATTACATAATGATAAAGGGGGCAGTCCAACAAGAGGATATAACCATTATAAATATATATGCACCCAACACAGGAGCACCAGCATATGTGAAACAAATACTAACAGAACTAAAGGACGAAATAGAATGCAATGCATTCATTTTAGGAGACGTCAACACTCCACTCACTTCAAAGGACAGATCCACCAGACACAAAGTAAGTAAGAACACAGAGGCATTGAACAACACACTAGAACAGATGGACCTAATAGACATCTATAGAACTCTACATCCAAAAGCAACAGGATACACATTCTTCTCAAGTGCACGTGGAACATCCTCCAGAGTAGACCACATATAATGGATCAACGAACAAATTAAAACAGAGATCAAGGAATATATGGAAACTAATGACAACCACAACACAAAGCCCCAACTTCTGTGGGAAACAGCAAAAGCAGTGTTAAGAAGAAAGTATATAGCAATCAAGGCATACTTAAAGAAGGAAGAAGAATCCCAAATGAACAGTCTAATGTCACAATTACCGAAATTGGAAAAAGAAGAACAAATGAGACCTAAACTCTGCAAAAGGAGGGACATAATAAAGATCAGAGAAGAAATAAACAAAATTGAAAAGAATAAAACAAAAAATCAATTAAACCAAGAGCTAGTTCAAGAAAATAAACAAAATAGATAAGCCTCTAGCCAAACTAATTAAGAGAAAAAGAGAATCAACACACAGCAACAGAATCAAAAACGAGAAAGGAAAAATCACGACAGACTCCACAGAAAAACAAAGAATTATTAGAGACTACTATGAAAACCTATAATGCGAACAAGCTGGAAAACCTAGAAGAAATGGACAACTTCCTAGAAAAATACAACCTTCCAAGACTGACCAAGGAAGAAACACAAAATTTAAACAAACCAATTACGAGCAAAGAAATTGAAGCAGTAATCAAAAATCTATCCAAGAATAAAACCCCGGGGTCAGATGGACTTACCTCGGAATTTTACCAGACATACAGAGAAGACATAACACCCATTCTCCTTAAAGTTTTCCAAAAAATAGAAGAGGAGGGAATACTCCCAAACTCATTCTATGAAGCCAACATCACCCTAACACCAAAATCAAAGACCCCACCAAAAAAGAAAATTACAGACCAATATCCCTGATGAACGCAGATGCAAAAATACTCAACAAAATATTAGCAAACCGAATTCAAAAATATATCACAACGATCATACACCACAACGAAGTGGGATTCATCCCAGGGATGCAAGGATGGTACAACACTCGAGAATCCATCAACACCATCCACCACATAAACAAAAAGAAGGACAAAAACCACATGATCATCTTCATTGATGCTGAAAAAGCATTCGACAAAATTCAACATCCATTCATGATTCAAACTCTCAGCAAAACGGGGATAGAGGGCAAGTACCTCAACATAATAAAGGCCATATATGATAAACCCACAGCTAACATCATACCGAACAGTGAGAAGCTGAAAGCTTTTCCTCTGAGATCGGGAACAAGACAGGGATGCTCACTCTCCCCACTGTTATTTAACATAGTACTGGAGGTCCTAGCCACGGCAATCAGACAAAACAAAGAAATACAAGGAATCCAGATTGGTAAAGAAGAAGTTAAACTGTCACTATGTGCAGATGACATGACATGGTACATAAAAAACCCTAAAGACTCCACTCCAAAACTACTAGAACTAATATCGGAAAACAGCAAAGTTGCAGGATAGAAAATAAACACACAGAAATCTGTGGCTTTCCTATACACTAACAATGAACCAATAGAAAGAGAAATCACGAATACAATTCCACTCACAATTGCATCAAAAAGAATAAAATACCTACGAATAAACCTAACCAAAGAAGTGAAAGACCTATACCCTGAAAACTGTAAGACACTCTTAAGAGAAATTAAGAGGACACTAACAAATGGAAACTCATCCCATGCTCTTGGCTAGGAAGAATTAATATCATCAAAATGGCCATCCTGCCCAAAGCAATACACAGATTTGATGCAATCCCTATCAAATTACCAACAACATTCTTCAACGAACTGGAACAAATAGTTCAAAACTTCATATGGAAACACCTAAGACCCCAAATAGCCAAAGCAATCCTGAGAAGGAAGAATAAAGTGGGGGGGATCTCACGCCCCAACTTCAAGCTCTACTACAAAGCCACAGTAATCAGGACAATTTGGTACTGGCACAAGAACTGACCTGTAGACCAGTGGCACAGAATAGAGAGTCCAGTTATTAACCCAAACATATGTGGTCAATTAATATACGATAAAGGAGCCATGGCTATACAATGTGGAAATGACAGCCTCTTCAACAGCTAGTGTTGGCAAAACCAGACAGCTACATGTAAGAGAAGTAAACTGGATTACTGTCTAACCCCATACACAAGAGTAAATTCGAAATGGATCAAAGACCTGAATGTAAGTCATGAAACCATAAAACTCCTAGAAAAAAACATAGGCAAAAATCTCTTGGACATAAACATGAGTGACTTCTTCATGAACATATCTCCTCGGGCAAAGAAAACAATAGCAAAAATGAACACGTGGGACTACATCAAGCTGAAAAGCTTCTGTACAGCAAAGGACACCATCAAGAAAACAAAAAGGTACCCTACAATATGGGAGAATATATTCGTAAATGACAGATCCAATAAAGGCTTGACATCCAAAATATATACAGAGCTCACGCACCTCAACGAACAAAAAACAAATAATCCAATTAAAAAATGGGGAGAGGTTATGAGCAGTTCTCCAAAGAAGAAATTCAGATAGCCAACAGACACATGAAAAGATGCTCCACAAAGCTAGTTGTCAGAGAAATGCAAATTAAAACCACAATGAGATATCACCTCACACCAGTAAGGATGGCTACCATCCAAAAGACAAACAACAACAAATCTTGGTGATGTTGTGGAGAAAATGGAACCCTCCTACATTGCTGGTGGGAATGTAAATTAGTTCAACCATTCTGGAAAGCAGTATGGAGGTTCCTCAAAAAAACTCAAAATAGACATACCATTTGACCCAGGAATTACACTTCTAGAAATTTACCCTAAGAATGCAGCAGCCCAGTTTGAAAAAGACAGATGCACCCCTATGTTTATCGCAGCACTATTTACAATAGCCAAGAAATGGAAGCAACCTAAGTGTCCATCCTTAGAGGAACGGATAAAGAAGAAGTAGTACATATACACAATGGAATATTATTCAGCCATAAGAAGGAAACAAATCCTACCATTTGCAACAACATGGATGGAGCTAGAGGGTATTATGCTCAGTGAAATAAGCCAGGCAGAAAAAGACAAGTATCAAATGATTTCACTCATGTGGAGTATAAGAACAAGGAAAAACTGAAGGAAAAAAACAGCAGCAGAATCACAGAACCCAAGAATGGACTAACAGTTACCAAAGGGAAAGGGACTGGGGAGAATGGGAGGGAAGGGAGGGATAAGGGTGGCGAAGAAGAAAGGGGGTATTACGATTAGCATGTATAATATGGGGGGAGGACGGGGAGGGCTGTGCAACACAGAGAAGACAAGTAGTGATTCTACAACATCTTGCTATGCTGAAGGACAGTGACTGTAATGGGGTTTGTTGGGGGGACTTGGTGAAGGGGGGACCCTAGTAAACATAATGTTCTTCATGTAATTGTAGATTAATGATAACAAAAAAAAAAGAATATAAGATAGCAAATATATGTATGAAAGATGAAAAAAAAAAGTACTGAGGCCAAAGGCACAGTAAACCAGTGCAATTACATAGAGATTCTAAAAATAAACCTGCACATTATTTGGAAAATATATATATATATATATATATTTTTGTAACCTACTCTTGATTAGAAATTCTAAACATTTCTTCCAAAAATACATGTCAAGCTCCAAATGTATAAATACAACTTCAGGTCAAATTTATGGAATGCAATTCATTCTTAAATATTAGACTCCCTGTATTCATCTCTAAACATTTAATAAGTAGTTAGGGTATGAGTGCCAGCAACTTAGCGCGTACTTACTATACATCAGGCGATGCGTTAAGGACCTAACAAGTGTTATCCCAGTTACACCTAAAACCTTATAAAGTAGGTACTATCTTCATTTTAAAGATAGGGAAATTGAGGCTCAAAAAGCAACATAAGGAAGTTATACAGCTAATAAATGGTGGAATTAAGATAGAGTAAGTGCCATTTTTATTATTACTGGTGGCTCCAAGTCAGAATATTTTTTTCCATTCCATTATTTGTTAATGCTTTTTCAGAAACTAAACTTTGCATGTCTTTCTACATAAAGTAATTCATCTACTTCTAAACCTACATATCACTATTACAATTGAATAATTTTATCAGAAGGAAAAATTAGCCCCTTACCAGCTTTAAAGATGAGTTAGAGGCCAATTAAATATAGTTATTTTTAAATAACATATCACTGACACTGACATTTTTAACAGGCTACATGCTTTATGCAAAGTACTTAGAAACACTTTTATTTACATGCCAGGTACTTATATTTTGAAAAATCTTTTCACCTTTTACAGGCACCTGATTTTGTCACCAGGTAAGATGCATGCAGCCTTAGACTGTATTTCAGAACAAAAAGTCTGCTTCTAGCACAAATGGAAGAGACTCAGAGAGAACTGTTACCAAATGTTGACAGATACATCCCAATTGAAAATAACTGTTACTACTCCTTTTTAATTCATGTGGACTTTATAGAAGGCATGAAACATCTTTAATGAAATTAAACACACCAATTTTTATCACTAAAAGTTAAAATACTTTAACTCAACAGTGAAAATATAATGGGATGAAATAACACAGGTTGGTATATTTTTCACTTACATTTTTAGAATTTGAAAACTTGAAGAATATAAAAAAAAAAATCCAGCCCTGAACTTGTACAGAAATCTAAAGGTAGATGAACAGTCACTGGCACTCTATTTAATGGGAAAAAAATTGCAATTTTATGCAAGACATAACTACAAAAATAACACTTTTTTGAAAATTCATTCATATATGATCCTTAACTGAGCAGTAGCCCTTAACTAAAACATATCCAAAAAAAGCTCCCAATTTCTAAAAGGTTAAACTAGTATGAATGCAATTACTGTACTGGAAACTACTGATAAACAAAAGAAATACAAAGAAAAAAATGACTGACTTTAATATATAAATCAGTCCAATGAAAAACACAGAATTTATTTCCAAGTAATTTGTATAACAGATTAATCTCAACTCCAATTTCAATGCCAACAGTTGGCCCTTAGATAACGTCTGGGTTTACTAAGTATTCATATCTACTAAGTACCAACAAATTCTCAAAATAAGTTATATTCTTTATGGTTAGTTACAAGCATCCAGTCTTTCTGGTATTCTGTAACTAATTAGTGGGATGGCATTATAACATGGGACCAAGTATCATATATATATATATATATATGCCTTGAAATACAGAAAGCTTGTTTTATATTAACCACATTCAATTAACTACCATATCCACAGTTCTCACAAAATCTACACTATAAAAATACAATAATTATTTTCTGTTCAGTTTACTCATACTTTTGGTGCTGTACACTGCTGTTTAAACCGCCTTAAAACCTCTCAGAGTTTAAATTTGTTTTGGAAGGAAGTTTAGTTACTGTCAAGCTAATCTTATTGACAATTCAATGCCTTTAAACCCAGTTAATTCTTAGAAATTTGTCCATCTATAAAACATGAAAATAACCAAATTAACAAATCAGATACCAGAATGCCAAAAATTAAGTCATTAAAAAAGAATCCAGAGAAAGAGGCAGCTGTGAAAGAACAGGAAGTGATGTACACTGCCATTTTGTAGATGAACTATTTAGAAACATAAGTACCAAACCAACCCAGACAAACAGCTCTCAATATTCCTTTCTGTAAGCAGCATCAGAGGTCAGCTGAAATAACCCTTAGGCAAGTTTTTTCTTAATAATCAGTTTATCTAATTGATCATGAATATACTTTTACCATTTTTAGCAGAATTCCTACCAGCCATTGAAAGCAGGATTTCTTTTCAGTTGTCCTCAAGAGTTCTTAGTTCTAACATGCTGAAATACAGCAAGTTTACCTATATCCTGTGTACATCCTTTAAGTTTTGTAGCCTTTATTGACAAATCCTCTCTTGGATCTTTCCAAGACAATAACAGTCACTTTTTACTGAGCAGTATGTTTAGTTTATACATGCTAGTATATGAATTCTCAACAACAACAAAAAACTTAACATAGAGAATTACACTTTATGGCATAATTTGCCACTAAGGAGAAAACTGCACACAACATGCAGCTTCGTGCTATGATATGAAGATTCCAATGAGAAGTGCTGTTTAAGTTTAAATGAATTCAGATAATAATCCAAAGGGAATAGAGTTCCATTTCTGAGGAAAAATAAAACCGATTTAACATACCATTAATGTGTCTCCCTAGAACAAAATCATGAAATAAGTTGACAGAAGTAAACAAGTGCCTAACACTATTACTACTATCTTTAAATCCCCGTCTTAAAAAAATAAGTTTCAAAATGCATCAGACACACCAAAAAAGCTCTAAGGAGGACATGAAATGTAGATGGCATTTGGAAATATTAAAAAACAATTCACTCACTAAGTAAAGCTTAAACACAAAATACAAGTTGTTAGTAAAATATGTTTGAAGACAACTCAGATCTGTACATATTTTAGTCATCTTCATCACTTTGTGAAAAAAATTATTCTATTGCATATTCATATATGGAACATTTTTAAATCACTTCTAAATACTTAAAAACATATCTGATAGACCTCAAGATTACTCTGGTCACAGAAAAAGCACTTAGAAACATACTTCCAAAATGTTAAAATCATTTATTTCTACTTTACTAGGGACAAAACCAACAAGTACTACTGTAACCCAGATAAGATGATCTGTTTTAAACAAACATAAATGAAGCAAAAGAACTAGAAAAATGACTACGGAATATAGATACTATCACAACATGATTGGGCAAATTAATGTTTTCTTTCTTCATTTCCTTAAGAGACAAATTATTTGCTACAGGAAGGTCTGTAACCTGATCATTTTCAAAAAATTCCAATTTCAATGTTATACAAAATATTAACCCTAAAAATTCACAGCTCTGGGAGAAGGAATACCTACCCATCAGACCGCCTGTCTGTATGAATTTATCTTTAATACTTCTTCAAGAGCTACAAAATTCATAGGAAGGGAAACGAAGAGGGAAATGAGGGAATACAAAATAATTTTATTTGAATCCTAACGAACGCCCAATATGCTCACAAAAACAAGTCAACACAGTGCTTAAAAGACATCAAAACTGTTCTGATATTGGCTGGGTCCCTCTCGAGAGGCCGTATCTCCCAACAATAATAACAGGAACAGACATTCTTCCCAGGGACAAATCTCAGGGGAAGAATATTAAACCGGTACTGTTATCGACTTAAAACCAAGGAAAAAGGGTAACCTTTCCAAGGAAAGCGCCATTATTTCCCTCTCCTGCTCCCCCTCCCTTCAGTGCATCCACGGGTCTGTGTATGAAGGAACTGCCTTGGACTTCTGCAGCATTGCAGCAGACTAAAGGATGAGGAAGGGTAGGGGGAGAGAAATGCTTCCATCATCCTTACGAAGAGGGATGTAGTTTCCTTGAGCTGGGGAGGGATGCACCCAGCAGGCTACCCAGAGCAGTTTCCCTTCCCGAGAACGCACAGACACTACAAAGGAGCAGAGGGAGGAGCAGAGGGACCAGAAGAAAAAGGACCTCGCTCCTTTAAATCGGGGTGCACATCAACTCAGTCTCCCTAGGAGGGCCACACCTTCCTCCAGACATCCCCTTCCACCACCCCTTCCGTTGACCCTCAGGAAAGAGGAACATAATTGCTCTTGCCCCTCAAAATGGGAGGACACCCAACTCAACAGCTTCTTCACCCCACTCACAGAATCACAGACCCTCCTTGTCTCCCTCCCCCACCCCACCCCCACATCCCTCCTTCCGCGCAGAGGCCAGAGCGGGCCGAATTTCCCCGCCCCCTCCATGTCTCCCTTCCCCAAAGCAGCGGTGCCCTTACCCTTTCGCCGACGGGTCCGGGTAGGAGCGCTACCGGGGAGCGCTTGGGTAGCCGCTACGCTGGAGAGCAAGGAGTGAGGAGGAGGGGGCCAGGCGACACACCACCGCCCCCCCCAAGCCCCAGCAAGCCGCCCAGCCCAAGCTCTGCGACAAGGGGCAAGGGGGGGGGGGGGCGGCGAGGGGACGACCGGGGTCGAGGAGGCGCCCTCAGCGCTTGGGCTCAACTAAGATGGCGCGTGTAAGTGCCGGGAGCCGCCGCTGCCGCCTCGGGGTAACCGGCCCGGGCCTCGGCCGCCTCGCGCCCTAACACAGCCGAGGCCCTATCGGTCCCCCGCCGCGGCCCCTCGGCGGGCGGGCCCACGGACAGCCCTCCGCCACCACCACCACCCCTGGGAAGGGGGCGCTCACAAAGGGAAGAGAGGCCGCGGGGCCAGTCGGCCGGCGGCGGGGCGGGGTCCCCAGGGGCCGGGAGGCCTCAGAGGTTCGCTGGTGTCTCGTGCCCTCGGCCAGCGAAGGGCGCAGGCAAGCGGGACCCCTCCTCTCTCCTTAGACAGGCGGCGGCACCGACTCACTCTCTTTGCCACCCTCCCTCTCTCTCTCCGAGCCCTGTAGCACACAGCCCAGCCGCTGCCCAGATTCCCCCCCTGCCCCGACACCACTCCCCTCCTCCCGACAGTCATCCCAGTCTCCGATATCGCGAGATTTCCCGCCTGACAGGCCCGACCCTGCGCGAGCACGACTGCGTACGCGTGCGCGCACTCCCGGGAGCGCGCTAGTACTTGCACTGGGCGGAGTCTCCCAGAGAGTCCCAGCCTCTGTCCAGCTCGGCTTCACGCAGCTGGCGAAGCTCTTCTGCCACGCGGGCATTAGGTGCAGTCATTTCACCTTGAAATCCGAGAAAGAAGAGAAATCTGCACTCCTTCCCCTTCCCTTTTCCCACTCCTGAAACATCCGCGCCACCCCCTGCGCCCCCGCGATTAACCCTGCGAACGAGAAGTTTGCCCTGACACACCTAGTTCAACCACTTCTTGGAATTCGGAGATAAACTGGTCAGCGTAATCAGTAGGTAATGGAGTTTTAAGGTTCTAAAAGTTTATACCAATTTTGGGGACGGTAATGAGAGTTGGATATACAGATCTAAACCGGCCTATTTATAAGTGATGGTAGAAGAGATAAATTCTTGAAAAGTTTTTGAGGGTTTTCTTAGGTTGAGTAACAAGTAGTTTTTGAAACGAGCAATAAACTAAAGAGTCCTAAGGGTCCTAATGCAGGGAAGCGGTAGAGCTTCTTGATTTTTGTGTGTGATGAAAAGTTCTATTTAGAGGAAAACCCCTTCAGCAGATTACAAAGAACAAAAACCAAACGGTGTGCTTTATGTGCAGTAATAAAAAATCTTGGTTCTTCAACCAATAAAACAACTGCAATAAATCTGTTGTGTGAGACTTCTGAGTAAAAATGTATTCCAGAACAGTTATTGGAAGTTAGGTAAACTAAGAAAATACACAGACGGTGATCAGAAAAACAAGCCATCTGCTTCAGTGGTACATACATATAATTTGTTCTAAATATTCCCTCCTATAGTAAGGGTCCTTATTCTGTGTGTCAGTTGTGCCTCTTTTCACCTATACTGTCAACCACTCTCAAATAGCAACTTCCCCTCAGCATAAAAACATGCCCTGGTTTCTCCTTGTGAAAGAAAGATTACAATGTTCCCCTTTATAGACAACTTCTTTGAAAAGGTGTCTGTCAACCTACCTCCACTGAAACTGATCATGCCAAGGTCAAGAGTGACTTCCTAGTGGCTATGTCTAGGAGAGTCATTTTAATCCTTTCCTTCTTGACACCTGCAATAATGACATAATCAATACTCTTTCCATCTTGAAACTGTGTTCCTCCTCGGCTTTTTCAACACCACACAAAAACAGTTTTTTATCTTCCTGTCCCTGCGGTCCCTTTTCCAGCATCCACCTCTTCAATGATGCCCGTCCAACCCTGATCCCTTCTTCTGAAAATGTAACACCATGTTCCCTTAGTAACATATTGGAATGGAAAGAAATTCAGGTTTTCTCATTGTATTTGTTATTAATTTTTTATGGAAAATTTCAAATACATACAAAATAGGATAGATAGACTAATAAACCTCCATGTGTCCATCACCCAGTTTCAGCTGTTATCAGTACTTAATCATTTTCCTTCACCAATTCTCCCATAACCTTTCTCAACCCCCTGATGTATTTTTACATAAATTTTTAGTAAGCTATCTTAACATTCACCTGTAGGTATTTCAATATGTATCTCTAACAAATACTTTTAACATATCCACAATATCATTATTACACCGTTACAATAGATCCTTAATATCATTTAATACCGAATTCATATTCAGTTTTTCCCAACAGCTTTCAAAAATGTCTTTCTATAGTCCATTTATCTGAATAAGGATCTGAATAAGGATCTGAATAAGTTGTGTGCTTTGTATTTGATTGATAAATATGTCTCTTAAGTATCTTTTCATGTATAACATTTCCCCTTCAGTTTTTCTTTTTTGTGTGCAGTTTCTTTGTTGGAGAAATCAGATTATATATATTCTGTAGAATTTCCACTTTCTGGACTCAGCCAATTGCATCATCACAATGTCATTTCACATTTCCTTCAATGCCCGTATTTCTTTTAAACTTAGTTAAATCTAAAGGTTTGATGTTGTGTAGGTGGTATTTTATAATATTTTGTATCTGCCACTACCTTGTTCGCGCACTTAATTCCACTTCTACTATAAATTGTAGCACCCACCCCCACTATGTTTTCCCAGCACATAGGGCATTTTAAGAGACCCTGGCTATCTTTTTTATTCTTCTTCCAGGTCTTTGCCTATGATCTGATGCTAATAGATCGGCCTCCTCAACTTCTTAAAATCTCACACACTCAGCATACGCACATACATACACATGGGTTTATTAAATGTCAAATTTGTTCAGCAGTAAAGTATCGTTAGTAAAGATACTGCAAGACATATCAGTTATTTTTTCAATTTTATCCAAAAAAAGAAAATTGTACTCCTCAATGGCAGGAAAATAGTACGTCAATGCTTAGAATAGGTGCAGACATTGCACTTTCTGTGGATTTAACTCCCAAACATTTCTCTGATTTGTCCCATTCATCCCCACTGCCTCTGCTATGGTGGTTCATACCTCAGTTTCTCACCTGGGGTACTATAATTGCCTTCAAACTACTTTCCTTGCCTCCCAGCTTGCTCCATTCTTTATACTGAGGTGAATGGTTTTAATCTTCCTAAAATGCAATTTCTAAAAGCCAAATGTATCATTTCTTTGCTTAAAACTCTTCTTTGGTTTCCCAAAGCTCTCCAAGTAAAATCCAGACAAAACCTCTACATACCTTTCTAGCCTTATCTAGGATGTTCCCACCATACTGAACTATTTATTCTTCTGCTAACTGACAATATGCTGTCTTCAGGATGTAGCACTACATTCTTCTGCCTGAAATGCCTTCTCTAGTTGGCTAATATTCTTCAAGATTTAACTCAAGTGTCACCTTCTGAGATATCTTCTTGTATCTCAGTTAGATATCCCTTGAGATATCTTCTTGTATCTCAGTTAGATATCCCTTGAGCCTATAAATTGTAGTCAGAAAACTCTGGGAAGAAGAATGGGTACCAACTGTCTTTTACCTTGATAGAAAAGTTATCTAAGCAGTGACAAAACCAAGAAAAAGCTCCTTCCATAATTGTCTATTTAATCCTCACAACAAACTTGGGAGGTAGATACTATTATTATGACCTCCATTTTATAGGTAAGGAAACCAGGGTTGAAAGTGCTTACATCACTTGCCCAAGATCACATTAATAAATAGTGAGCTAGAATTTGAACCTCATTGTAATGAATCAAAAACACACACTCTTTCCATCATATTATACTCCTGGCACCACCAACTGAGGACAGCTTGGTGCCATGTACATATTTCTATTGTATGTAAGAGATGCCTGACTATGTGTAATATTAGTGTATTTGTTACCATACATGTATCTGTATGTGAAAAACTAATGTGTAAATAGGTGCACTGACTGATACAGTGTCTACCCAGTGAAACCATATTTTGTCACTCAGTGTAAGACCAAGTCATATTCAACTTGATTTAACAACTACTTGTTGGATTTCTACTGTATTAGACTTAAGTAAAATACAGAAGGGACAAAAGAAACTAACTTTTACAGTTACTGTGTTCCTAGAACCGTATGAAGCAAGTGCTTTACATTCATTATCCCCTTGATCTTCCCAACAACCCTGAAAGAAGATGATGACAATTCCCATTACAGAGGAGGAAAGCTCCAAAACGTTAACTGTGCAACATCTCTCAGTTGGTAAGTGGAGAGTTAAGAGTAGAGTACAGGTTCAATCTGAATTTTAAGTCCCCCCCTTTTTTAATGCTAGGAACTCTAAATCCTGTTTGAGAGATAAGCTCTGTACGCACAAAACATTTCAGTAACAATGCAAAACAACCTATGAGCAAATAATGATGTACTGAGCCAGGCTTTAATTTTTACTTATCTGAGCCTCAGTTTCCTATCAAACTACAATAGGCTAAAATGATCTCTAGAGTCCTTTTAGTTAAAAAATTTATAGTTACAGGAATGATGCAAATAATATGTATAGATAACTTGAATTCTAAAGCACATGTGTGTATGTGCACATATGTGCATATTGAGAAACAGCAAGAGAAAACGCTCCTTTTGCATTCTACCAGAATCCTACTAAAATCCTAAAATCTGGTGGGGAGCTTCATTGGTCATGGCGATATGTCCATCCAGCATTAAGTAGTGTACACATTTTTTTTTCTGGCATCACATTTCCATTTTTATTTTCAAAATTCAAAATTGATTTTTAAAAGAAGCCATTATTTTCTCACAGAATCTGAAAGGCTTTGCATGTGTGAAAAAGAATGAATTGGCTGTTTCTTTTGGAATCTTGGAGGTGTTTTATTTTTATTAAAGTATCGTTGATATATAATCTTAAGTTGGTTTCAAATATACAACACAATGATTCAACAGATACCCATATTATTAATTCCTCACTCCCTCTAGTGTGCTTACAATCTATCAACATAGTAAGATGTTACAGAATCATTGCCTATATTCTCCATGCTAGTGTATAAGTGTTTCCATAACATTATGATTACTTAAGGAATCTTTTTCCTCATAGTAGGAGGCAAAAACCAATAAAACCAAGTGTGTGAGACGGTCTTTGGTGAGAGGGATGTGTCTTAGAATTTTCAGTTTAGAAACAGGGACAAAGCACTTCATGGAACCAATAATCATCAAGTAAATAAATAAATACATTACTGGAAGCCCATTCAGTGCATTCATATTTTTTGTCTTTAGGTCCCAGAACCAACCAAGGTGGGTTTGAGGCTGGTTGTCATATGTCACTCAGACATATCTACAAAAGGCTGCCTAATAGAAGCATGGTATCATAGGCTGGAAAACAAAGCTCATCATGTATAGAGTTGTTCTTGAGCTCTGTATTCTCATATAATTGGGTTCATTCTGTAAACACTTATAAAATGACAACCCTTTACAAATACCCCATATGTGGAGGCAGCAGGTTCTTTCATTTTAACCACAGGAATAGATAAATGCTGGCCCAAGCTACCCTAAGAGTGGTGGAATACAACTGAGTTCAAGAAAATCCTGACCTAGAAACCTGTCAGTCTCAGGTTTCTATCAGATAAGCATCTGCAGCAAGGCATGAATAAGTGAAATCAGCTGCACCAGAATCTAAAAGAAATCCAGCCCTGAAGATATCAAGTAATGGATGTGAAATTAGTACAGCAGTAGTTAAAAACGTTGGCTATGAAGTTCCACCTCCATCAATTATTAGTGTCATTGACTATGCCACTTTGTGTCAATTTCATAACCAGACTTACCTGTAAAATTGGGTTAACATTACCCTCCTTAGAGGGCTGTGTGAGAATTAAATAACATGTAAAGAGCCTTGCCCATACAAAATGTCTTAATGTATTTGCTCTTACTGTGTACGGGTAGGGAAGTAGGTATTCATTCCACTGCTCTGATGCTACCCTCTGACAGATAACCCATGATCAGTGCATCATAATTGTCTGGATCATCTGTGAACGTGGGAAGGGTTGGGCAGCATGTTTGTGTACTGAGAGGTTTTTGGAATGTATTTTCAGGACTGATTGGTGATCTTGTCATGCCTTCCTTTTGGCTGACATCTGCCAGGATTAAGAAAGAAAAGACACAAATTCCTAACAGAGTTGTGGCACATAGGATATGAAACAAACAACTGGCAATCAAAACAAAAAATATGTTGATATTTTATTGTCCTGGGATTGTCTTTGGGCTTCCTCTTTAGCCTTCTCTTTATTAGGTAGTAATACTATACCAGTAAGAAGTCTTTTGGCTGAAAGTGACATTGCAAATTAGCTTAAGGGGAAAAAAAATGTATTCGATCCAGTAAGCCAATGCCCCAGGAATTCAAAGAGTTTTGTTAGGTGTTTTCTCTTTCTGTCTCCCCTTTTTCTGTCTCTCCACACACCATACCCAGCCCCCAACTGCTTAGCTATTTTTCTCTATACATTGGGTTATGTTATAAGGTTGTCTGTGTTTGTACTGGGGAGAGTACAGTTGGGGGATTCAGATGCTGCCACCTAGTTTAATATACCCCAACACTGAATGCTGCCTTTAATACTGTCTACAAATAGGCAATGAATCAAGGAGATTTCTAATATTGGTTTATAATCAAATTTTCTTTTACTGATATGTTGCATTATGATCACTAGTGACAGGAGCCCCTGTTCCAAGGTTCAGGTTTATACAACCACTTAAGTTTACCTGCTATGTGACCTTTCCTACATAACCTGCTCTCTTCTACTTGCTGCCCCAAACCCCTGAGCAGGGGACAGAGGTCTAGTCTAGTTATCAAATGGCCTCATATAAATCGTGATCATGAGATTCATCCTTTATCTTTCCTCTTCATGAACATTCTCAACACAGAAATGTAAAATATTGTAAATGGAGAAATTGAGGGCATTTTGGATTTTGTGAGCATGAGCAGATCAGAATTTGGGATTTATGGAACTATTTCCATGAGAAATTTAAGCAAGCTTCACATTGATGCCCAGATGAGTTTCCATCTTCATAGTTTATTTCATGCAGCAGAGAGATGATGGTCTGGGGTGCAGAGCAGAGTGGAATGGGAGGAATGGTCACAGAAGTCCAGATTTATATTATCCCAGTTTAGTGACCCTAAAGGCAAAGGAAACCTTCTCATTCTCACATAACAATATGTAAAATCTAGAGGAACAGCTGAGTGACCCAGCTTGGGCCCTGTGTAATATGCCCTTCTGCAGGCTTGTAGCTTCACCAGGGGGTAAATATTTTGATTGCCCTAGCTGGGATTTTGTGTCTACCCTGTGGCAAGAGGCTCAGAGTAACAGCTCCACAAGAACTACATAGATTAATGGAGAAAAAATTCTGCTAAGGAATGTAGAGCACTTTTTTGCCAGAAGAAGAGGGAGATATTCTGGACAGACAAAAACAACAGATGTTCACTATGAGTAGAATAGTACTGACAAGTGATATGCTTTTATGGAGTTGCTAGCTAGAGTAGAATATGCTAGTACTTGCTGTGATCAAGAAAAAAAAAGCAACTGTCACCTGAATAAAATAGACCTTTCATTTCTATGACCCATTTTGATCTTCACCATAACTCTGAGATATAGGTAGGGCATACTCATTCAAGCAACACAGAGAAGCACAGCCAAAAACATAGACTTCATATGACTCTATGGGCCAGGTATAAATATGCCATGTACATTGATTTGGGAGGCAGGTTCCTTCCAGACATTCTTGGAACCTTAGACAATCCTGAAACTATCTGGCATGTGCAGGAACCAGAAAATGCCCATCAGCGAGGAACATAGTGTCAAGTTGACAGCAACTTCCTGGGAACTCTAGCATATGTGTGTATCTTTTCCTAGGGTTCTCTATCATAATAACCTTTGTAGTTGCTATTCTTCCATGCACTCCAGGAAAACAGCTCTTATTCACTCATTCGTATTTCCATCTCCCTCAGCTAAACCAATTTCTGACACACAGATGACCCACAATAAATGTTTATGTAATCAGGAGTTAATACATTTATGTTTATGTGATAAGGAATAGAAAACAGTTATTGACTGTCAGTTATATGGATTATGCTAGACTCTGTGGATTTAGAGATGGATAAAATACCATCTTCCTATTCTTGAGATCACAGCCTAATGGGAAAGACCAACAAATAAACAGTTTTAAGTCATTCAGGACTCTCAGATTCAAGTGGCAGACACCAGACCCAAAGTCTTTAAGAAAAATGGGAATATTTTGGCTCACACAAGCTAAGAAGTGCAGAGTTAGGGCTGGGTTTGGGCAGAACTAGTTCCAGGGCTTAAATGCTCTGGTTTCATCTCTAGGACTTCCATCATGTTACCTTTGGTCTGGGGCTTCACAGCAAGAGGCATCAGCACTTCCGGTCTTATATCTTCTCAAGGCAGTAAGTGCAGTGGTTTAGTGTGAAAGCTTGTTGACACCTGGCCTCACCACATACTGGCTATGACACCTTTAACAAGTTAATCAAAACACTCTATGCCTCAATTCCACCATTTGTAAAAAGGGAATAATAGTCATAGCTACTCAATATAGTATTGCAAGGAGTGAAGAAAATCAACTCAGTGTTCATAACTTTCTATGGCGTACAGTAAGCACTCAGTGAGTGTTAACTATTTCATTATTATTGTTATCATTATTGTGATCTTCAAATTCAGGAAAAAAATAAGAGAATTTCTTTCCCCGAATTGACAGCAAAAATCTTATTGTCTCTCACTGGCTCTAACTGGATCATGTGCCCGTCCCACCGGAAGCAGACCTGGGGGAATGCCATACACTGCCTGAGGCCTGATAAATACCTTCCATTTCAGGAGTGCAGAGGAGAGTCAACTTCACAAGAACCACGTAGACTCCGATAGGCTAGTTCCCAGCAATGGAGATACAACTATCAGAAAGAGAGGCAATGGGTGCGAGGCAGCAAAAACACACAAGCAGTGCAGCAGCACAATTTGATGGTACAGTTTGGCCACTGCTATGACAAGGCAGGCATGAGAGCCCATCTGAGGAGCCTCTGACTCATACAGGTGGTGATTTCTTTAATCAACTACCTATGTACCCTAATCCAAATGGAGTTGTGGTAACATATGCATAACAAATTTGCTGTTTTAATCATATTAAGTGCACAGATCGGTGACATGAAGTACATTCATATTTGTTGTACAACCATCACCACTGTCCATCTCTAGACATTTTTTCATCTTCCCAAACTGAAATTCTGCACCTGTTAAACAATACCACCCCATTCCCTCCCTGCCCCTGTGCCAGTACCTGGTCATCTCTTTTCTATTTTCAGTCTCTATGAATTTGACACTCCAGTTACCTCATATAAGAGGAATCATACAATGTTTGTCTTCTTGCGACTGGTTTATTTCCCGTACATAATGTCTTCAGATTTCATCTGTGTTATAACTTGTGTCTGAATTTAATTCCTTTTTTAAGGTTGAATAATATTCCATTGTATATGTATACCACTTTTGTTTATCCATTTGTCAGTGGACATTTGGATTGTTATCACCATTTGTCTATTGTGAATAATGTTGCTATGGATGTACATATACGAAGACCTGTTGGAAATCTGCTTTCAAATTATTGGCTGTGCAAGGGGGAACTTTTTAAAAACAAACAAAAAAAGCAACTTTATTATCTTTTTTTTTTCTTTTTCTTTTTGAAAGGCTATGTGAAATCTCCATATTCCCATACCTCTTCTGGCTTTGATGACTCTCACACTATTGCCAAACCATAGAGTCAGCCCTTATTGCTGAGGACATTGATGAATACAGAGGTTTTCCCTATCACCACCACTGGACCCAATACTCTGTTTTGGAATTGGATAACACTGAGAAAGCTGGTTTTCCTCTCAGGTCAGACTCTTTGAATGATAGGATTTGCTTAGGATTGAGAAATTTTGGTTACCTGGGAAGGAACATGCCAGCTGTGAAAAGCCCACAGTTGTAAATTGTCAGATGGTGACTGCCTATGAAACCTATCAAGATTCCTGACAGCTCAGCTGAGAACCTAATTACCAGTTACAAAGAGGACAGGAAAAACGTGTTGTCAGAGAGTGCCTGGTCAGAGAGAATGAGGTACAGGGTCCTGGCCTCGTCATCAGCCTCCGTCTTGTTACAACTAGAGCAAAGCACATTAGTATAATTGACATTACACATGTTTATTATATGGAACAAAGGAACCATGTCAAACCACAGCCCTGTGTCAGCTGAGTCTTTGGTAATCACATAAATTGAACAGTGGCATTTGACCTGATTGTTCAAACATTTCCAGTATGCTCAATGCCAAGGGTGATATCAAATCATATTTAACTTTTCTCCTGGAATTTACACAAATTTCAACCAATCCTCCTCCTTTCCTGCAGTGAAGAGGAGCAGTCCTTTGTTCTGATGAAACCTAGGGAGGGAGAATAACTTACCTAAGGTCAATCAGCAGCCCAGCATATTATCTTCTATGAATAATAAATCAGTATCAACCATGCTGCTGCAGCAACATAAGAAAACCAACATCTCCATCAGGAATCCCTAAATTGGGGAAAAGCAACACTAGCAAATTCACATGCTAATTTTTACAACGTCTTGGTTCTCTAGTCTTGCAAAACACTCACACTTCCCACTTACTTGCCTTTCTTTCTTCAACTGCATTAGCAGCACCTAAGCATGGAAGCTAACTTTCTCAATGGGAGCTCTTTTTTCAGATTCTTTAAAATCAGGGACCTGGTACTACAGCAGCAGGAAATTGGAAGAAAAGAGAGAGAGTTAACATTTACTGGGCACATTTATTATGTTCCAGATACTATGTTGTACCTCTAATTTAATCTATAAACCAACTGGCAAAGTTGATACTGTTATATTTATCTTCAGATGCCATACCTGGAGCTCAGAGAGGTTTGGTAGATTGCCACAGATCACACACCTAGTAAATGGCAGAGCAGATTTTTAAAAATTTTTATGTATTTGTTCATTTTTTAGGATGGGTTTGGTTCATTTCTGGCTCCAAAGCCTATGTTCCTTGTAATGCATTAAACTACCTCAGTAGAAGAGAAGAAACTAAAAGTCCTTCCAAGAGATAAAGAGGTAAAGAGACTCCTAAGAGATCAGCCACTCTGAACTTCTAGTGCATTTTATTTTCTTTTACATGCATGGATTAGAACTGCCTGGTTAAATAGAAGGCATTCAGCAAAATACCCCCATCAGATTCAACACTACTACAGAGAATAGGGAACTGGGATGGAAAAATGGAAAGAAGGAAAAGAAAAGAAGTGGAGGAGGCGAAAGAAGACCAGGAAGGGACTAGCCCTGGGACACATAATGGGTAGCTGGAGGTTGTTGTCAGAGCCTTCTAACAAAACTCAAAGAACAGTGCAGACATTGACTCTCCTTTTTTGCTCCATTCACCATTTATTTTCTCTTCTCCTATAAAAGGATTAGCAGGTTGGGCTCAGTGGGAAAGAAGGCCCCTGTTACCAGCCATCTGTGTTCCGTTCTTCACTTCTGAAACAAGACAGCTCCAAAACTGAACTGGAGAGGGAATTGGAGCTGCATACAGATCAGCAGAGCTGTTGCTAACAGCCCTGACGCCTGCAGGATGACTCAACCCTCTGTGCCTGGCAGAGTCAGCTGTGGTCCCCTGGAGCCTCCTACTCTTGGGGGAACATGAGAGATGTAGCAAAATGCCAATATCCTTGATCTTAGGCAGGAATTCAGGCCAGGAGGATAGGTAGGGGCACCTTGAGCCTTCATCTGAGAGTCTGCCTGAGGATGGGGGAAGGATTAAATGTGACAACGAGGAAAACACAATCCTTTATACACTTCAACTGCTCTGCAAAATAAATAAACTGCCCACAGGATGGGAGTAAGCAAAAGCCATATGGCTGTGTCACCAGGAATCTCACTCACTTCCTGGGTGAATTTTACTTAGGTACAGGCATCTCCTGCTGTTCCCTCACTTTCTGAGGAGCCCAAATACTTTTCCCGTCCTTACGCAGCACCATTATACCTGAGAATATTCTTGTGCCAAGCAGTTGCTACCTTCAGCCCTCGCCCCTGCACCATTCACTCAGATCTCTGAGATGAAGGCAATTAGGAGTAAGCTACTCACATAGGGTGCCAGGAGGCATCTGGATTTGTCCTATACCACTACATGAACACCTGCTCCACACCCCACCCCAACTGTCCCAGGATTCCTCAAAAAGCTTTCCTTTCAGCTGGCTCCTTATCACTCACCAATAACTCCCTGTTGTCATGGCAACCCAAAGAAATGGTTGAAGTTGCCAATAAAGGCATCTGCAAGAGCTCCCTAAACTCAGATTCCTTTAAAAACAATAGAACATTCAACCATTGTGGAAAGCAGTATGGAGTTTCCTCAAAAAACTCAAAATAGAAATACCATTTGACCCAGGAATTCCCCTCCTAGGAATTTACCCTAAGAATTCAGCAGCCCAGTTTGAAAAAGACATATGCACCCCTATGTTTATCACAGTACTATTCACAATAGCCAAGAAATGGAAGCAGCCTAAGTATCCATCAGTAGATGAATGGATAAAGAAGAAGTGGTACATATACACAATGGAATATTATTCAGTCATAAGAAGAAAACAAATCCTACCATTTGCAACAACATGGATGGAGCTAGAGGGTATTATGCTCAGTGAAATAAGCCAGGCAGAGAAAGACAAGTACCAAATGATTTCACTCATATGTGGAGTATAAGAACAAAGAAAAAACTGAAGGAGCAAAACAGCAGCAGACTCACAGAACCCAAGAATGGACTAACAGTTACCAAAGGGAAAGGGACTGGGGAGGATGGGTGGGAAGGGAGGGATAAGGTGGGGGGGGGGGAAGAAAGGGGGCATTACGATTAGCATGTATAATGTGACGGGGGTGCACAGGGAGGGCTGTACAACACAGAGAAGACAAGCAGTGATTCTACAACATCTTACTACGTTGATGGACAGTGACTGTAATGGGATATGTGAGGGGAACTTGGGGATGGGGGGAGTCTAGTAAACATAATGTTCCTCATGTAATTGTAGATTAATGATACCAAAAAAAAAAAAACAATAGTACAAAGTGGAAACACCGCTTTATCCACCCTCCCCACCACTCTATCCATTCATACCCTTAGTCGTCCATTTTTGGAAAGACTCTTTTCTCTTGGAATAGCTGAGAAAGTGGCTCTTTTGCCCTTGAGGAAAGGCTTTCATATTCTAATACAATTCTTTCTTTAGACACTAGCCTAGAAATCTGATCAACCTATCAGGTATTAACACCTCTGAGGATCCATGAAGTTTACAAAATATGTCTGTATGTGCCCTTCTACTTCATTTTCTGTGCCTGCAGGAGGAGTCTGGGTATTTGGTATTTCAGGGCTAGAACTGCTAGCTGCTTTACCACAGAGGGTGAGGAGATGCCTGATGTCTTCATATAATACGTGTGAAGGTACTTTGTACCCTGTATAAGAGTTTTCAAACAGTCATATTAACAACTATTCCCTGTCTGCAATCCCCTTTAGTTCAAGGCCGTATTGCATAGGCGTTAAACTCATGGACTCTGGTACCAAAACAAACTTCCTGGTTTGAATCCAGGAACTCTTTCCTTTGCACTTTTGGCAAGGTTTTGTCTGTGCTTCACTTTTCCCATCTGTCAAATGAGGAAAATAATATTATCCACTTAGATGGCTTTCATGAGGATCAAAAAAATTAAATATGTAACGTACTTAGATCAGCATCTGGTTTTATATATCAAATATGCTTCTAGAGAGAATACGTTTCTGAGAAACACACAAGATACCCTGTCCTTGAAATGCACAGTCCGATATCTACATGGTACAGATAGACAGACCAATGATTATAGGTAATATGGCAGATGCTTCTCTAACAGAGAAAGAGAACAGAGAAGAGCACCAGAAATTCAGCCCTGAAGGATGCTTGGGTTTTCCTAAAAGAGAGAAATGGTTTATCCAGTAGGCACTGTAGGTTGCTAAGGACAACTCATCTCATGAAGTTCAACAATTTTATTTAAAAGATATAGATCATAGAAATCCAGGTAAACTAACAGCCCAGAAGAGCAGGAGACAGCATTTCAGCTATTTAAATCCTAATGCTCAATCATTAGCATGATTTAGCCATTCTCCTCTTGACAGGGCCTCTTTTACCACTACCGGCTGGTTCCTTACTCTTTGCTTTTTATTGATGTCCTCTACCTCATAGCTTCTATTTCCTGATAGATATTAGCTTGCCTTGACCCCTCATGACTCTGAGTTTGTCTCATGGGTTTTCCTTATACATCATTTTAGCTCTTGTTCATGCCATTAATAGCTTCATTCTCCCCCTTTTCTAACTCAAGTTTTAGAGAGTGAGAATCTGATGGATCTACTCTTTTATTGGTGCCAGGTATGTTGTAAGATTAATCAGGTTCTGGATTGCATCAGATGCCAATTCTGGTCCAATCAGCTAAGGCAAGTGTACCTCTGTGAACTGCATATGAACTTTGGCTATCAAGGGCTGCCTCCTCAACAGAGGTTGCAGGAGGGATTCCCTTGGAAAGGAAATACGGATGTAGCAGTCAAGATATTCTGTGTACAACATAAAGAAGAAATGACATATACAAAGAGCATGGAAAATAGAAATGCAGTAGGCCTCGAGCTGATTCAACACATTAATGGAGGCATTGGTAAGTACCAGTCACAATGCCAGGAGTGGTAACAAATGCCATGATTAAGGTCATACAGCAGGCTATGGGAACCCACTGCAGGGCTACCTGAACCAGACATGGGATATCAAGGAAATCTTAAAGGAAGTAAACTCTACATTGGGACCAGAAAGAGGAATAGGAATAAAAAAGAGTATGGCATGTTCCAGGATCTGAAAGTAGCTTACTGGGGCTGCCAGGACATGAGGGAACAGGAAGAGGCAGGTAGGAACAACATCACTCAGGTCCTGATAATTGTAGTTCCCATTTATTGGGCACAGAACCCAACACTCCACTAAGCATTTTACATGTATTAGCCTATTTAATCCTCTCAACAACCCTATCAGGTAAGAATAATTATTGTTCACATTTTTAAATGAGGAAACCAAGACTCAGTGATATTTAGTAACAATCTTATGATCACTTAACTAGCAAGTGCCAAAACTGCTAAGTTTTACTTACTTTGTGGGACACATTAAGATATTATTTTAAGAGCAATGGGAAGCCATTGAAGGATTTTAAGCAAATTTGCATTTCAGAATGATCACTCTTGTTGCAGAATATAAAACAGATTACAGGGAGCAAAGGGGTACAGAGAGAGACCCCTTGGGCTCCTATGTACAGACCAGGTGAGAGATGGTGGTAAGGTGGACTAGGACGGTAACAATGACATGGATGTATTCATTCATTTATTACTTTGATCAATAAATATTTAATGGGCTCCTACTAAGAGTGCTTGGCAGTGAGGATATATATAAAGGTAGACAAGGTAGATGAGGTTCTTGCCCTCAGAATTTACCTAAAAGATAGAATAGACAGGAATTAGTGGAGTTGAATGTGAGAGTGGGAAAAGGAGGAGACTAGGATAGTTTACTTCAATGCCCCTGCCCTTCCCACCTCATTACTTCCCCTAGGGTTGTGTAAGTTCAGTTGGGGAGTAGAGGGTAAACCAGCAAAGTTAGGAAGGAAGACCAAGGGACAATTCGGGAAGAGCTTTGTATGCCATTCTCATCAGCTCAGACTTCATTCTGGAGACTTGAGGGAACCACTGAAACTCTATAAGTAGGAAAATGGCTTGAGCAAATATCCATGTTAGTAAGTTCAAGATTTATCCCTTCTGAAACTTAGAATTCCTCCAGAGCCCATAGCCAGTTTGAGAGGGTAAGAAAACCCAGATCTTCTTTTCATATTGTGCCCTCTAGTGGTAAAGGGAAAATCGGTCCATTCCAACTCCACAGTTTTGTTTAGGAGCAGCCAGCTTTTGATTTCCCCTGAATGTCACAGCTGCTGTGTCTCTCATCAAGTTCTGCTGCTTAGTCTTCAGCAGAGACCATTCATTCATTCCAGGAGACCCCCAGCTCTAAAGGTACAGCTGTGTATCTGACTGTAGAAAGCCCTCTTCGGAGAACTCTCAGTAGCCCGATTCCCAACCTCCCACCTGATCTCCACACTCTTCCGTGTCTTTGCAAGACAGATCTCTCTGCCGGCAGCCACAGGGAGGCACCAGAGACCAGCACTGCTGCCCTCAGGTGGGGACCTAATGAAGTGCGCATTGCATTTCTCCTGGACCACCTCCCTCTCAGAAAAGTCAGTTCTTTAAACTTGGCGTCTCATTGAGCATCCACTTCATTTACATCCGTGTTCTAAAACTCCCCCTTATACTCTCCAGCTCAAATCTAAGGAAGCAATGTGGAGGGGGAAAAAGCAGAAGCTCCTCCTTTCCACGAATTCAGCATTGTCATCACCATTACCAGCAACAGACTCAAAAACAACTTCTCAGAGGCTTGAAAATATAGTAGAAAGCAAGGACATCTGCTTTCCTTGAAAAGAGAGGGTCTCTTTCTCTCACACCTTTATCCTCGTCCCTTTGCCTCAGGGGCCCTCTGATTCTAAGATGGAGCTCTGATAATGTCTATCATAAGAGTCTTACTAGTCTGTGAAGCTTGGAAATAAATAATGGAATTGCTTCTCAAAAATCTGGATTGATTTAAAAACGTTCTGGCAATGTTCCTCTGGCATCCTCGCCAATGTGCTTATGAACTTGGGCCACAGTCTCCTTCACTCATTGACTCAGCACTTAGTGGCAAAGTGACCCTTTAAGTCTCCTCAGCTAAGATAGCTCCTCTACCCGCTAAAAGGGTGATTTTGTGAATTAAATACCGAAGCTGCATAAATACTGATTTAGCACATGCACATCACCCACAGACAATTTATTCCAGAATTTCTTTGACAGCCAGGGGCTTTAAGATTTCTGACCAACAGATTCCTCCCCCATTCAAATCCCCTATTCACCCAGGAATTTGCGATGGAAATAGTACTGCTGGCTGGAGTAGAGTGGCATTCCAGTGCTGCTGCAAGCTGAGTGGCCGTTGCCATGGGGGCGAGAGTGTTTGTATAGAACTGTCTGTACAGGTGGTAGGCTTTAGGGCTGCTTAGATTTAGAGGATTCTAGAATTGAGCCAGCCCCCTCATTTTACAGATGAGGTTACTGAGGCCCAAAGACTTAGTTAGATGACTTATTCAAGGTCCCAGGGCAAGTTAGAGACAGAGTTACGCTGTTTGTAATACCATTCCCCTTTTCATGAAAACACTCTTGCTGGTTGAGTGGGTGCTCCTCCAGCCATTTCCACTAATGCCACTGTGCTATTCCAGCGCTACCAGTTCCAGAGAGAAGTGCCAGGAAATGTGGGATTGTCAATAAGGGCATGTCAATACCTTTGCATTTCTATGCATGTGCCTACCTGCAGGCGATTGTGCTAACTAGGTATTTTTATAGCACTCTGATTACTGGAATCATCACACCTCAGATTCCTCATGAGTGAAATTCAGATAAGAAATAGTACCTATCTCAAAAGATTAATTGAGATCATGTATTTGAAGTACTTAAGCACAGTAGCTGGCATATAATAAGTTTGGGATAGGATAGTATTTCTATTACGTCTTTCTGAAGTGGAATGTGTCAGGGATTGCCTTAAAGGCTTCATCTTTTTCATTTAATTTTTACAAAACCTTTTGAAGTAGATTCTTTCATTTTTCTGTGAAGCACTGATGAGAAAACTAGGGCTACAGAGGTTGAGTAACTTGCACAAGGTCACAGGGCTAGGAAGTGGATAAGAATCAAAACCAGGTCTGTCTGATGTAAATGCTCTCAATCTAAATAACTAAGTTAGGCTGCCTCTCTGGTAGAAAAGTGGAGGAATCACTGGTCTATTCTGGTGTTTTGGGATTTTTTGCTAGAACTCCAACTCTGAATCTATTAGATACATATTGCATGTGGAATGGGCTGGCTTATCCATATATATACATCCTAATTAAGCCACTGAAACTGTAAGCAAAAAATTTGTTTTCACTCCCCTTCAATTACAGTTGTTTATAGAGACCCTACTTAGCCATTTTGTACAAGAGACAATTTCCCAGTGACTGATGCCATTTTATTGAACATGCTATTGTTCCAAAACTCCTAGCTGGTACTGGTGAGACCAATGTAAAATACAGCAACCTAACTGAAATCATATCACAAAATGCTTGGGATCCTACTTATCTGGTAGGCTGTCTATTCTTTGAAATCTCTTCAGACATAAGAGACAGAAATTAAACATCTTTTTAAAATAGATATGCTCCCATTTTTATTTAAAAATACCAATGTTAGGATCTTCCAGAGTCTCAAACCCAAATGTCTCTTGTGGTCACACCATTCAGTTTCTATCAGAAATTAGTTGTTCCCTGTTCCTTCCTTCTCTCTTGTTTTTCCCCTCAGTAATTTCATCCACCCCTATGCCTTCAACTACCTCTGCTAGATAGATAAACACCACATCAGTCTTTTTATTCAATAAACTTTAATTAACTTCCTGCCATGTGCTACAACCTGGATGACACTGACCCGATCAGACATCTGTCCTAAGCTCCAGTCCAGATGTTCGAGGAACATCTTGGACAGGGTGATGTGCGGTATCTCACACCCTGTAAAAGTAGCTCTGGGTGAAAGTACTTTGGCCTTTCAGTACTCCAGTCTTGGCATTACCTCTCTGACCCTCTTTATGCTTACAGTAGCAGTACACAGTCTCTGGAATTCTCTACACTGACTCTGCAAATCTCCTTATCTCAGTCCAACTTTGAGCCATGCTAGAAATAACTAGTGTTAGCGCTCCAAAGTCAACAAACCTCAACCTACATCATCACCTTCTTCACCAAATCACTCTGGGCTCTTCATGTCCTTCAGTATTTCATTTGATAGAAGCATGTTTCCTCTAAAAGTTTCCCTAAGCCTCCTGATTGCCCTGACACAAGCCACTCCCCCTTTAGTAACTAAAATAATGTTAAAACACAAATCCAGTCATGTGGTTCCCTGCTTAAAATCAGTCCACAGCTTCCCATTGCTCTAAGAATAAAAATCAAATTCCTTACCAGGGCCTCGAGAAAACCTGAATGATCTGCCTCTACCCACATACCTGCTGTTATCTTATGCTGCTCTCTCCTGCTGTGCTCCGGCTGCACCGGCCTCCTTTTAATTCCTAGAACATGCAAAATTCCCCCTTCTCCTAAGGCTTTAGTAAAAACAGCTCTTTCCTCTGCTCTTGTCTCGTTCTTTGAGTTTTGGTCTGAGGCTATTTCCCTTCTCCAACCTGGCTTTCATCCCTAACCATTATCTTTTCTCATGCTACCTTTTGTTTCTTCATAGCATTTACCCCAAAGACAATGTTATATATTTTTAAAATATACCTATTTGTTATCTTCCTCCCCTACTAGATTGGAGGCTCCATGAGGGTTGAGACCATGTCTACTTAGTTCATCAATGTATATCCTGCACTTAGCAGTGCCAGGCACATGGTCAGTGCTCACAAATGGTAGCTGATATCAATATTCCCCTTTTCTCATTCTGTAAAATGGGTTTTTCAAAGCTTTACTACTCTTTTTGAACTACCTTCTCTAATCTTACCTCCTTAGAAGCTGACCAGAAGTTACCATCCTATTCTCATTTTCTGTAATTTCCTCAAATGCCCTACATTTTAGTGACACTGGACCACTCAACATTCCATCACACCTCCAGCCCATGGTTCATACTATTTCTCTGCCAGAAATAACCTCTCTACCTACTTTCCATCCCTCATTATCATTTTGTCCTTAAAGCCCAGTGCAAATGGCACATTTCCTTGTCAGTTTTCCCTACTAGCCCATAATTAACTTCTCCCTTATAATCATTCTCAAAGACTTTCACAGTATCTTCACATGAAAGTTCCCACATTTTGTGTGTGTCTTTACCCTGAAGGGAATTCTTTAGGGGTAAAGGATTTGTTTTCCTCTTTAAATCCCCACCATTAAACACAGCTCTTGATGCATGCTATACAGTCAATATGTAATAATCAAATTAATAAATCCACAACAGAACATTTCTAAGAGAAATTCAAAACCTGTCCCAGCAACTTGTAATATGAGATGTGATAGGAGTCTGAGAAAAGCCAAGTGCTGTGTTAACCACGCCTCAGATACATCTTTTGTTCAAAACCCACAGAAATCCTCGAAGAAGTCTCTCTTTGGATTTTCTTCCTATGCAGAAAAACAGAGAAATCCAGGAAAGAAGTGAAAATTGGGTGAAATCAGGGCTCCCTGGGCTGACTGCTAGGTCTTTGGGAAAGTTGGGTACTCATTACTTAGGAAAAGTGTGTTACCTTTTTCTCCTTTATTCTATAGTGAAGAACTGGGCTCTACCTATTCTGATTTAGTTGGTTTAGCATACATTTTGAACAGCTCCCAAGATGATTAATGTGCAGCGAGGATGGAAAACCAATTCCTAGACTGTTGTTGTGCATTGAATGCTTGGGTCCCCTCAAACCTCACATGCCCTAACCCCCAGTGTGATGGTATTTGGAAGTGAAGCCTTTGGGAGGCAGTTAGGTTTAGAGAAAGTCAGGAGGGTGGGGTCCCCCTGGTGGGATTAGCATCCTAATAAGAGGAAGAGACCAGGGTTTTCTCCCAATCCCTATGTGATGATACAGCAAGAAGATGGCAGCCTACAAGCCTGGAAGAGAGCTCTCCCCAAGAACCCAACCATGCTGTCATGCTGGTCCTGGGCTTCCCAGCCTCCAGGACTGTGAGACATCAAAGTCTGTTGTTTAAGCCCCTCAGTCTAAATATTTTGTTATAACAGCCCCAGCTGACTAAGACAATTGACATCCATATGGTCTTTCATATGGATGTACTGGTGCACAGAGATTCAACAAATAATCATGATCATACAGAGCATTTTGGAACATTGCCTGGCACATAGAAAATGCTCAATAGATGTTGGCTGTTAGCAGTAGTATTAGCATTATCATCACCATCATCAAGCAGATAGATAACCAGGGATTGTTACATACTTTCTTACTTCCTCTATTTTTCAATAAAGAACTAAAGTTAATTATTTTTCTGATAAAGAGATAAAGACTTAGGAGAGTTAAGTGGCTTGACCAAGGGTTCAGAGTCAGGGATTGAAATTATGACTGAAATCTGAATGTCTTTCACTACACCAGGCTAATAGCAGGAGAAACAGCTCCCTGTTTACAGTTACTCAGAATAACAATTCCCAAGACTAATATTATGATGCATGTTTACCTTGCTTGTTGGTAATCATCCTCTTTCATTTTCCAGATTAATCCCTCCAAGAAAGACTGAAATAGAAGTCAGTATGGGCTAAAACCAAATATAGATAGGCAGAACTTTTGACCTAAAATTCTAGTGGTTTTACCTGGGAACAATTAACTCTATGTACAATACAGAGCCTCCAACTCTTGGGTTACCTTCCAGGTACCTTGAAGAGATCAGATTGCTAATGACAGCATTTGTCTAGAGGTTAATTCCTTATTGAGCATATAACTTATCTAGTACCTATCTAGCCCTTCTACCCTTGGTGATTTCTGAAATTGTTCATTTCCTAAAAACTCAGAGGATAATGCCCAGAAATGGGTCCAGAAGAAAGAAGAGGTGAGGAGAAGGGCTATTGCTGACATTACCCTAATATCCCCAGGAACTCAGGTCAGTCCAGGGAACTTTTTGTGCCCTGGTTATTTTACTGAGTCCAAAATTGGATCAGGTTTTTAATAGTCTGATTTCCTTGAGGTGAGACAAAAACCTAAAGATAGGCCAGATGCCTACTAGGAAGCCCTACATTTCACTCTGCTAATCTCTCTTAAAGAACTAAATCAAAATCATCTCTTTTGTGGCATCATGATAACATTTCCCTCTGTTCCAATTTGGATTGGAACTACCTTTATTATTGCACTTATCAGTGTATTAGAATTATTTGATTAGCTATCATTTTCCTTCATCTTGCAATGAACACAAGGATCATATCTTCTTTTACTCTACTCTGCCTCTAACAATAGCAATTGCCCATTGGAGATTGAAACATTGGAGATGCTCAATAAATGATAGTTAAATTGGTGCATGAGTGGATAGTAGGCCTTTGGGTCTTATTTAAGCCTGAACTGACGACGCAATTGCAGGGGATATACTTTTGAATTATTGGGCCCATATCCACGGATGATACTAGATGATTAACTAGATGATAAACTATTCATCTTTGTATCTTCCACAGCATCCGTTTTTAAGAAATATATGTTGAGGATCTGTTCTGCTCAGAAATGGAATGGAATTCACATGTCTTAACTGGGGTTAAATCCATCCATAAATTTAATAGACATTTTCTTTTTATTCCTGCTATATGCAGAACATGGTGGGAGATAGAATGTACAAAGGGTTGAGTCAAGATTAGTCTTATAGAGAATATGAATCTGGAACTGCATTTTTAAAAATTGTAAGTTTGGGATCATAAAATAGCAGGGCATTTTAGGTTACAGAAAGAGTATAATCAGAGGCAGAGAGAGATAAAATGATACAGCCACTTTAGAAAACAGTTTGAGAGTTTCTTAAAATATTCAACATAAATTTACTATGTGAGCAAGAATAAGTATGGTATTGGGAGGCTTTGGTTGGGTGGCATTAACTTTGTAGTCAAGGGTTCTAATCAAAGAAGATACATGAATTACTAACAAGTGCAGGAAAAGATACTCAACATTATTAGTCATTAAGGAAGTGCCAGTTAAAATTACAATGAGATATCACTTCATATCTACTAGGATGGTTATAATCCAAAAGACTGAAAATGCCAAGTGTTGGTGAGGATGTGGAGAAATTGGAAACTTCATACATTGTTGATGGGAATATAAAATGATACAGCCACTTTGGAAAATGGTTTGAGAGTTTCTTAAATTATTCAACATAAACTTACTATATGAGTCAGACATTTCACTCCTAAGAATCACCTACAAAAATGACAATATATACGTCCACTCAGAAATTTGTACACGAATGTTCATTAACATTATTCATAATAGCCCCAAGATACAAACAACTCAAATGTTTATCAGTTGGTGAATGGATAAAGAAAACATGGTATATCCATACAACAATCCATACAAGCAATAAGAAGAAACAAGTTACTGACATATTGTGCAACTTCACTGATGAACTTCAAAAGCATCATGTTAAATGAAAAAAGCCAGACACAAAGAATTCCCTTTATAAGCAATTTAGGATTCTATTTATATGTGTTCCACAAAAGGCATCTCTAAAGAGATAGAGAGCTGCTTAGTAGTTGTCTGAGGCTAGGAGTGGCGGCAGGAATTGACTCAAATGAGCACTAGGGAAATTTCTGGGGTGAGAGAAATATTCTAAAACAAGTTTGTGGCAATGGTCACACAACTCTGTAAATTTACTAAAAATCGTTGACTCATACACTGCAACAGGTTAATTGTGTGCTATGTAAATTATACTTCAATAAGGCTGCGAGACTGTCTGAGAAGGTTTAAATAAAATCATGGCTCTACGACTACCCAGCTATGAAACTTGGACAAGTTATCTCAGCTTCATAAACTCTATTTTCCCACATGCAAAATATTTTCCCATCTGATAAAAATAGTACAGTGGCTACCCAATGTAGACTAAGTAAGGTCATGCAGTAAAATATAGAGCACATGGTAAGTGCTCAGTTAATGTTAGTTCTTGTTATTATTAGTATTGTCAGAATACAGTGAAGAGATCTGCCTGACATGATGAACAGACAGCCCATATCAACAGCATGAGAACTAGGGGACAGTAAGTGAGGTGGGATCAGTTGTGAGAGACTGTCTTACTTGTATTTACTTTCAAAAGTTGCATGGAGACATAGAAGGAAGAGAAGATCTCAAATCCCAAACTGGAAAGGAGGTAACTATGGTACTATTTCTTTTTTGGTACCATAAATCTACAATTACATGAGGAACATTGTGTTTACTATACTCCCCCATCACCAAGTCTCCCCCACAAACCCCATTACAGTCACTGTCCATCAGCGTAGTAAGATGTAGAATCACTACTTGTCTTCTCTGTGTTGCACAGTTCTACCCGTGCCCCCCAGACATTATACATGCTAATCATAATGCTCACTTTCTTCCACCCCCCTTATCCCCCCCTTCCCACCCATCCTCCTCAGTACCTTTCCCTTTGGTAACTGTTAGTCCATTCTTGGGTTCTGTGATTCTGCTGCTGTTTTGTTCCTTCAGTTTTTTCTTTGTTCTTATACTCCACAGATGAGTGAAATCATTTGGTACTTCTCTTTCTCCGCCTGGCTTACCTCACTGAGCATAATACCCTCTAGCTCCATCCATGTTGTTGCAAATGGTAGGATTTGTTTTCTTCTTATGGCTGAATAATATTCCATTGTGTATATGTACCACTTCTTCTTTATCCAATCATCTACTGATGGACACTTAGGGTGCTTCCATTTCTTGGCTATTGTAAATAGTGCTGCAATAAACATAGGGGTGCATCTGTCTTTTTCAAACTGGGCTGCTGCATTCTTAGGGTAAATTCCTAGAAGTGGAATAACTGGGTCAAATGGTATTTCTATTTTGAATTTTTTGGAGGAACCTCCATACTGCTTTCCACAATGGTTGAACTAGCTTACAGTCCCACCAGCAGTGTAGGAGGGTTCCCCTTTCTCCACAACCTCCCAACATTTGTTATTGTTTGTCTTTTGGATGGTGGCCATCCTTACTGGTGTAAAGTGGTATCTCATTGTGGTTTTAATTTACATTTCTCTGATGACTAGCAATGTGGAGCATCTTTTCATGTGTCTATTGGCCATCTGAATTTCTTCTTTGGAGAACTGTCTGTTCAGCTCCTCTGCCCATTTTTTATTGGATTATTTGCTTTTTGTTTGTTGAGTTGTGTGAGCTCTTTATATATTTTGGATGTCAACCCTTTATCGGATCTGTCATTTATGAATATATTCTCCCACACTGTAGGATGCCTTTTTGTTCTATTGATGGTGTCCTTTGCTGTACAGAAGTTTTCACCTTGATATAGTCCCACTTGTTCATTTTTGCTTTTGTTTCCCTTGCCTGGGAAGATATGTTCATGAAGAAGTCACTCATGTTTATGTCCAAGAGATTTTTGCCTATGTTTTTTTCTAAGAGTTTTATGGTTTCATAACTTACATTCAGGTCTTTGATCCATTTCAAATTTACTTCTGTGTATGGGGTTAGACAGTGATCCAGTTTCATTCTCTTATGTGTAGCTGTCCAGTTTTACCAACACCAGCTGCTGAAGAGGCTTCCATTTCCCCATTGTATGTCCATGGCTCCTTTATTGCATATTAATTGACCATATATGTTTGGGTTAATATCTGGACTTTATTCTATTCCACTGGTCTGTGGCTCTGTTCTTGTGCCAGTACCAAATTGTCTTGATTACTGTGGCTTTGTAGTAGAGCTTGAAGATGGGAAGTGAGATCACTCCCCCCTACTTTATTCTTCCTTCCCCGGATAGCTTTGGCTGTTCAGGGTCTTTGGTGGTTCTATATGAATTTTAGAACTATTTGTTCTAGCTCGTTGAAGAATGCTGTTGGTATTTTGATAGGGATTGCATTGAATCTCTAGATTGCTTAAGGCAGGATGGCCATTTTGATGATATTACTTCTTCCTAGCCAAGAGTATGGAATGAGTTTCCATTTGTTAGTGTCCTCTTTAGTTTCTCTTATGAGTGTCTTGTAGTTTTCAGGGTACAGGTCTTTCACTTCCTTGGTTAGATTTATTTCTAGGTATTTTATTCTTTTTGATGCAATTGTGGATGGAATTGTTTTCCTGATTTCTCTTTCTGCTAGTTCATCGTTAGTGTATAGGAAAGCAGCAGATTTCTGTGTGTTAATTTTGTATCCTACAACTTTGCTGAATTCAAATATTAGTTCTAGTAGTTTTGGAGTGGAGTCTTTCGGGTTTTTTATGTACAATATTATGTCATCTGCAAATAGTGACAGTTTGACTTCTTCTTTACCAATCTGGATGCCTTGTATTTCTTTGTTTTGTCTGATTGCCATGGCTAGCACCTCCAGTACTATGTGGAATAACAGCGGGGAGAGTGGGCATCCCTGTCTTGTTCCCGATCTCAGAGGAAAAGCTTTCAGCTTCACGCTGTTCAGTATGATGTTCACTGTGGGTTTGTCATACATGGCCTTTTTTATGTTGAGGTACTTGCCCTGTATACCCATTTTGTTGAGAGTTTTAATCATGAATGGATGTTGAATTTTGTTGAATGCTTTTTCAGCATCTATGGAGATGATCATGTGGTTTTTGTCCTTCTTTTTGTTTATGTGGTGGATGATATTGATGGATTTTTTAATGTTGAACCATCCTTGCATCTCTGAGATGAATCCCTCATGGTCATGGTGTATGATCCCCTTGATGTATTTTTGAATTTGGTTTGCTAATATTTTGTTGAGTATGTTTGCATCTATGTTCATCAGAGATACTGGTCTGTAATTTTCCTTCTTGGTGGGGTCTTTGCCTGGTTTTGGTATTAGAGTGATGCTGGCTTCATAGAATGAGTTTGGAAGTAATCCCTACTCTTCTATTTTTTGGAAAATGTTGAGGAGAATGGGTATTATGTCTTCTCTGTATGTCTGATAAAATTCTGCAGCAAATCCATCTGGCCTAGGGGTTTTGCTCTTGGGTAGTTTTTTGACTACTGATTCAATTTCATTGCTGGTAATTGGACTGTTTAGATTTTCTGTTTCTTCCTTGGTCTGTCTTGGAAGGTTGTATTTTTCTAGGAAGTTGTCCATTTCTTTTAGGTTTTCCAGCTAGTTAGCATATAGGTTTTCATAGTATTCTCTAATGATTCTTTGTTTTTCTGTGGGGTCCGTCATGATTTCTCCTTTCTCGTTTCTGATTCTGTTATGTGTGTAGATTCTCTTTTCTCTTTGTAAGTCTGGCTAGGGGCTTATTTGTTTTGTTTATTTTCTCAAAGAACCAGCTCTTGGTTTCATTGACTTTTTTCTATTGTTTTATTCTTCTCAATTTTATTTATTTCTTCTCTGAACTTTATTATGTCCCTTCTTCTGCTGACTTTAGGCCTCATTTTTCTTCTTTTTCCAATTTCAATAATTGTGACTTCAGACTATTCATTTGGGATTGTTCTTCCTTCTTTAAGTATGCCTGGATTGCCATATACTTTCCTCTTAGAACTGCCTTCGCTGCGTCCCACAGAGTTGGGGCTTTATGCTGTTGTTGTCATTTGTCTGCATATATTGCTTGATCTCTGTTTTAATTTGGTCATTAATCCATTGATTATTTAGGAGCACATTGTTAAGCCTCCATGTGTTTGTGAGCCTTTTTGTTTTCTTTATACAATTTATTTCTAGTTTTATGCCTTTGTGGTCTGAGAAGTTGGTTGGTAGAATTTTAATCGTTTTTAATTTACTGAGGCTCTTTTTGTGGCCTAGTATTTGGTCTATTCTGGAAAATGTTCTATGTGCACTTGAGAAGAATGTGTATACTGCTGCTTTTGGATGTAGAATTCTGTAGATGTCTATTAGGTCCATCTGTTCTAGTGTGTTCTTCAGTGTCTCTGTGTCCTTACCTATTTTCTGTCTGGTGAATCTGTCCTTTGGAGTGAGTGGTGTGTTGAAGTCTCCTAAAATGAATGCATGGCATTCTATTTCCTACCTTAATTCTGTTAGTATTTGTTTCACATATGTTGGTGCTCCTGTATTGGGTGCATATATTTATAATGGTTATATCCTCTTGTTGGACTGCCCCCTTTATCATTATGTAATGTCCTTCTTTATCTCTCTTCTTACTTTCTTTGTTTTGAAGTCTATTTTGTCTGATACTAGTACTGCAACACCTGCTTTTTTCTCCCTATTGTATGCATGAAATATCTTTTTCCATCCCTTGACTTTTAGTCTGTGTATGTCTTTGGGTTTCAGGTGGGTCTCTTGTAAGCAGCACATAGATGGGTCTTGCTTTTTTATCCATTCTATTACTCTGTGACTTTTGATTGGTGCATTCAGTCCATTTACATTTAGGGTGATTATTGAAAGATATGTACTTACTGTCATTGCAGGCTTTAGTTTCATGGTTACCAAAGGTTCAATGGTACCTTCTTTACTATCTTACTGTGTAACTTAACTCACTTATTAAGCTATTATAAACACAGTCTGATGATTCTTTATTTCTCTCCCTTCTTATTCCTCCTCCTTCATTCTTTATATGATAGGTGTTTTATTCTGTACTCTTTTGTGTTTCCTTTGACTGCTTTTGTGAGTAGTTGATTTTATTTTTTGCCTTTAGTTAGTATTTGGTTGGTCTGCTTTCTTTGCTGTGATTTTATTTTATCTGTTGACATGTGTTTAGCCTTAGGAGTGCTTCCATCTAGAGCAGTCCCTTTAAAATATCCTGCAGAGGTGGTTTGTGGAAGGCAAATTTCCTCAACTTTTGCTTCTCTGGGAATTGTTTAATCCCTCCTTCATATTTAAATGACAATCATGCTGGATACAGTATTCTTGGTTCAAGGCCCTTCTGTTTCATTGCATTAAATATATCATGCCATTCTCTTTTGGCCTGTAAGGTTTCTATTGAGAAGTCTGATGATAGCTTGATGGGTTTTCCTTTGTAGGTGACCATTCTTCTCTCTCTGGCTGCCTTTAATACTCTGTCCTTGTCCTTGGTCTTTGCCATTTTAATTATTATGTGTCTTGGTGTTGTTCTCCTTGGATCTCTTGTGTTGGGAGATCTGTGGGCTTCCATGGTCTGAGAGACTATTTCCCCCCCCAGTTTGGGGAACTTTTCAGCAATTATTTCTTCAAAGGCACGTTCTATCCCTTTTTCTCTCTCTTCTTCTTCTGGTACCCCTATAATGCGAATATTTTTCCATTTGGCTTGGTCACACAGTTCTCTTAATATTCTTTCATTCCTGGAGATCCTTTTATCTCTCTCTGTCTCAGCTTCTCTGTGTTCCTGTTCTCTGATTTCTATTCCATTAACGGCCTCTTGCACCCCATCCGGTTTGCTCTTAAGTCCTTCCAGAGATTGTTTTATTTCTGTATTCTCCCTCCTAACTTAATCCTTTAGCTCTTGCACATTTCTCTGCAGGTCCATCAGCATGGTTATGACCTTTATTTTGAATTCTTTTTCAGGAAGATTGGTTAAATCTATCTCCCCAGGCTCCCTCTCAGGGGTTGTCTGGGTAATCCTGGACTGGATCAAATTCTTCTGCCTTTTCATGGTGACAGAGGTAGTCGTAGGCAGTTGGCACATGTTTCGGCTGGGAGAACAAAGTCCCTTCCTGCTTGCTGGTTTCCTTGCCCTTCTCCGCTGCCTGTGCCTGTTACCCGCACACAGGGAGCAGCTTCCGGTTTTATTTCCTGAGCAACCATGGGCAGGGCAGCTGTCCAGGCAGACCAGAGCCCTGCAGGGAGTGGCAGGCGCCCCGGATGTGCTCTCCTGCTAGAAGGATGACCCTTCATGCCCTGTCCTGGCTTCCTCTTTCTGTGCTGGGCAGCCGTGCACCAGTGGGTCCTCTGAGTCTGGCCTGGGCTGCTGCGGAGAATGCTCTGGGCAGTTGCTGTGGGTGTGGCTGCTCTCAGGCTGCTCCCCTGCTGTGGCAGGGCCACGCAGGAGGGGGAATGGACGGGAGGCTGTTTATCACTGTGAGAGGTTTCAGAGCTGCTCTGCCTCCCAGGGGGTTAGGGTGCCCGAAGTTCACTGGGATGCCCAGCCTGTTGGACCAAGTGTGCTGGGACGATTCCTTCCAGCTGTGAGGCCCCTGTCCCTTTAAGACTTTCAAAAAACACTAACTTTCTTTTGTCCCAGGGGTGCGAGCTGCGGGGACCCGCTCACAGGTTTTACTGTTCCATTTCCCTAATATCCAGCACACCATGTACTGTGCGACTGTGCTCCCGGTGTGGATTTCTAGGGCTGGGTATTTAGCAATCCTGGGCTCCCACTTCCCTCCCCATTCTCACTCCTTTCCTCCCATCAGTGGGCTGGGATGAGGGGAGCACTTGGGTTCCCCTGGGCTGTGGCTTGTATCTTACCCCCTTCATGTGGTGCTTAGTTCTCGCAGATGTACATGTAGCCTGACTGTTGTATTGTATCTTCTGGCCTCTCTTTTAGGTATAGTTGTATTTGTTGAATTTTCAAAAATATATATGGTTTTGGGAGGAGATTTCCGCTGTCCTACTCACACCACCATCTTGGCTCCTCCCAGTATAGCCATTTTGATGGTATTAATTCTTCCTATCCATGAGCATGGGATAGATTTCCATTTATTTGTGTATTTTAAAATTTCTCTCATGAGTATCTTATAGTCTTCAGAGTACAGATCTTTCACATCTCTTTAGTTAGGTTTATTCCTATGTACTTTATTCTTTTTGATGTGAGTAGATGACTTTTAATGTGGAAAAGTCTAGAGACATTGTTCTCAAGTTTTAACTGCCATTAAAATCACCTAGGGAGTTTAAGAAAACAAAACAAAACAAACCAATGCCAATGACTCCAGATATCCTGATTTAATAGGTCTTGGGTAACCTGGACATGCCTATGTTTTAAAAACTCACCAGGAAATTCTAATGGGCAAAGTTGAAATGACTGTAAAACACCTAAGGATTTTGTTAAAATGCAGATACTGATTCAGTATATCTGGGTTAGGCCCGGGATTCTTGCATTTCTGACAAGCTTCCAGGTAACACCACAGCTACTGACCTTCAGAAAATACTTTGGAGAATAAGGCTCTAGAGCAGCAATATTTAATATGTGATCTGGGGACCCTTAGGGTGAGAGGAATCGCTTATATGCATAAGAATAGCAAGATGTTATTTGCCCTTTTCAGTGTTGACATTTGCACTGATGCTTTAAAAACAATGGTGAATAAAACTGCTGATGCCTTAGCGCAAATCAAAGTGGTGGCACCAAACCATGCTAATACTCACTGTATTCTTTCCTGACATCTACTTGCAAATTGAAAAAAAAAGGATGCAGTTTTACTGAAGAATGTCCTTGATTAAGCAGTAAAATTTATTAATTTTATTATATCTTGACCCCTTGGTACATGTGTCTTTAATTATTTTGTATGACAAAATGTAAACTATGCATGAAGCTTTTCTACTACATGAAGAATGGTCGCTTTGAGGAAAAACATTTATGTGACTCATTGAGTTGTGATCTGAGGTACCTGCTTTTCTCATTGACTACCATCCATTTTTACTTGAAACAATGACTTAAACAAACTATGGCTATTCAGACTGTGTTTGGGGCTGAAATTTTCACAGAACTGAATAAAGTGAACCTGCACTTCAAAGAAAATGACTGACAGGATTTCTTGCCAATGATAAAATTTGAGCTTTCAAACAAAAATTGAAATTTTAGAAAATTTGTTTCCACTATGAGCTCACAGCTTCCCACTACTTAAAAGGCTTTTCTGATGATAATAAACATGATTTTAAAAATATTGTGTAATGAAATGTATTGACATTTAGAAGATATGCCTAATCCACAGAACCAATATTTTCAAATGACCAGTGCATATTAAATTATGCATAGGTAAAAGATCCATTCAAAGGGCAAGAAAGACCAATAGATTTCACTGAAACAGAAAACAAAAAGTTCATAAGATAGTTTCAGATTCTACTCTGCAATTAACCTTTAAGAAATTTACTTGTTGAGTTTCCACATAGTATCAAAAAGTAACAATCATCTGGAAAAATCTTATTAAAATACTTGCTCTTTGCCAACTACATTTCTGTGTAGGGCCAGATTTTCCTCATATTGCAACAACCTGAATGCAGAGGCATATATGAGAATCTAGCTAAAGCAGATATTAAAGAAGTTTGTAAAAATGTAAAGCTCTGATACTCTTCTTATTACATTTTTTGTTATTTTGGAAAATATAGCTACCTTTCATAAGAATTTTATTTATGTTAACATGTAATGTTTGTTATTTTTAAATGAAGTAGCTATGTCTTTATCTTAATTTCCAATACAGTAATTATTGAAAGGTATAACTCCTATACAAAAGCTCATTAATTTTTAAGAATTTTTGTTTTGAGAACTGCTCTTATATAACTTTTATTAAATTCCAAAGAGGCACAAGACCACAAAATGGCTAAGAACCACAGACCCTTAAAAAAGAATGAATGAACTGATTGCATATTCTCTACAAAAATTTTTTTTCTCAGGTAAGCTTTTCAAAACTATGGAATGGCAGTGAGTTCTAGATTGTATTTCTGACAAGAACTTGGAGTACAACAGTCTTGATCTGCCAGTTAACTATTAAGCCTCAATATTAACAAGTTGAAAACAACTCTTAAAACTCAAATCTAGTTCCCTAATATGATGTAGAAAGCATCTTTATGTGCTTCACAAGAATTAAGCAATTTAATTTGTGACAACACTATGTGGTAGGTACTCTTATTATCTCTGACTTGTACATTTGTTGACTGAATGAACGAACAAATATATGAGTAAATAAAATTAATTTTTTTCACCTGCATAAAAATCCAATGTAGAAAAGAGAAGGGTTCTCAATACAGCTCTACTAATCCAATTAGTGATAATTTCCTTTCTTCTTCTCAGTATTGGCCTATCTGAAGTTTTCTCCTGAGTTTTTATTGTCACCTGCCTCTTCTCTATTTTATCTTGTTAAAAGTACCACAGTTAGGGTAGGAGCCAAGATGACAGTGTGAGTAGGGCAGAGGAAAACTCCCAAAACCATATATATTTTTGAAAATACAACAAATACAACTATTCCTAAAAGAGAGACCAGAAAATACAGTACAACAGTCTGGCTACATCTACATCTGGGAGAACTCAGCACCTCATGAAGGAGCTAAGATACAAGCCGTGACCCAGTGGGACCCGAGCACTTCCCTCACTCCAGCTCCCCAGCTGGAGGAAAGGAGTCAGAGTGGGAAGGAAGTGGGAGCCCAGGACTGCTAAATACCCAGCCCTAGTACATGGTGTGCTGGATATTAGGGAAATGGAACAGTAAAACCTGCGAGTGGGTCCCCGCAGCCGGCTCTGCAGGGACAGAAGAAAAGCGACTGATTTTTGAAAGTCTTAAAGGGACAGGGGCCCCACAGCTGGACCAAATCATCTCAGCACACTCGTCCTGCAGGCTGGGAATCCCAGTGAACTTCGGGTGCCCTAACCCCTGGGAAGCAGCACAGCTCTGAAGCCCCTCACCGCGATTAACAGCTTCCCATCCATTCCCCCTCCTGTGTGGCCCTGCCACAGCAGGGGAGCAGCCTGAGAGCAGCCACACCCACAGCAACTGCCCAGAGCCTCCTCCGCAGCCACCCGGGCCAGACTCAGAGGCCCCACTGGTGCATGGCTGCCTGGCACAGACAGAGGAAGCCAGGACAGGGTGCGAAGGGTCACCATTCTCACAGAAGAGCACACCAGGCATGCCTGCTTCTCCCTGCAGGGTTCTCGGCTTCCTCGATGGCTGCCCCGCCCACGGTGGGTCAGGAAATAAAACTGGAAGCTGCTCCCCGTGTGTGGGTAACAGGCACAGGCAGCGGAGAAGGGCAAGGAAACCAGCAAGCAGGAAGGGACTTTGTTCTCCCAGCCGAAACATGCGCCAACTGCCTACGACTACCTCTGTCACCATGAAAAGGCAGAAGAATTTGATCCAGTCCAGGATTACCCAGACAACCCCTGAGAGGGAGCCTGGGGAGATAGATTTAACCAATCTTCCTGAAAAAGAATTCAAAATAAAGGTCATAACCATGCTGATGGACCTGCAGAGAAATGTGCAAGAGCTAAAGGATTAAGTTAGGAGGGAGAATACAGAAATAAAACAATCTCTGGAAGGACTTAAGAGCAAACCGGATGGGGTGCAAGAGGCCATTAATGGAATAGAAATCAGAGAACAGGAACACAGAGAAGCTGAGACAGAGAGAGATAAAAGGATCTCCAGGAATGAAAGAATATTAAGAGAACTGTGTGACCAAGCCAAATGGAAAAATATTCGCATTATAGGGGTACCAGAAGAAGAAGAGAGAGAAAAAGGGATAGAACGTGCCTTTGAAGAAATAATTGCTGAAAAGTTCCCCAAACTGGGGGGGGAAATAGTCTCTCAGACCATGGAAGCCCACAGATCTCCCAACACAAGAGATCCAAGGAGAACAACACCAAGACACATAATAATTAAAATGGCAAAGACCAAGGACAAGGACAGAGTATTAAAGGCAGCCAGAGAGAGAAGAATGGTCACCTACAAAGGAAAACCCATCAAGCTATCATCAGACTTCTCAATAGAAACCTTACAGGCCAAAAGAGAATGGCATGATATATTTAATGCAATGAAACAGAAGGGCCTTGAACCAAGAATACTGTATCCAGCATGATTGTCATTTAAATATGAAGGAGGGATTAAACAATTCCCAGAGAAGCAAAAGTTGAGGAAATTTGCCTTCCACAAACCACCTCTGCAGGATATTTTAAAGGGACTGCTCTAGATGGAAGCACTCCTAAGGCTAAACACATGTCAACAGATAAAATAAAATCACAGCAAAGAAAGCAGACCAACCAAATACTAACTAAAGGCAAAAAATAAAATCAACTACTCACAAAAGCAGTCAAAGGAAACACAAAAGAGTACAGAATAAAACACCTATCATATAAAGAATGAAGGAGGAGGAATAAGAAGGGAGAGAAATAAAGAATCATCAGACTGTGTTTATAATAGCTTAATAAGTGAGTTAAGTTACACAGTAAGATAGTAAAGAAGGTACCATTGAACCTTTGGTAACCATGAAACTAAAGCCTGCAATGACAGTAAGTACATATCTTTCAATAATCACCCTAAATGTAAATGGACTGAATGCACCAATCAAAAGTCACAGAGTAATAGAATGGATAAAAAAGCAAGACCCATCTATGTGCTGCTTACAAGAGACCCACCTGAAACCCAAAGACATACACAGACTAAAAGTCAAGGGATGGAAAAAGATATTTCATGCATACAATAGGGAGAAAAAAGCAGGTGTTGCAGTACTAGTATCAGACAAAATAGACTTCAAAACAAAGAAAGTAAGAAGAGAGATAAAGAAGGACATTACATAATGATAAAGGGGGCAGTCCAACAAGAGGATATAACCATTATAAATATATGCACCCAATACAGGAGCACCAACATATGTGAAACAAATACTAACAGAATTAAAGTAGGAAATAGAATGCCATGCATTCATTTTAGGAGACTTCAACACACCACTCACTCCAAAGGACAGATTCACCAGACAGAAAATAGGTAAGGACACAGAGACACTGAAGAACACACTAGAACAGATGGACCTAATAGACATCTACAGAATTCTACATCCAAAAGCAGCAGTATACACATTCTTCTCAAGTGCACATAGAACATTTTCCAGAATAGACCAAATACTAGGCCACAAAAAGAGCCTCAGTAAATTAAAAACGATTAAAATTCTACCAACCAACTTCTCAGACCACAAAGGTATAAAAGAAGGAATAAATTGTACAAAGAAAACAAAAAGGCTCACAAACACATGGAGGCTTAACAATGTGCTCCTAAATAATCAATGAATCAATGACCAAATTAAAATAGAGATCAAGCAATATATGGAGATAAATGACAACAATAGCATAAAGCCTCAACTTCTGTGGGACACAGTGAAGGCAGTTCTAAGGGGTAAGTATATAGCAATCCAGGCATACTTAAAGAAGGAAGAACAATCCCAAATGAATAGTCTGAAGTCACAGTTATTGAAATTAGAAAAAGAAGAACAAATGAGGCCCAAAGTCAGCAGAAGGAGGGACATAATAAAGATCAGAGAAGAAATAAATAAAATTGAGAAGACTAAAACAATAGAAAAAAATCAATGAAACCAAGAGCTGGTTCTTTGAGAAAATAAACAAAATAGATAAACCCCTAGCCAGACTTACAAAGAGAAAAAGAGAATCTACACACATAACAGAATCAGAAACAAGAAGGAGAAATCATGACGGGCCCCACAGAAATACAAAGAATCATTAGAGAATACTATGAAAACCTACATGCTAACAAGCTGGAAAACCTAAAAGAAATGGACAACTTCCTAGAAAAATGCAACCTTCCAAGACTGACCAAGAAGAAACAGAAGATCTAAAGAGACCAATTGCCAGTAACAAAATTGAATCAGTAATCAAAAAACTACCCAAGAGCAAAACCCCCAGGCCAGATGGATTTACCGCATAATTTTATCAGACATACAGAGAAGACATAATACCCATTCTCCTTAAAGTTTTCTAAAAAATACAAGAGGAGGGAATATTTCCAAACTCATTCTATGAAGCCAGCATCACTCTAGGCAAAACCAGGCAAAAGGCACCACCAAAAAAGAAAATTACAGACCAATATCCCTGATGAACTTAGATGCAAACATACTCAAAAAAATATTAGCAAACCAAATTCAAAAATACATCAAGAGGATCATACACCATGACCAAGTGGGATTCATCTCAGGGATGCAAGGATGTTTCAGCATTCCAAAATCTGTCAACATCATCCACTACATCAACAAAAAGGACAAAAACCACATGATCATCTCCATAGATGCTGAAAAAGCATTCAACAAAATTCAACATCCATTCATGATTAAAACTCTCAACAAAATGGGTATACAGGGCAAGTACCTCAATATAAAAAAGGCCATGTATTACAAACCCACAGCCAACACTATACTTAACAGCAAGAACCTGAAAGCTTTCCCTCTAAGATCAGGAACAAGACAGGGATGCCCACACTCCCCACTGTTATTCAACATAGTACTGGAGGTTCAAGTCATGGCAATCAGACAAAACAAAGAAATACAAGGCATCCAGATTGGTAAAGAAGAAGTCAAACTGTCACTATTTGCAGATGACATAATATTGTACATAAAAAACCCTAAAGACTCCACTCCAAAACTACTAGAACTAATATCTGAATTCAGTAAAGTTGCAGGATACAAAATTAATACACAGAAATCTGCTGCTTTCCTATACACTATCAATGAACTAGCAGAAAGAGAAATCAGGAAGACAATTTCATTCACAATTGCATCAAAAAGAATAAAATACCTAAGAATAAACCCAACCAAGGAAGTGAAAGACCTATACTCTGAAAACTACAAGACACTCTTAAGAGAAATTAAAGAGGACACTAACAAATGGAAACTCATCCCATGCTCTTGGCTAGGAAGCATTAATATTGTCAAAATGGCAATCCTGCCTAAAGCAATCTACAGATTCAATGCAATCCCTATAAAAATACCAACAGTATTCTTCAATGAACTGGAACAAATAGTTCAAAAATTCATATGGAACCACCAAAGACCCCAAATAGCCAAAGCAATCCAGAGAAGGAAGAATAAAGTCGGGGGGATCTTGCTTCCCAACTTCAAGCTCTACTACAAAGCCACAGTAATCAAGACAATTTGGTACTGGCACAAGAACAGAGCCACAGACCAGCGGAACAGAATAGAGAGTCCAGATATTAACCCAAACATATGTAGTCAATTAATATATGATAAAGGTGCCATGGACATACAATGGGGAAATGACAGCCTCTTCAACAGCTGGTGTTGGCAAAACTGGACAGCTACATGTAAGAGAATGAAACTAGATCATTGTCTATCCCCATACACGAAAGTAAATTCGAAATGGATCAAAGACCTGAATGTAAGTCATGAAACCATAAAACTCTTAGAGAAAAACATAGGCAAAAATCTCTTGGACATAAACATGAGCGACTTCTTCATGAACATAACCTCTCCGGGTAAGGGAAACAAAAGCAAAAATGAACAAGTGGGACTATATCAAGGTGAAAACTTCTGTACAGCAAAGGACACCATCAATAGAACAAAAGGCATCCTACGGTATGGTAGAATATATTCATAAATGACAGATCCGATAAAGGGTTGACATCCAAAATATATAAAGAGCTCATGCACCTCAACAAACAAAAAAGCAAATAATCCAATAAAAAAATGGGCAGAGTTGCTGAACAGACAGTTCTCCAAAGAAGAAATTCAGATGGCAAACAGACACATGAAAAGATGCTCCACATCACTTGTCATCAGAGAAACGCAAATTAAAACCAAAATGACATATCACTTCACACCAGTAAGGATCGCCACCATCCAAAAGACAAACAATAACAAATGTTGGGAGGTTGTGGAGAAAGGGGAACCCTCCTACACTGCTGGTGGGACTGTAAGCTAGTTCAACCATTGTGGAAAGCAGTATGGAGGTTCCTCCAAAAAACTCAAAATAGAAATACCATTTGACCCAGTTATTCCACTTCTAGGAATTTACCCTAAGAATGCAGCAGCCCAGTTTGAAAAAGACAGATGCACCCCTATGTTTATTGCAGCACTATTTACAATAGCCAAGAAATGGAAGCACCCTAAGTGTCCATCAGTAGATGAATGGATAAAGAAGAAGTGGTACATATACACAATGGAATATTATTCAGCCATAAGAAGAAAACAAATCCTACCATTTGCAACAACATGGATGGAGCTAGAGGGTATTATGCTCAGTGAGGTAAGCCAGGCGGAGAAAGAGAAGTACCAAATGATTTCACTCATCTGTGGAGTATAAGAACAAAGAAAAAACTGAAGGAACAAAACAGCAGCAGAATCACAGAACCCAAGAATGGACTAACAGTTACCAAACGGAAAGGGACTGGGGTGGATGGGTGGGAAGGGAGGGACAATGGGGATAGGGGAGAAAGAGGCCATTATGATTAGCATGTATAATGTGGGGGGTGACACGGCGAGGGCTGCGCAACACAGAGAAGACAAGTAGTGATTCTACAACATCTTACTACGCTGATGGACTGTGACTGTAATGGGGTTTGTCGTGGGGGGGACTTGGTGATGGGGGGAGTCTAGTAAACATAATGTTCCTCATGTAATTGTAGAATAATTATACCAAAATTTTTTTAAAAAAGGAAAAATAATGGCTTTACTGACATAAGCAAGTTATATATTCAATGCAATCCTTCTCAAAATGAACTAGAACAAATAGTTTTAAAATTCATATGGAACCATAAAAGACCCTGAATAGCCAAAGCAGTCCTGAGAGAGAAGAACAAAGCTGGGAGGATTATGCTCCCACACATACATGGTCTATTAATCTATAATAAAGGAGCCATGAATATAGAATGGGGAAAAGACAGGCTCTTCAATAACTGGTGTTAGGAAAACTGGACAACTACATGCAAGAGAATGACACTGGATTTCTGTCTAACTCCATACAGAAACGTAAACTAGAAATGGATCAAAGACCTGAATGTAAGACATGAAACAATAAAACTCTTGCAAATGAAAACCACAATGAGATATCACCTCATACCAGTTAGAATGGCCACTATCCAAAAGATAACAAATAACAAGTGTTGGCAAGGATGTGGAGTAACAGGAACCCTCATACACTGTTGATGAGAATGTAAATTTGTACAACTGCTGTGGAAAGCAGTGTGGAGAGTCCTCAAAAAACTAAAAATGTAAATACTATTCAACCCAGTTACTCCACTTCTAGGAATTTACCCAAAGAAAACAAAACCCCTGATTCAAAAGTCATAGTATCCCTGTGTTTATTGCCATATTATTTACAATGGCCAAGATACAGAAGCAACCTAAGTGTCCATCAATAGATGAATAGATAAAGAAGAGGTGGTACACATACATAATGCAATATTATTCAGTCATGAAAAGAAAAGAAATCCTGCCATTTTCAACAACATGGATGGATCTAGAGGGTATTATGCTCAGTGATATAAGCCAGGTGGAGAAAGACAAATATTGTATGATTTCATTTACTTGTGGAGTATAAAAACAAAGCAAAACAGGATGAACAAAACAGCAGTAGACTCATAGACACTGAGAAGTGACTACTGGTTACCATGGGGGAGGGGTTGGGGTGGAGGTATGGGGAAGGGCATAAGGGGCCACAAAAAGTCTCAATCATAATATAAGTTGGTCATAGGGACAGTAGTACAGCATGGGGAATATAGTCAATGATTCTGTAACATATTTCTATGTTGACTGCACTAGAGGAGGTGAGGATTTAATAATATGGGTAACTGTTGAACCACTGTGCTGTATATTTGAAACCAATATAAGATTGTATATAAATGATACTTCAATTAAAAAAAGAAAATGCATCTATTATTAGATACATATTTCTTTCCTTAAGACTATTTTTTTAGAGCAATTTTAGATTCACAGCAAAATTGAGAGGAAGATACAGAAATTTCCCATATATCCCTTTCCCCACACATGCCCAGCCTCCCCCATTATCAACATCCCATCAGACTGGTATGTATGTTGCAACTAATGAATTCACATTGACACTTTATAATCCTCTACATGACACAATATTTTACATACATTTCAGAGACTTTAGAAAACCTTAAATGTTGCTCAGGAACTCCAGATTAAGAAGTTTTATACTAGATACTTTAAATTAAAAAAACATAGCTATACTAACACTATGAGAGAGTTGCTTATTTTCTGGACAGCATCATCATCATCATCATAATAATAATGATAAAATTTTGCCCTTGCTGAACTGCATGTGGCTGTAATGTTTTCAGCTTTTATTACAGGCACTGTAGGAAATAGCTCTTCAAAATTTAACTCCATGCTTTCTACAGGAGGATGCTATTGAAGGTAACATTTTTCACAAGATTTGCAAGCTGAAAAAGTACAGGAGAAATTTATGTCAAATCTTATCTTCAGGGAAGGTGGTGATATTCCTAAATAACCAAGCTGGTTTTGTCTATGAACACTTCAAATATTGTTAGAACTGGTCGCATTCTCCTTTTTTTTTGGTGCCAGGGAGCTTAAAGTCAAAATATTTTTTGTCCTTATTAGCAAGTGTATAGGACTTCATGGTATGCATTTTTTAGATTCCCACACTTATGGCTCCATTTTACTTTCCTACCCTTATATCCCCTTTGCTTCACCTGTCTTACATGTAACATATTTTGCCTTACTATTTGCTTTTGCAACTTTCTAAGCCATCTGAAATTCTTTTTTGCAAGAAAACATACTATAGCTGAATGAATGAATGAGTTCAATTAAAATGAAGCATTTCTGTAAAGCCCAATCCTGGAATCTTGATTGAAGACGGAACCAGTCGTTTTTCTTAGGTAGGCTTTTAGGACATATACTTTGAATAGATTTAATAGTCATGAAATATATATTTATTAAGCATCTTCTATCTGTCAGGCTCTAGGCTGGGCAGACCAGGAAGTGGAGAAGCCCACTTTTATTTTTAAAGGAAAAGTTAAATACAAAGAAAGGAAGCAGACAAGTCCTTCGAGTGAGAACAGAAAAAAAGTTATTGATGGATTAAAAATCCTTATATTCTTTGACACAGTAATTTCACTTTTAAAAAATTATCCTAAAGAAAACAATTTAACAGAAAAATAAAAAGTATATGGATGAAGGTGCTTAATCTTTATAACAGTGAAAGTAGGTTTTTAAACAAAGGTGTTAGCTGCACAATAGTAACAGCTACTTCTTAGAGAGGTGTGATGAATGAATGAGATAATGCATGCAAATTACTTAATGTAGTGCAAGGCACAAATAGGCTTAATAAAAGGTGGCTGGTATATACAGTCAACTAATATCTGACATGGAGCCAAGAATACTCTATGGTGAAAGGATGATCACTTCAGTAAAGTGGTGTTGGGAAAACTGGCTATTCCATGAAAAAGAATGAAATTGAGCCCCTATCTCACACCAGTCACAAAATTAACTTGAAATAGATTGAAAACTGGATGAAACCATAAAATTCCCAGAAGAAAACATATGGAAAAACTCCTCATCAGTGGTCTTGGCAGTGATTTTTTTAGATATGACACTAACAGCATGAGCAACAACCGCAAAAATCAACAAGTGGGACCACATCAAACTAAAAAGCTTCTGCGCAGCAAAGGAAACCATCAACAAAATGAAGAGGCAATCTACAGAATGAGAGAAAATATTTGCAAATCACCTATCAGATAAGAGGTTAGTATCCAAAATACATAAGGAACACATAAAACTCAGTATCAAAAAAACAATCTAAAAATGTGCAGAACATGAATACACATTTTACCAAAAAAGACATACACATGGCCATCAAATATATGAAAAGGTGCCCAACATCACTGATTCACTAGGGAAATGTAAATCGAAACCAAATGATACTACCTCATATCTGTTAGAATGATTTTTACCAAAAGAAAAGAAATAATAAATGCTGGCAAGAATGTCGGGGAAAGGGAAACCTTGTGCACTATTGGTAGGAAAGTATTAAATTGGTGGAGCCACTATGGAAAACAATATGAAGGTTCTCAAAAAATTAAAAATAGAACTACCACATAATCTAGCAATCCCACTTCTGGGTATTTATCCAAAGGAAATGAAATCACTATCTCCTAGAGCTATCTGTACCCCCATGTTCATTGCATCATTTACAATAGTGAAGATATGTAAACAACCATATCTTGAAGTGCCTGTCAAAGGATGAATGGGTAAAAAGATACACACACACAGAGACACACACCTCATACATACAATGGAATATTATTCAGCCATGAGATAGAAGGAAATCCTGTTGTTTGCATCAACTTAGATGAAACTTGAGGGCATTAGGCTAAGTGACATAGGTTGACAGAGAAAGACAGATACTCTAAGATCTCACTTCAACGTGAAATCTAAAAAAGCTGAACTCACATAAACAGTGAGTAGATTGGTGACTGCTAGTGACCAGGGGGTGAAGGAAATGGGTGAAGGTGTCAAAGGGTACAAACTTTCAGTTATAAGAAGAATAAGTTCTGGGGATGTAAGGTATACTCTAGTGACTATAGTTAGCAATACTGTATTGTATACTTGAAAGTTGCTGAGGGAGCAAATCTTAAATGTTCTCACTATAACAACAACAAAATGATAGTTAAATGAGGTGAAGGATCTGTTAACTAACCTTATGGTGGTGGTAAACATTTTGCAATATATATGTGTATCAAGTCATCACATTGTACACTTTAAACTTACACAACATGATATGTCAATTGTATCTCAATAAAGCTGGGGAGAGATGGTGGCTGGTCCTAATGCTAATAAGCAATGCACACCTTTGCAATGCCTATCTCCCTCTCTCCCCCAATCCTCCATACTTAATAGAGACCTGTACACTCGAAAAGCTGCCTTAGGAAAGCAAGAGAACCATACCAACCTCTGCTGCCCACCTCTTAAGTAGGTCCCTACCACCTCAATTCTCCAACTTTCAAATACATAGTACCTTAGAGAAGTAGAGCCAACCATACTTGCTGATGGATTTAATAGGGGATTGAAGGTCGGCAAAAGAAAAGAATCCAGAATGACTCAGGCTTTTAGTAACTGAGTGGATGATTGTACCATTTATTAAGAAGGGAAAAGCTAAGGGAAGATAAGACTTGGAAGAAAATCAAGATTGATAGAATAAAAGAGTGTCCAGGACCAAGTCTCGGAAAGTCCAAAAGGACAGTTTACTAGGTATGTGCTGTGGTTTAAAATATATCCACAAAATCACTGATACTCCTCTCTTCAAGAGATGGTGTTTAACATTCCCTTCGTGTGAGCTGGACTTGGTGACTCACTTCTAGTAAACAGAATATAGCAGAAGAGATGGTGGTTGACCTCACAGACAAGGTCACAAGAGGCATTACAGCTTCCTCCTGCTCTCTCTCAGATCACTCACTCTGGAGGAAGCAGTGGTGTGAGGGGGCACACACTCACAACAGCTCCTTGGAGAAGTTCACGTGTTGATGAACTGAGGCCTTCTGCTCTCAGTCACATGCGTGAGCCCTCCTGGAAGCAGATCTGACAGTCTTCACAGGTCGATAGCCCTTACTGACATCTTGATCTCAACTTCATGAGAGACCCTGAGTCAACTAAGCTCCTTACTTCCACATTCCTGACCCTCGGAAACTGTGAAGTAATAAATGATTGTTGTTTTCAACTGCCAAATTTTGGGGTGATTTGTTGTACAGCAAAAAATAACTAATAAAATACTTCTTCTACATATTCTCCATTTCTATAGCACTCCAGGTAAGTTGGCATTATTTATTCCCATTTTATTAAAGAGACAGTGAGGTTCAAAATTGTTAACTGATTTGCCCAAAGACTTTTCACTATTGATTTTTGGAACAGATGGTAATTTATGAAACTGGAATTCGAAGTCCAACTAGTAACAAACACTCATGTTTTCTGTGTATTTTCTCTGTCTTTTTACCCTCTCTTTTTACCCCTCTACAGTCTCAATTTCAACTCTCCTTCTGTGGATGACCCTAAATCTATATATTTCATTTAAGTTTTTCCTGAATTCTAGTCTTATGTCCTGACTTTCCTGAGTGTATCAGACTTAACCTGCTCCAAAATGAAGATATTGGTTCCTTATCCAGTGCCTATAAGCCTGACTCAAATAAAAGTTCATCCTTCTGATTTCCTTTTTTCTGATGACAACATCATAATTCTAGTTACCTTTACTCAAAACTTCAACACATTGCTTTTTCTTTTACTTTTTAAAAATTAAGTTAATGCTACATATCTATTGCAGCAAATGTGGACAAGCAACAGTTTTTTTTAATTTTAAATTATTTCTAAGCAACAGTATGAATAACCATAAATAAGGAACTTCTGAAATAAATTATGGAATATCCACATAATGGAATATCAGTCAGTAACTTAAAAAAATTTTAAAGAGCTAAAATTAAAATTTTATATTACAAATAAAAGCCAGCTTTCTAAAGTATAGGTAATACTTGTAAGGAAATCTTCTTTTCCACAGATGTAGACAAAAGATAAAAGAAATGGATATATTCCCTCCATTGTCCACAGACTTGCTTCTCATATTCTTAAACTTGGAGAATGGCAGTACCATCTGCCCGGTTGCCAAAGCCAGAAACTTGAGGGTTATCTTCAGCCACTCCCCATCTCTCATTGCTTCAGCCAATAGGCAACTTCTTCCATAGTTCTTTGTTCTCTTCTATAACTCAACGGATTCTTTGTGCCTCTTGTCTAGACAGCCACAATATCATCATAGATATCCAGGATTTTAAAATCTCCCTCCTCCAACCGTTCTTCTACACTGATGTCATAGTTATCAACCCTGGACCTGGATAATAATAGGTAATTTTTCTGCTATTTGCTTCTGAGACCTGAGAAAGTTTAACTGTGTAACAGATTCTGAAAATGCCATGTTTCTACTTCTATATAGCAAGACTGTTTTCTTTTTTTTTTTGCCTGGAAAATTCCATCTCACCTTTTTTTTAAATTGAAATATGGTTGATACACATTCTTTTTAAAAAAAATTAAAGTATCATTGATATACAATCTTATGAAGATTTCACACGAGCAGCATTGAGGTTTCAACATTCACCCATATAATCAAGTCTCCCCCAACTCTACTGCAGTCACAGTCCTGGTTGATATACAATCTTATATTGTTTTCAAATAAAGAAATCAGTGGTCCAACAGTTATCCATTTCATCTTTTAACATAGCTCAAATGTTAGTTACTTCCTCTCTGGCTCTATTAGCATTACTCTACTTTTCTCTGTACTTCCAAAAGCACTTTGCAAAGGCACCTTTTCTCCTAGGTTTTCCAGCTTGTTAGCATATAGGTTTTCATAGTGTTCTCTAATAATTCTTTGAATTTCTATGGGGTCCGTCATGATTTTTCCTTTCTCATTTCTGATTCTGTTGATGTGTGTTGATTCTCTTTTTATCTTAATAAGTCTGGCTAGAGGCTTATCTTTTTTGTTTATTTTCTCAAAGAACCAGCTCTTGGTTTCACTGATTTTTTCTATTGTTTTATTCTTCTCAATTTTATTTATTTCTTCTCTGATCTTTATTATGTCCCTCCTTCTGCTGATTTTAGGCCTCATTTGTTCTTCTTTTTCCAATATCGGTAATTGTGATGTTAGACTATTCATTTGGGATTGTTCTTCCTTCTTTAAATATGCCTGGATTGCTATGTACTTTCCTCTTAAGACTGCTTTTGCTGTGTCCCACTGAAGTTGGGGCTTTGTGTTGTTGTCATTTGTTTCCATATATTGCTGAATCTCCATTTTAATTTGATCGTTGATCCATTGATTATTTAGGAGCATGTTGTTAAGCCTCCATGTGTTTGTGAGCCTTTTTGCTTTCTTTGTACAGTTTATTTCTAGTTTTATACCTTTGTGGTCTGAAAAGTTGGTTGGCAGAATTTCGATCTTTTTGAATTTACTGAGGCTCTTTTTGTGGCCTAGTATGTGGTCTATTCTGAAGAATGTTCCATGTGCACTTGAGAAGAATGTGTATCCTGTTGCTTTTGGATGTAGAGTTCTATAGATGTCTATTAGGTTCACCTGTTCTAGTGTGTTGTTCAGTGCCTCTGTGTCCTTACTTATTTTCTGACTGATGGATCTATCCTTTGGAGAGAGTGGTGTGTTGAAGTCTCCCAGAATGAATGCATTGCATTCTGTTTCCTCCTTTACTTCTGTTAGTATTTGTTTCACATATGTTGTGCTCCTGTGTTGGGTGCATATATATTTATAATGGTTATATCCTCTTGTTGGATTGACCCCTTTATCATTATGGAATGTCCTTCTTTATCTCTTGTTACTTTCTTTGTTTTGAAGTCTATTTTGTCTGATACTAGTACTGCAACACTTGCTTTTTTCTTCCTGTTGTTTGCATGAAATATCTTTTTCCATCCCTTGACTTTTAGTCTGTGCATATCTTTGGGTTTGAGGTGGCTCTCTTGTAAGCAGCATATAAATGGGTCTTGCTTTTTTATCCATTCTATTACTCTGTGTCTTTTGATTGGTGCATTCAGTCCATTTACATTTAGGGTGATTATTGAAAGATGTGTACTTATTGCCATTGCAGGCTTTAGATTCGTGGTTACCAAAGGTTCAAGGTTAGCTTCTTTAGTATCTTACTGCCTAACTTAACTCGCTTATTCAGCTATTATAGACACTGTCCAGTGATTCTTTATTTCTCTCCCTTGTTATTCCTCCTCCTCCATTCTTTATATGTTGGGTGTTTTATTCTGTGCTCTTTTGTGTTTCCTTTAACTGCTTTTGTGGGTAGTTGATTTTATTTTTTGCCTTTAGTTAGTATTTGGTTGGTCTGCTTTCTTTGCTATGATTTTATTTTCTCTGGTGACATCTGTTTAGCCTTAGGAGTGCTCCCATCGAGAGCAGTCCCTCTAAAATACCCTGTAGAGGTGGTTTGTGGGAGGCAAATTCCCTCAACTTTTGCTTCTCTGGGAATTGTTTAATCCCTCCTTCATATTTAAATGATAATCGTGCTGGATACAGTATTCTTGGTTCAAGGCCCTTCTGTTTCATTGCATTAAATATATCATGCCATTCTCCTCTGGCCTGTAAGGTCTCTGTTGAGAAATCTGATGATAGCCTGATGGGTTTTCCTTTGTAGGTGACCTTCTTCCTCTCTCTAGCTGCCTTTAAAACTGTCCTTGTCTTTGATCTTTGCCATTTTAATTATTATGTGTCTTGGTGTTGTTCTCCTTGGGTCCCTTCTGTTGAGAGTTCTGTGTACTTCCGTGGTCTGAACGATTATTTCCTCCCCCAGTTTGGGGAACTTTTCAGCAATTATTTCTTCAAATACACTTTCTATCCCTTATTCTCTCTCTTCTTCTTCTGGTACCCCTATAATTCAAACATTGTTCCATTTGGATTGGTCACACAGGTCTCTTAATATTGATTCATTCCTGGAGATCCTTTTATCTCTCTCTGTGTCAGCTTCTATGCATTCCTGTTCTCTGGTTTCTATTCTATTCCATTGATGGCCTCTTGCATCTTATCCATTCTGCTTATAAATCCTTCCAGAGATTGTTTCATTTCTGTAATCTCCTTCTGGACATCATCTCTCAACTCTTGCATATTTCTCTGCAGCTCCATCAGCATGGTTATGACCTTTATTTTGAATTCTTTTTCAGGGAGATTGGTTAGGTCTATCTCCCCAGATTCCTTCTCAGGGGAGGATGTCTGGGTTAGTCTGTTCTGTATCAAATTTTTCTGCCTTTTCATGGCAATAGAGGTAGTTGCGGGAAGCTAGTGTGTGTATCGGCTGCAAGAATGTCCCTTCTTGCTGGTTTGTGGCCTTCCTCTCCTGGGAGAACAGCGACCCCTAGTGGCTTGTGCTGGGCAGCTGCACATAGACGGGATTTCTCATTCTTGCCTGGTGAAAGAAGCCGCTGTGAAAGAAGCTCTGCCCTGCTGTCTCAGGCTGCTACTCCACTATGGCGGAGTGGCGTCAGAGATGAAACAGGCAGGAGGCCGTTTATCTCCATGAGGGGCCTCCAAGCTGCACTACTGCCCAGGGGGTTAGGGTGCCCGGAGTTCCCCAGGATTCCCAGCCGCTGGGCTAAGTGTCCTGGGATACTTCCGTCCAGCTGTGGGGTCCCTGTCCCTTTAAGTCTTTCAGAAAGCACTCGCTTTTCTTTGTCCCAGGGACACTGACTGTGGGGACCCTCTCGCAGGTCTTACTGTCCCGTTTCCCTAGTATCCAGCACCCCATGCACTGAGTGTCTGCGCTCCAGTGTGGATGGCTAGGGCTGGGTATTCAGCAGTCCTGGCTCCCTCTCCCACCCCGTTCCAACTCCTCTCCTCCCTCTGGAAGCTGGGGTGAGGGGTGATTGGGTCCCACCGGGCCGCGGCTTGTATCTTACCCCCTTTGTGAGGCGCTGGGTTCTCGCAGGTGTAGATGTAGACTGGCTGTTGTCCTGTATCTTCTGGTCTCTCTTTTAGGGATAGTTGTATTTGTTGAATTTTCAAAAATTTATATGGTTTTGGGAGGCGATTTCCACTGCTCTACTCACGCCGCCATATTGGCTCTGCCCTCCTATAGTCATTTAGTTTTATTAAGACAGAACTATCTTTTAATAGGTCTTTAAAAAATATATTTATGACATAGACAATTTTCTGGTAGGTTTCCAATACAGTGTGGAATGATGGATGTCAAAAGAGTATCAAGCATTCTATGAGTTACAGTTTAAAATGGTAACTTTCCATACCTGGATGCAATACAGGCTCTTGTATTAAGAAACATGGTTATTGTGGGTATGTAAGGGAGAGTTATCTGTATCAGAAGGGACTCTTTATGTTGCAAATGGTAGAAAAATCCAACCAGAATTGGCTAAACAGAAAAATAAAAATAAAAATAAAAACAAAAGACAAAAACAAACAAAAAGAGATTTACTGGCTCACATACTCCTCAAACAGTTTCTTGCTTCTGATAGAGCTTGATCCAGGACTCAAATGAATCTACTTCCATTCTCTGCAGGCCCTCCTTTCTTGGTGCCCAGCTGGCTGCTAACAGGTCCTGGAGTTATATACTTCCATCCAATGTATATACTTCCATTGTATATTCATGGATTCTTTATTGTATATAAATTGACTGGTCTTTCTACTTGAACATTTAGAAGGCTGTGAACACCTACACCTGCAACTTTTTTGAATCTTTGATTTGGCCGTGGTCCTGAGGCAGAAGTTTGAGGATGAATAGCCATGGTCTAGGTCATTTCACTGGTGATCTGATAACTTGACTCCTGGAACTTGTGGCCATCTGAACATGCTAAATGATGGCTTGGGTGCTTGCTGCTGCTGAGTGGATAACACAACTATCCACTCAGCTAGTCTATTCTGAGATAAGTGAGGTTTGGCCCTGACCGCAGGCTTACAAAGATGTGCATTTCCATGTTGAGACTGAGGACAAATTGGCATGAAGTTACTTGGCAGTGTGAGAGTATATGATACAGGATTACCTCCAGCTCCCATAGTCACCACTTTCTCTTTACAGTTCCTGGTGAGGAGAGCCTAGTGCTCCTCCTCGCTTTGTGCAACAGCCAGGTGCAGTGGTTTGGTGATCACAATTCTTCCATTCATGCCATGATAGCTTTTAAGATTCCTCAGGAAATGTAAAGCAAAGCCAAAGTCTTTGCTGTGGCCAGCTTCCATCATGACCCTGGCACTAGCGACTGTGCCAAGGAGGGAGAATTCTCTTCTTGGTGATTTGTCATTAATACCATCTTCAAGATTTCTCACATAAAAATTACACTCTTGCACCTGAAGAGTTTGTCCTGTTTTATTTGCTCAAATTTTTGTTTTAGTTCAGATTGTTTCTCTACTTTGTTCTGACCTCCACTAACATAAACTTGATTTCCAATAAGGACTTTTCAGTTCATTCCTTCAATGACTTTCTGGACATTTCCAAAATTCTCAAAACTCAAATCCAAACTTTGGATTTTTCACTTCCATCAGTTATTTTTGTCAAATTATATGATATTAAACATAAAAACCCTAAAAACTCCATCAAAAAAAAGTTAGAACTAAGAAATGAATTCAGCAAGTTGCAGGATATAAAATCAATGTACAAAAACCAGTTGTGTTTCTATACACTGATAACGAACTATCAGAAAGAGAAACTAAGAAAATCCCATTTGCAATTGCATCAAAAATAACAAAATACCTAGAAATAAATTTAACAAAGGAGTTGAAATACCCATACACTGAAAACTGTAAGATACTGATGAAAGAAATTAAAGACACATATAAATGGAAAGCTATGCCATGCTCATAGATTTACTAAAATGTCCATCCTACCCAATGCAATCTAAGATTCAATGCAATCCCTACCAAAATTCCAGTAACATTTTTCACAGAAATAAAACAAACAACTTATAATTTGCATGAAATCTCAAAAAGAGCCTGAAATTCTGAGAAGGAACAAAGCTGGAGGCATCTTGGTCCTGATTTCAAACTATGTTACAAAGATGCAGTATTTAAAACAGTATGGCATTGGCATAAAAGCAGACATATAGATCAATGCCACAGAATAGAGAACCCAGAAATAAACCCATACATATATGGTCAATCAGTTTATGGCAAAGAAGCCAAGAATATACAATGGGGAAAGGACAGTCTCCTCAATAAATGGTGTCAGGAAAGGTGGGCAGCCACATGCAGAAGAATGAAACTGGACCATTTTCTTACACTCTACACACAAATAAACTCAAAAAGTACAGACTTGAATGTAATATCTGAAATCATAAAACTCCTAGAAGAAAATATAAGTGGTAAGCTCCTTGCAATTGGTCTGAGTGATGATTTTTTAGATTTGACACCAAAAGCAAAAATAAAGAAATGGCACTAAACCAAATAAAAAGCTTCTGCACAGCAAAGGAAAACATCAACAAAATGAAAAGTTAATCTATGAAAAATGAGAAAATATTTGCAAATCATATATCTGATAAGGGGTTAATATTCAAAATAAATAAAGAAGTCATAAAACTCAAGAGCAAAAAACAAACAATCTGATTTAAAAATGGGAGGATATGAACAGACACTTTTCCAGAGAAGACATGCAAATGGCCATGAGAAGGTGCTCACATCACTAATCCTCAGGGAAACGCAAGTCAAAATCACAAAGAAACATTACCACACACCTGTTAGAATGGCTACTATCAAAAAGAAAAGAAATAACACATATTGGTGAGGATGTGGAAAAAAGGGAAAACTTATGCACTGCTGATGAGAATGTAAATTGGTGCAGCCCCTGTGGAAAATAGTACAGAGGTTCCTCCAAAAATTAAAAATAGAACTACCATATGATCCAGCAATTCCACCTTTGGGTATTTATCTGAAAGAAACAAAAACACTAACTCAAGAAGATATGTGTACTCCCATGTTCAATGCAGCATTATTTACCACAGCCAAGGCCTGGAAACAACCTAAGTGTCCACTGTAGATGAGTGGACAAAGAAAGTGCAGTATACATATACAATGGAATAATATTATTTGGCCATAAAAAAGAAGGAAATCTTGCCATCTGCAACAACATAGCTAGACCTTGAGAGCATTATGCTAGGTGAAATAAGTCAGACAAAGACAAATACGTATGATCTCTCTTATATGTAGAATCCAAAACAAACAAACAAAACAAAACTCATAGTTATAAAAAAGTCCTGTGGTTGTACAGCATGGTGACCACAGTTAATAATGCTGTATTGTATATTTGAAAGTGGCTAAGAGAGTACATCTTAAAAGTTCTCATCACAAGAAATACAGTGTTAATGGTATAGCATCATTTCACAGTATACACACATGTAGAATCATTATGCTGTACACCTGAAACAAATACAATGTTATATGTCAATGACATCTCAGTTCTTTAAAATGCACTCAAAATAATACTTCCTGAAAACAATTAAGAATTTCTTCATTAATTACGATTCAGAATTCTTTGCTCATTTGTCATTTACTCCCCTCCACTTAGTGGCTACTCCAAGCTATTTTATAGTTTTTGGCCTCATATTCTAAATTAAACTTAGCTTTTACCCCTTATTCTATGCACATTTACTTCTAGTTAAAATATAGCTATCAAAAGGATACCATCAGCAGAACAAAAAGGCAACCTACAGTATGGGAGAATATACTCATAAACGAATTATCTGATAAGGGGTTAACAGCCAAAATAATAAAGACCTCACACGCCTCAACACCTAAAAAACAAGTAACCCAATTAAAAAATGGATAGAGGACCTGAACAGACATTTCTCCAAAGAAGAAATACAGCAGGCCAACAGGCACATGATAAGATGCTCCACATCACTAATCATCAGAGAAATGCAAATCAAAACCACAATGAGGTATCACCTCACACCAGTCAGAATGGACACTATCCAAAAGATAAGAAATAACAAGTGTTGGCAAGGATGTGGAGAAAAGGGAACTCTCCTACACTGTTGGTGGGAATGTAAATTGGTACAACTGCTGTGGAAAGCAGTATGGAGGTTTCTCAAAAAAACTCAGAACAGAAATACCATTTGACCCAGTAACTCCACTTCTAGGAATTTACCCAAAGAAAACAAAACCCCTGATTCAAAAAGACATATGCACCCCTATGTTTATCGCTGCATTATTTACAATAGCCAAGATATGGAAGCAACCTAAGTGTCCATCAACAGATGAATGAATAAAGAAGATGTGGTACATATACACAATGGAATACTATTCAGCTATAAAAAGAACTCCTGCCATTTGCAAAAACATGGATGTATCTAGAGGGCATTATGCTCACTGAAATAAGCCAGGCAGAGAAAGACAAATACCATATGATTTCCCTTATTTGTGGAACAAAGCAAAACAGAATGAACAAAACAGCAGTAGACTCATAGACACCGAGAAGTGACTGGAGGTTACCATGGGGGAGGGGTTGGGGTGTATGGATGCAGAGTATGAGGGGGATAAATGGGCCCAAAAGTTCTCAATCATAATACAAGCTGGTCACAGGGATAGTAGAACAGCATGGAGAATATAGCCAATGATCCTGTAACATTTTTCTATGTTGACAGATAGTAACAGCACTAGTGGGGGTGAGGATTTAATAATATGGGAAACTGTTGAACCACTGTGTTGTATATTTGAAATCAAGATAAAATTGTGTATCAATGATACTTCAATAAAAAATATATAGCTATCATTAACTTTAATATCTTTCTGGAAATTATCTTTCTACCAACTCTAGCGGTCTCTGTAAGATTATTTTAGCCCTCATTTTTTGTTCTCAGTTTAAATGATTGTTCTGTCCAGTTTCTGAGACTTTTCTCTCCTGCTGATCTTTTGAGAGACTCCAAACTTCCTTACTTGTGAAAGCTATGGCAACTCAGTTTTTCTACCCTTCTACCTGAAAGCAAATATACCAGGAGCCAGTAATTTGGGGGGCTCATAGTAGAATTCTGCCTAAAAAAATTTTATCATCTGTTTGGTGTAACTATGTCTTGAAAAATTGTTTTAAATTTTGTAATTTTATCTTTCCTGTTTTGATTTGTGGTCAGTCAAATTTTTTTATTTGATATAAAATACTTAGGAATCCAGTCTTTATTGTTTTTATGAGAAAATTTAAACTGCTTCATGATAATCTGCTATAAAAATAGGAACCACTAAGCAATGAATAAGTCAATTAACAGTTTATAGGGCATTTACTAGGTAAAGGCTGATGTGCTAATTGCTGAATAGATAACTAGTTTTAAATGTACACAGCAGTACCTGCCATGAAGAAATTTGTAGACAAGAAAGAAAGGAAAGGAAAGGGAAGGGAAGGAGGGAGGGAGGGAGGAAGAAGGTTATAGACAAATTGAGGGAATAAGGCATAGAATAATCTAGTGTAGCCTGTGATAATAATAAGACAGTCTTTTATTTCTAGCCTTATTTTGATGCTTTCATTCATGGCTTCCTGTGCCTTGAGTTTCTGATCCTCAAAAGAGGAAAAGAAAATATCTAGGGGAAATCTGAAACACAACCAGCTTCTCAGGGAGTTCTCTGGATTAGATATGAACTTGTTTTAAGCCATTATCCAGTGTCATCTTGACCCAGACTTCTGGAGCAAGCTCCAACAAGACTAGAGCTGGTTTGGGTTAATTTATTTAACAGCATTTGCCTAAGTCTAAAAACTGCCATCTTATCCACAAAATGGGATATTTGCAAATCAGATATCTGTAAGGGATTCATATACTGAATATATAAAGAAATCTTACAACTCAACCATAAAAAAAACAAACCCAATTGAAAAATGGTAAAGGACTTGAATAGGCATTTCTCTGAAGAAGATGGAAAAGAAACACATGAAAAGATGCTCAACATAATTAACCACCTGGGAACCACAAGATACCACTTCATACTCAGAAGAGCTATTGTCAGAAACAGAAAAAACAACTGATTGTGTATTATTGGAGAGAATTAAAAATAGTGCAGCCACTGTGGAAAACTGGCAGTTCCTCAAAAAGTTAAACTTAGAATTATCAGATAATCCAGCAATTCCACTTTTAGGTGCATACCTGAAACTATTGAAAGCAAGGACTCCAACAGGTATTTGTACAAGTATGTTCATAGCAGCATTATTCACTATAGTCTGAAAAGTCGAAACAACTCAAATTTCCATTGAATGATGAATATATAAATAAGAAGTGGCATTTACACACAATGGAATATTATCCAGCCCTTAAAAAGGATGGAATTCTGATACACGCTACAACATGGATGAACTTGAAGACAGTATATTCAATGAAATAAGCCAGTCACAAAAAGACAGATACTGTATGGCTCCACTTACATGGGATACCTAGTATAAGCAAATTCAGAGACAGAAAGTATAATAGAGGTTACTAGGTGGGTACAAAGAGGAGTTATTATTTAATGGGTATAGAGATTCATTTGGAGATGATTAAAAAGTTCTGTAAATGGATATTGTTGGTGATTGTACAACATTGTGAAGTGCTCAATTCCACTAAATTTCACACCTAAAAGTGGTTAAAATGGCAAATTTTGCATTATGTATATTTTACCACAATAAAAAAATATTTTTAAAGATTAGCACATAATTTTTTTTTAAAGCCTTCCATCTTGTATCAGTCATAGTCTTCTCACTCAGATCTCATTGTTAGTGAACTTGTCCTTCCCAAGTGCCCTAGAAGAGAGGGCAACCTGAAACAAACTAGACCAATCAGATTCCTTGTCTCAGGAATGTGGAACTGAGAAGATGAGACTGAGACAACTAGTAAATGGTGGGGTTGGCTAGGCACTGCAGAGGCTAGGCCATGGCAAGCCAACCGTGAGAGGGCTAAATTTTGGTGGATACACAGAGAAAGTGGAATCAATAGACCAAGCAGTACATGAGAGGTGGAGCAAGAAGCCTAGCTTACCACTTTATAGGTTGCTTGTCCTGAGCTGGTAGTACTATATTTCATGTGGTAGTCTTTGCCTTATACTTCTTAGATATCATGAATCTTTTCACTTATCTCCATTACTGCTGTTATTACCCCAGACTAAAGCCTCATCATCTTTCACCTGGATTGTTCCAATAGCCTGTTTATTGGTCTCTTTGCTTCTACTCATACCCAGTCCATTTGCCACATTACAGTCCTGGTAACTTTTAGAAACATAAATTAGATTATGTTACATCTCTGTTTAAAATTCTTAATGACCTCTATTGCTTTAAAATGAAACCTAAGCTTCCTTATATGACTTTAAGTGACTATATGATTGAGCCCTTGTCTATCCTTCCAATCACGTTGTATATCACTCCCCTCTACACTTATTATCTTCAACCACTATAGTTCATTTTTCTGTGTGGGTGTCACAGTCTACTTTCCTGCCTGGAATACACTTCACCAGTTTTGCAGGTTATGTCATTCAGGTCATGTCACAAGTTCAAAGGGTATTAATTTAACAGCGTTTCTCAGCTGGGAGTGATTTTGCTCTCACAGAGACTTGGCAATGTCTGGAGACATTTTTGATTGTCACAATTAGAAGGCTTGTATATTACTGGCATCTAGTGAGTAGAGGCCAGGGATACTACTAAACAAACATCCTGGTATGCACAGGACAGCCCCCTACAAGAAAGAATTGTCTGGTACAAAATGGCAATAGTGCAGAGGTTGAGAGACCCTACAAATAACACGCTAAATAACACTCTATTTAAAGTGCTCTATTTGATTGTCGTGTTTATTTCCTTCACAGCACTTATCACAATTTGAACTTATCTTATTTGTTTGTTTGCTAATTCTCTTCATGTCCTATTAAAACATAAGCTTCTTGAAGTGGATATTCTTATTTGCCTGGCTCACTGCTGTTGAATGAATGAATGAATGGCCTGTACCTATAACTACTATATACTTTCCCCACTAATTTAAAGTTATATTTTATAAATTAACCTAATTCATTTCCCAAAAAATCATCTACTTTTATTCGTTACTCCAACAATTTTTCTCAAAAGAAAAATTCTTTTGAGCACCAACTATGTGCCAAGCAATGAGCTAGGTGCTAGGTATGTAATGGGGAACAAGACATGGCCTGTGAATTAAAGGATTTAAAGTCAAACGTTGGCTGGGAATGGATGCCTTTATGTAAAGAGGCCACTTGGAGTTTGGGATTCTATGGGGAATCAAGGAAAATATATGGTCTTTGCTCTCAAGGGGCTTAATCTCTTCTGGGGGTGGGGGCAGATGAAAGATGTACACATACAACTACAAATACCAGAAAAGAATGCAAATAAGAAAAGCAAGATCTGTACTAGCTATGGAAATCAGAGAAGACTTTGTGGAAGAGGTGTTATTTGATTTGAGACATATAAGAAGAGAGATGAGAGTCTGATAAAATAGGAGGAGGAAATGGAGACAAGGGGAGAGGGCATTCCAGGCAGAGAGAATGGCAAGAGCCAAGGCACAGAAGTGTGTGTGCCAGGAACAAGTAGACGTGTTTGGCTAAAGCACAGGAGACCAGTGAGAGCTTAGGCTGGGAAGGGAGACTGGGTCCAAACTGGGTCAGTTGAATATGAATACAAATGACCCACATCTTGCCCACATTTCCTATGATTTAGAGCAGCATTTCCTTCATGCACACAGGGAAAGGGAAGCTTAGAGAAATCTGGTGACTCACAGACATTAGTAGACCTTTATTGTTTTGACTGTCAGGATTTGGGGGAGGTTCCTGGCCTACTACACCTCCCAGGAGCTCGGTTTGATGACACACATGAAGTTTGACAGAGTTCCTGATATATAATAGGGACACTTCCTGTCTCAGTGTGTGAACAATGTGTTAACAGGTTTAATTTTGAGGGAATAAAAAGGCTCAAAAAAGAGTATTTTCTTTCATTCCAAGGTGTGATAGGAGTGGGTGTATACTAATGAAGGGGGGATAAGGAAACAGGAGAGGGACCAAATAATGGGAAGAATAGGTCAGTTTGTTTGAGAAACAAGCTATGCTAAAGTATGTATTTGCAAAATTCCAGTTGCCATAGCGATTGGATGCTGCTTTTTCCACTGTTCCTCCTTTTATCCTTTGCGTGGCCCTTAAAGAAGTTGTTTCCTAGGCAGATGTAGTCCTTGCCGTTTATCTTAAAAGAGATTTCGGAACATTTATTTCCAACTGCTTTTCCTTTTCTTTTTTTGTAACCCAAAACCAGCCATTCATCTAGTAAGAACTAAATAGGGCTGGCCATTTCAGGAGCAGGACCTTAAGATTAGAGGAACATTACCAAGCCAGATGCAAGTGGAAATGCCCAGCTGCTGCCTTCAGTAACATCCCAACATATAAATAAGTGATAAGTATAGAGATTAAGTAAAATATAGAATGGCTTTAAAAACAAAAGCAAAAGAGCTTGCAGGCTCTGAACCTCAAGATGAGAATGACGCCCCCTATTGGGAGTGAGCAACAATGATTATGAGAATCACACTATCTTATCTCAGTAGATCCTCACAGCAATCCTATAAGCCAATGCCAGCTAACACTTAATGTGTGCTTACTCTGTGCCACACCCTCTTCAGACCCTTTGTTATCTCACCTAAGCCCTCACAGCAACCTTTGCTGCAGATAATTATCCCTATTTCAAAACTGAGACAAGAACATAGACTTAACAATTATTGAACACATACTATGTGCCAAGGCATTGTGCTCAGCACTTAACATGCATTTTCCCATGCAGACCTCTGATCTGGGTCTGTTTTACTGAGGATCAAGGAGCCTAAATAGCTTGCCAAAATCTACACAGTGAAGAAGAGGAAGAAGCAAGATTCAAAGCTAGCCTTTCTTATTCCAAAGCTCATGAGCTGAAGTACTCCAAAAATAGAAATGGACTTCCCCAAATTTGCACAGCCAGCAAATTACAGATTGATTATCTGAATTCAGGTTTGTCTGATTCCAGAATTGGAATGCTGACATTTTGCAGTAAGAAAAATAATGGAAGGTGATTTCATTCTCTCATTTGAAGCTGATTCTGAAAGCAGAGCGATCAACTGGGTTTTATTTCATTGTACTCTTTAAATACAATTCCCTTAGAAGTTAGTTTGTAAATCACTAGTCAGATTTTTTGGTATTTGGCTACTAACCTGTAAACTTATGAGGCAAGTGGTTCCCATTCTAAAGGTGTTTACCACCTATTTAGGGGAACTAGACATTTAAGGAGAGACAGAAGGGATGAAGTGGGGGAGGCCAGTATGCAGAGAGGAAGAGTTAAGAAGGTAGTGAAGGAATAAAAATAATAGTACACCAGGTGGGATAGATAGGGTATTTACTTTTATCTTTAACTTCTGGAGCTAGTGAAGATGACTTTTACTGCCTACATTTTGTAGGTGAGACCAGAATGGATTTTGCTACTAACTGGTGAAATGTTCAAACTCAGTGCTTTTTAAACTTTAATGTGCAGATGCATTACCTAGGGGATCTTCTTAAATGCAGATTCTGATTCAATACATCTAGGGTAGCAACTGAGATTCTGTATTTCTGACAGGATCCTGGAAAATGTTAATGCAGCCAGTTGTGCATCATACTTGAGTAGCAAGGGTCTACCATAAGTGGTGTGATTTATTTTAATTTAAAAAGTATAAATGTAAAAATGTAGAAGAAAACCTAACTCACATTAAACTGTAAGTATTTATATTTACCTTATTATTTAAAGATTATCATGAAGATCTCCTTCCTCCAAAATATAATCTCCACTGGCCTATCCAAGCATTCAACATTTTTCATTCTCATGGTTCCCTCTCAGCTTAAAGTATCCTCTCCTGAAAGTTTTATTCAGAGGTAAACATATGGGCCTGCCTGTCTATGTACCTTCCTTCTTGCTTGTCTTCCTGTCTTCCTGACCCCCTCTCTTCCTGTGTGATTCAGTCCAAAAGCCATGAGGTGAGGCCAGGCAAGGTAGGTGTTCACAGGGACGAGGGATGAAGGACAGTGTCAACCGGATGCAGGTCGTTGGAGTTGAGAGGAGTGAGGATAGTGTTTGCTTGGGGAGGAGGTATCATGCACATGGGCAACCAGTCACTTTGGAGAATATGGGGGATGGGGGGAATTGATTCAATAAGTAAGTATTAAGGATATTTCACTGTGGGAGTTACAAATAAGGAAAGGGAGAAAATTAGAATGGCCCTCTAATGTTATATTAGAATTGGACTTGTCAGTGTGAACTCATGGTTTAAAATATATATAGACAGACATAAAAACAATATAGATGTATACACACAATGCATATATATGTATATAATATTATATATTGATATATTGTATACAACGTATATATGTATTGAAACTATATATATGTACATGTATATATGTGCATATGTATGTGTTTGTGTGTGTGTATACCCTTATATATATATATATATATCCCTTAGCTTCTAGAGGGCTTGGGGGCAGAAACAACCCAATAGCAATGAGCACAGAAGTGCCCATATCTTGGTTTCTAAGTAGTACTCTCTGTTAAAAGGTATCAGGGATGCTGGGAGAAATAGCTTATGTCAAGGCTAGGATATGGAAGTTACAAAATAAGCTTGAAACATTTTATTGTGCCAAAATAATAAGGTAGTACTCAAAGAATGCTGGGGGTATATCAAAAGGACACAATAGCCAGCTCAAAGGAGCTAAATATGAGATGATTTAAAGCCTAATAAATAATGATAGTAAGGGATTATATAAAATGGGAGTCTATGAGTCCATATTGATATAAGTAAATAAATGAATAAGCAAATGGGAATAGTAGAAAGATTTTCTTTACACTTGAATGTTAACTAATACATGCAGAAAGAATACTGGAATTAGAAAATCACCATTTGGCAATCATTCCTAGTTAATTCGGCCAAGAAACATCTTTCATGCTGAAATTAGTGGGTGAAAATATGATGAAGAACAGGATATTCTCAAAATACGTCCCCAAAAAATGCTTAATTACAAAGTGAAAAAGAGTAACTTCAAAGTGAAGAAACCTAGCAAATACCACATTCATTAAGTGATCGGAGTTACCATCACCAGTAACAGAACAAATTGAAATCACCTACCATTTGATAGGATGTGATAAGAAAAATGCAGTATCACTTCTGTGATAATTTTGCCAAAAAATGCATTACTTGAATCTAATCATTAGGGAACATCAGACAGACCCAACTTGAGGGATATTCTACAAAATAATTGGTCTGTAGTCTTCAAAAGTTAAAGGTATTGAAAGTCAAGGAAGATTAAGGAACTATCGTTTCAGCTAACAACTAAACGCAACATAGGATCTTGGATTGAATCCTATAGTTACAAAGGACAGTAGGACAATGGGTGAAACCTGAGTAGATTCTGAGTTTTAGGTAGTAGTCATGTATCAGTTTGGATGATGTGTTGTGGTTATGTAAGAGAATATGCATGTTTATAGGAATTATATTCTAAAGTATTTGTGGATAATGGGGCATGATGTTGACAGCTTTCACCCAAATGGATTGAGGTGGGGAGGAGTTCTTTATATTATTCTTGCCAAAAAAGAAAAGTAAACCTATAATGCTGAAAAAGTGACTCAAAAAAATTCCATTATCAAGACAGGCACAGTCGCAGGGGGGCCATCAGGTGAGAAATTGGGGATCAACAGAGGTGAGGCTTAGAACCTCACCCCCCCTGTTCTGAGAGAAATCTTCTGCATACGTGGATGTTTTATTGCCCTGGTCTAGCTTGGATTAACACATAGTCTACAGGCACACACCTGATCATCTACATTTGCTCTCTTACAACACTAAACTATGTTTTCTACCTTTATCTTGTATCTACCTACCACTTCAGCATTTTATTAAAAATAATAATAATAAAGAGAGAAATGTGGTATCCACATATAAATCAAGTATAAAAACCAAATGAGTATTCATATTTGAACTGACTGTTTATAGTTCATAATGCATGAGCAAAACCGAAAGTTTCTGTGATGACTGCCCTTGTACTGTTCACTATGTAACTTATTCATTATGTAAGAATTTGTTCTACATGTAAGAACTTGTTTGTTATGCCTCAGAAGATTGGAGACTGACGAAAATTAGGCTTGGGGTGGATTAATGATTGTGCATTGAGCATTGACTCCCCTATACAGAATTTTATTGTCGTTAACAACCATTTGATCAATAAATATGAGAGATGCCCTCACAAAAAAAAAAAAAAAAAGGACAGACTTCCAATGGTAAAATAAATAAGTAACCAGGATGTAATGTATAACATAAGGAATATAGTCAAGATATTGTAACAGCTTGGTAGGGTGATAGCTGGAACCTAGAATTATGTATATAAATGTTCTACCACTGTGTTGTACACTTGAAACTAATGTAATGTAATACTGTGTGTCAACTACCCTTCAATAAAAAATAATTTAAAAAAAAAATTCCATTATCAATTAATGATATCTATTGTGTGTGCAGGATAGTAGTATCCAAGCAGTATATTTTCTGACTGCAGCCTCTGGGCATCAAATAATCACCATTTACCAGTGTGATAGACCCAATTTGTTACCCACTCAACTGTTGTTCCTTTCTCCCATTCTGTCTTGCTAACAGAACCCAAGTTTTATTGAGACAAGGATATCTGGGTCCTCCCTATCTCCAGGAGGTGAACTTTTATTTGGCCTAAACCAATCATATTTAGGCAGTGGCATGTAATATAATTCTATCTAATGATATGTGAAACAGGTCTGTTGGAATGAGTGGGAGATCCTGGCAGGGGGTGGGGGAATTTCCTTGCTAATAGAAAGACACTCATAGAATGAAATGGTTCCTCTTGATGTGGTTGTGTCTACACGTGATACCTTGGAATTGCAGTAGCTATCTAACAATCACGGGGAGACAAGACTGAGACAAATCCAAACACATTGAAGATGACAGGGCAGAAAAACAGAAAAAAAACCTTTACATCCATGATAATATAATTTGCTGCTAAATTAACCAACCTAGTAACTACCCATTCTGTCAGATAGTAAATTTTTTTATGTAAATAATTTGAGCTGGAATTTTCTGTTGCTTGCAACCAAAAGCAGACTGAGAAAGACAGCCAAGAGAAATTTTTAGCCCACAGACTTTCTAAGATAGATCTAGTTCCCCTAAGGGAAGAAGCCCTCTGCCTAATAAACTCACATGTACCCTATTCCCATGAATTTGGATGGAGTTTGAGCTCATGGAAGAAGACAGTAAGCCAAATACTTATTTAGTTCACACATGAAGCTTGACATAATGTTTTTAGGAACTTAATGGTGTTTCCCTGGCTGGAGTATGTCTTTAACACTTCCCACAGTATAGACTGTTCTGCTTGACTGATTATAAAATTTTCCTCAAAGATCTATATGGAACACCCTATATTTATCACAGCACTATTTACGATAGCCAAGAAATAGAAGCAACCTAAGTGTCCATCAGTAGATGAATGAATAAAGAAGATGTGGTACATATATACAATGGAATATTATTCAGCCATAAGAAGAAAACAGATCCTATCATTTGCAACAACATGGATGGAGCTAGAGGGTATTATGCTCAGTGAAATAAGCCAGGCAGAAAAAGACAAGTATCAAATGATTTCACTTATCTGTGGAGTATAAGAACAAAGGAAAGAACTGAAGGAACAAAACATCAGCAGACTCACAGAACCCAAGAATGGATTAACAGTTATCAAAGGGAAAGGGACTGGGGAGGATGGGTGGGAAGGGAGGGATAAGGGGAAAAAAGGGGGTATTAATGATTAGCAGACATAATGTAGGAGGGGGGCATGGGGAGGACTGTACAACACAGAGAAGACAAGTAGTGATTCTACAGCATCTTATTACACTGATGGACAGTGACTGTAATGGGGTATGTGGGGGGGACTTGATGATGGGGGGAGTCTAGTAAACATAATATTGCTCATGTAATTGTAGATTAATGATAAAAATTATATATATGGTACATTCCATTATTTAGCATAATACCAATGATATATGCTATTAAAATTTTTATTGATGCATAATTGATGTACAATATTATATTGGTTACTGGTGATGATATATGCAATTGTTCACTCTTTCTCATGCCTTTATATAGCAGCAAAAGTTAATGTAAGTGTTAGACATAAAATTTCACAAATATCTCTATTAACTGCAGACTAAATAGATTCTCATTGAATAACTACATCTGTTCCTAGTCATATACAATAAGTGCTTGGACAGAATTAATATTTCTGCTTATTTTTAATTATATTCACTTGTCTTACCAGATTTTTCCCGATGTTCAATTTCTGTCCTTTTGTTGTATTTTGGTCATATGCCCATTCTTGAATTTAGAATAATATAGTAGTTAAAAGCTTGAGACCAGGGTTTTCTTATTTTCTTTGTGACCTTAAACAAGTTACATAACTTCTCTTGGCCTCAATTTTCCAATCCATCAAATGGGGATTTCAAATGCCTCATAGGGTGATTGTGAGAATCAGGTGATAAAATGAATAGAAAGGTCTGTGTGTAGCACCTATGACCTCATTTGGTAACTCATCAAATAATAGGAATGTGATACTAAAATACCACCTAGGCATCACCTTATGTAACTTTCTGTAGAATTTTACTGTTATAATTTGTTTAACTAAATCCCTATAAATGTACTTCAGGAGATAGTACTGGTTAAGAATATTTGGCTTAGACATTGAGTTGAGCAGAACTCTGTTTGAATCCCATCTCCACCACTTTTTATCAGAATGAACTTGGAGAAGTTAATCTCTCTGATCTTCATTTTCTTCATCTGAATAATGAAAATCACAAACCTACAGTTGAGCCTCATTATTTACAGATTCTGTATTTGTGAATTTGCCAACTGGCTAAAATTTCTTTGTAGTCCCCAAATCGATACTTGTGGTGCTTTTGTGCTTGTTCATGGACAATGCAGCGCGGCAAAAAGTTTGAATTGCCCAGCTTGCACGTTCCCAGCTGAGATTCAACAAAGCAACACTTTGCGTCCTTATTTTGGCTCTCATGCTGTAAACAAGCATCCTTTTCTGTGTGTGGTCTATTTAGTAGCATATTTTTTGCATTTTCATGCTTTCTGTTGGTGATTTCACTACTTCAAATGGCCCAAAGCACAGCACTGAAGTGCTATCTAGTGTTCTCAAGTAGAAGAAGGCTACCGTGGAGAAAATACACATTAGACAAGCTTCATTCACATGAATTGTTGTATGGTTGGCCGTGATTGCAATATTAAGGCATCAATAATATATATTAAATGGGGTGTATGTAAACATAAACATACATAAAACAAGGTTATGTTTGATCAGCTGATGAAACTATTATGACCAGAGGCTCAAGGAACCTAACACTTTATTTCCTTTAGGAGCAATGGTTTATTTGTTTGTTTGTTTATTTATTTATTTATTTGATTGATTTGTATTATTGATATACACTCTTACGAAGGTTTCATATGAAAAACAATGTGATTACTACAGTCACCCATATTATCGTGTCCCCCCCATAACCATTGCAGTCACTGCCCATCAGTGTAAGATGGCACAGTCACTATTTGCCTTCTCTGTGCTACACTGTCTTCCCCCTGTTCCCCCGACACCATGTGCACCAATCGTAATACCCCTCAATCCCCTTCTCCCTCCCTCCCCACCCGCCCTTCCCCACCCCTCCCATTTGGTAACCACTAGTCCCTTCTTGGAGTCTGTGAGTCTGTTGCAGTTTTATTCCTTCAGTTTTGCTTCATTGTTATACTCTGCAAATAAGGGAAATCATTTGATACTGGCTTATTTCTCTGAGCATATTATCCTCCAGCTCCATCCATGTTGTTGCAAATGGTAGGATTTGTTTCTTTCTTATGGCTGAATAGTATTCCATTGTGTATATGTACCACCTCTTCTTTATCCATTCATCTGCTGATGGAAACTTAAGTTGCTTCCATATCTTGGCTATTGTAAATAGTGCTGCAATAAACATAGGGGTACATATGTCTTTTTCAAACTGGGCTGTTACATTCTTAGGCTGACTTCCTAGGAGTGGAATTCCTGGGTCAAATGGTATTTCTATTTTGAGTTTTTTTAAGGAACCTCCATATTGCTTTCCACAATGGTTGAACTAGCTTACATTCCCACCAGCAGTGTAGGAGGGTTCCCCTTTCTCCTCATCCTCACCAGCATTTTTGTTCTTAGTCTTTTCGATACTGGCCATCATAACTGGTGTGAGGTGATATCTCATTGTGGTTTTTATTTGCATTTCCCTAATAATTAGTGATGCAGAGCATCTTTTCATGTGCCTGTTGGACATCTGAATTTCTTCTTTGGAGAATTGTCTGTTCATATCCTCTGCCCATTTTTTAATTGGCTTATTTGCTTTTTGGGTGTTGAGGTGTGTGAGTTTTTTATATATTTTGGATGTTAAACCCTTGTCGGATATGTCATTTACAAATATATTCTCCCATACTGTAGGGTGCCTTTTTGTTCTGTTGATGGTGTCCTTTGCCATACAGAAGCTTTTTAGTTTGATGTAGTCCCATGTGTTCATTTTTGCTTTTGTTTCCCTTGCTCGAGGAGATGCATTCAGGAAAAAATTATTCATGTTTATATTCAGAAGGTTTTGCTTATGTTGTCTTCTAAGAGTTTTATGGTTTCATGACTTACATTCAGGTCTTTGATCCATTTCAAGTTTACTTTTGTGTATGGGGATAGACAATAATCCAGTTTTATTCTTTTGCATGCAGCTATCCAGTTTTGCCAACACCAGTTGTTGAAGAGGCTGTCATTCCCTCATTGTATGTCCGTGGCTCCTTTATTGTATATTAATTGACCATATATGCTTGGGTTTATATCTGGGCTCTCTAGTCTGTTCCATTGGTCTATGGGTCTGTTCTTGTGCCAGTACCAAATTGTCTTGATTACTGTGGCTTTGTAGTAGAGCTTGAAGTCAGGGAGTGTAATCCCCCCAGCTTTATTCTTCCTTCTCAGGATTGCTTTGGCTATTTGGGGTCTTTTGAGGTTCCATATGAATTTTAGAACTATTTTCTCTAGTTCACTGAAGAATGCTGTTGTTGATAGGGTAGGATCACATTATAGAATATAAGTACTGCAAATAAATCTCATAACTGAACTACTGCATTCAAGTTTCAGCATTGTGCCTGGAACATGGGGATTAGAGCCAGATCATGGTCTAGATGGGGTTATGACTCGATATATTCTTGTCAGTTTGATTCTGACACATGTCTAAGTACAGATAGTTCAAAGCAGGAGTATATCTGAATGAAAGCCATGAAGGTCTACAAGCTACAAAAACGAATTCCCAGACTAACTCACTGGATTCCCCTTGATAAAGCTTCAAGTAGACCATTCCCTTGCAAATAACAGTTTCCTTTTAGAAAAACAAATGACCTAGTTCACAATCATAATTAGTCTTCTGGAATTGAATGACAATTGCAAATGAGTGACTATAGTTTTCTGTTTGCACTTTCCTAAACTGCTGGGGAGTGCCTATTCCTTTTCCTCAGAATGAGCATTTTAGTAGTAAAAATGCCATGTTTTGTTAATTATTACATTACACATATGCTTATGTAACATCACAAAAAGGGGAATTATTTTACAGATGAAATATAATGAATTTTCACAAAAGGGTCAAATCCATAATTCTCATTTCAAGGATGCTGAAACAAGGCCCAGCATAAAATTAAACAAAGGCAGCAGACCTGAGTAAGACCAGTGTTGCCACCATCCCCGGGCTGTATTGCTGCCCTGTGTTCTCTTCTTACTGGGATTAGGAACAGTGGCACCTAGCCATACCTTTCTGTAAGAGATTACACTGGCCTTCTGTCAGTTACCCCAAGGCTCCAAGCTTTTTTTTTTTTAACCTCATGGCCTTTGCATATGCTATATTCTTTTCCTGGAATACTCTTTTCCATCCTTACCCTAACTCTTACTCATCTTCTGGGTCCTAGCTGAAATATCACTTACTCAGAGATACACTTACTCATGTCTGACCACTCCTTCTCCTACCCTAAAAAATCCCCACCCCCAATTCTCTTTCATAACACTCTGTATTTTCCTTCATCACAGTTTGCAGTTATACGTCTATTTGTACACGTTTGTCTATCTTCTCCACTAGGCTCCCAGCCCTACACAAGCAGGGGCCCCATCTGTTTTGTTCTCCACTGTAAATCCAGTGCTTAGCACAGTGCTGCATGTTTAAGAGGCCCATAAACATTTTTAGAAAGAATATATGAATGAACAAAATGTTGTCACACACTACTCAGGTAAAGGATAGCCTGGAGTGGAAATGGATGTTACTAATAATACTTTAAAGACTGGTGGTGGGTTTCATCATCCTGTACTCCCCCCAACCTCTACCACCACCCTCAAGTAGCATTTGTTTAGTACAACTAATCTCCTAGTGCCAGACCTAGTCTCTGTAAATTTGGAGACTGGTTTGTGGAACAGATACATGTACCAGAACTGATTCAATTTGTAGGATTTTAGGCTTAGAAATTCTTACTGAAATGAAGTTTGACTTCATATTATTTTGGACTAACTCCAGGCATTCACCATTCAATGTGAATAATTCAATATCACTCTGGAGTAACTCCGAGGCATTCACCATTCAGAGGAAAAGACATTTGTTTTGCTTTGCTAAAACTGAACTCAGGCTATATGAAAGACACTGTTGCATTTCTAATTTTGTGCATTTTAGGTTATCTTACAATGGATATTGCTTTTGGATGGTTATAACATATTCTTTGTGTTTGAATTGATATTCGAAGCTTTTTATTATAGATTTTAAATTAATTTAATAACTACTTTTCTAACCATAAAAGTGAGTATATTCATTGTATAAAAGTTGGAAAATACAGAAAAGCATGAAAGAGAAACATAAGGTATAAAGAAACAAAAAAATCACTCAAAATTGTACTACCTAGAAATAACCATTGTTAACACTTTGGTATAGTTTTCTCTTGAGTCTCTTTCTATGTGTATGTGTACATAGGCACACACACCCATATTGTATTATATATAACATGTATATACATACACACATTCATGTTATATAATATGCATATGTGTACAATATATGTATAGTGATGTATTTGTATATATAATATATACATATCATATATTTAATATATGCACCTATTATATATATAAATAATGCACACACATATATATATAATAGTTATCAGTTACTGTGTATGCCAGGTACCTTGATTTCATTTTTATACATATTGTCTCATAATCTTCTCAATAGTTCAATGAGAAGATATTGTCATTCTCACTTTACAGATGAGTAAAGTGAATATTAATTTGCTTGCCTAAGGTCATTAGCCAGTAAGTGGTAGATCTGAAATACTGAGAGTGTTAATTTGTTCGCCTAAGTTCATTAGTAAGTGGTAGATCTGAAATACAAATCTAGATCCAATTTTAAAGTCTATAATCTCAACCATTATGCTACAGACTGCTTGTACATTTCTACAACTTAAATCAAATTGGAATTACTGTAGAAATTATTTTGATCCACCTTGCTATATTATCTACATAACATTTCATATTCTTTACTAACCTAATTTTAGTGGCTTTATGATAGTCCATAAGATCATTGAAATAATAAATGAATGAATGAAATATTGTTTATCACACACTACTCTGGTACAGGATAAATTGGGTAGATACTCTGATGTTTCAGACTCTTTCTGTCATTTTATTTTATCTTTCCTGTCATTCTGCATTATTTTCTCTTTTTCGTCTCTTACTACGTGAATTTTGTATTTTTTGCTTTTTAAATCCTGTTTCATGCTTAATAAGTTATACATCCTGTTTTTATTCTAAAAGTGCTTACCTTTAAATTAAAGAAAAGCACCTTATTTTCAATATCACAGTGACATAATAGCTCTTGATTTCTCCTGTGCAAGGTGAGGTATTTAGCACACTTTTATTTCCCCTCATTCTTTTACCTCCCACTCCCCAACCCTCCCAGCTTGGTTTTAGTTCATGCAATCTGACCTTTTGACCTTGATTATTCCCCTTGGAAAAAACATTTTCTCTTATGTATTTTCTCTTATGAGAGTTACTCTAGAGATCTAAATAAAGTTCTTTTAAGCGTATGTCCTTTTATGCCATGATTTTCTTCTTATTCAGCAGTATATGTTTGAGCAGTTCTTTATTTTAGAACAGAAAACTGGGTAGTTTCATTTCTGAACCCTTTATATCTGAGTATTTATTTCTGAGGCTTTCCCAACTGCATGACAACTTGGCTGAGTGTAGAATTCTTATATTATAAATATTTACCCTCAGAATTCTGGTGGATATACCTTATTGACTTGTATCTCACAGATTTGCAGAATTCTAAGGCCAGCCTGAGTTTAGTTCCTTTAGAGATAATCTGTTTTGTTTTTTGTTTTTCCCTGCCTGGATTCTTGAAAGCTTTTTTCTTTATCCTTAAATATTAAAAAATGTCACCTGACTAGCCTAGATATTCATTTCCTTTCATTCATTTTGCCAGCATACTTAACTCTTAGGCAAATTATTTAATTATTGCTTCTATTCCTACCCTGTTTCCCCCTTCTGTGATTCCTAATGTATTCAGCTAACTCATTCAACAGATACTAATCAAGCAACTTACTTTGCCTAGGCACTGTTTTGGGTATTGGGGTGGATCATTAGGGAATGCAAATGCTTCCATTTTTGTTGATTTGATCTTCTGAGTCTGCTCTATGTATCACCCACTTTTGTGCTGATTTTTTAAGCCAACCTCATCCTTTGAGCTGCAATGTCTTTTCAAAGTCCTATAGTTTTTCTCTGTTTTCTCATCTTAACATAGAGAAGTCTACCCATATCCAGCTTTCATTAATATTTAACTAGGAACTGCAGTGGGTTCTATTAGAGACTGAAATGGATCTTAGTGTATGCTTTGACTATTTCTTCACATGCCCTCACCTAGTCATCAGCCCTGAATAAAGGGATGCTCAGGGCATTCTATTAGGGTGATAATATATTTTACAGAAGTGGAATCTTGACCTGGCCCTTCCTTTTAATTGAGCCCTTCTACTTTTAACTAGCAGAAATTCCTCAAAGTTTCTGTTATGTGGAAGGTCTTCCCTCTATGTTTATTCCTTTGATCTTTTCTATGTGAATTTAGAATGAGGTGATTCAGAAGCGTGTCTTCACAAAGCCATTTTATTTTAAAACCACAAGACAATATTCTTTCTCCGTGTTGAGAGGGTTAGAAAAAAATGCTCAAGACCCATTGTTGTAGGTTTGAAATTTTTCATAGAGGGTCTCGAACCCATTGTGGGAGTTGGGAGAATAGAGTCTGGTTGTGTAGTGGTTGCCCTGTGGCTTTGAACAAACTATTTGAACTTCAGGTTCTCTAATCTCAGATCTTCTTACATCATAGTGTGATGATAGGAAAGCACCAGAAAAAAATAAACGTGGAAGCTCTTTGAACTGTTCAAAGATAGACACTATGGAAATCAGAAGATTTTTTTTGTTATTGTTTGAATGCTATTATAGCTTTGAGCGCTTTCAAGCTAGCCCAGAGTGTCTGGTTGAGGAATAGCAAATGAGGCCTGGTTGCTGGGAAGCCCAGGTATGCAAAGTATTTTTGAAATGTGGCTGGGAAGGAACATTGCTTTGGACTCTGTCATGTGGCGTAAAATCCAAAAGAGAGGTAAATGTGGACCCACTTTTCTGTTAGATCAAATTACCATGCCAAACTTACCTGAAATTAGTTTATCTCTCTTCTTCATGGAAATGAAGCCTCTGGGTAGGTGAATCAGGCCTTAAAAAAAAAACTTTTATACTTCTGGCCAGCATAGGCAGCAGATGTTGTCTATCTTTGTGAGATGATTCAAAAGTGTGCAAAAGGAAACATCCATATGATTATCTCAGAAGCTTAAAGAAAATATCTTGTTAACTTAGGCAAAATTTCCAGGTTATCCCTCCATACTATTCATCCTTCCTGTATTTTACAATTAAATTTCTTTATGAAATTCCTGTAAGATTCAGTACAAAATTTTCTTAATGGTGGGAAAAAATATTGTCTTTGCTAAGTTCCATGACACTGCAGCTGTTTCTGCACTATGGTGATGAATGGCTCTCATTAGTCTCAGACAAGTGACTCTTTTAAAAAAAATAATGGACATGAAATGGGAGAATAAGAATTTCTCCCCTCTGCACAATGTTGTGTAAATCACAATGGTAACATATAGGCCAAAACAGAATAGGCCACCTTACTTTTGTTCAACAACTGATTAATCACCTGCTGTGTACTAGACACTGCACTAGGAGCTAGATATACATCAGTAAACAAGACACCAGTTGCTGTCCTCAGGTAGCTTCAATTCTAGGGGGAAGACTAATCAAATATTTTAATTGAGATAAGTTGCCACAAAGGAAAAATATAGGATGCAATAAATGTACATAAAAGAAGGGGAGAGCTCTGCTTCTATAGGGCAAGGAGGAAGACTCTGAAATGACATTTGAGTGAAGTTTTAGGATGAGAAGGAAACTTCTGGCAAAGAGCTGGAAGAGAAACATTACAGCAGAAGAAAGAGGATGTGCTAAATTTCTTGACCTGTCAAAGAACTGAGCGACACAATAAATGGCTGTAACACAGTGGCTGAGAGAAGAGTAACATAAAATGAGTTTGGAGAAGAATGCCATAATCGGATTCATATTTTAAGATTACTCCACCTGTTTTGCGGGAGAATGGTTAGAAAGCCAGGAATGGAAGTAGAGAGACCAGTAACTTAGACTAGGAAAGAAGTAAATGCAATTCAAATATATTTGTAGATATTGATAATAGGACTTGTGAATGGGAGTGGGAGGAGGGATGAGAGAAAGGAGTCAAAGAGACTCCCAGGTTTCTGGATTAAGCCACTGCTGAATGGTAGTATCATTACAGATGGAGGAGATCAGGGAGAAAGGGCTTGGAGGAAAAACCTAGAGTTTGCTTTTGGACGTGATAAATTTGATATGCCTGTGATATATCTAAGAATATATAGCAAGCAGGCAGCTGTGATTCTGGAGCTCAGAGGAAAGGAATGAGGCCAGACATTAGGAGTAACATTGTAGGGATAATATTTTAGCCTTGGAGATGATTGAGATCTCTTCGGAAGACAGGGTAAAGAGAGAAAGCAAGAGAGCCAAAAATTTAGCCTGCAGAACTACCTAGGTGAAGAGTTGTGCTACTAAAAGAACTACTGAAGACAACTAAGAGGAACATGTGGTTTGGAGAGGAAATTGATGATTTATCTTTGGAACTTGGTAAGTTTGGTATACTGACTGGATTCTTGTTATTTCTAGTGCGGTGCCTGGGAAAAGTGTATAGGTTCCCCTTCATAACGTTAATGCTGTATTTATATTTTACTTTATGATTCAGTCTTATGATATCTCTGTGAGTTTTCAGAATATGACATCCCTAATCATTCCTGAGTTGGAGCTTGGAATAGGAGAAAACTCTGAGATCCATGACGCTGCAGCTGTTTCTGAATTATGGAGATAAATGGTTCCCTATGTCATCAGTCTTAGATAACAAGTGGCTATTTCTTTTTAGTAATGGACATGAGATAAATAAAGAAGAATTTGTCCAATGATGCACAAATGTACTTTACTGGTAGCACACAAGCTATGGAGAATGCAAAGATACTACACATATATTCAGCATTACCATGTGCCAGGCACCATGCTAGGTTCTGGGGATAACCCAGAGAACAGGACATGCAAGACTTGAAACTGACAGCTTACTTAGAGCTCCTAATAAGGGAGATGGAAAAAATTAACAAATAAAAAACTGCAAAGTATAGTAAGTGCTATGAAAGAAACAAATACAGGAAATAAGCGAGGGAGGCACTTCAGATGACCTTCAAAGATCCCTTCAATGAGAAGATAGTATTCATACCCTCCTCAAGTCTAGTAGGGTATTCAGGGAAATCTTCCTTACATAGGTATCACTTACCTAAGACTAAGTTGATTCCTGAAGGATAAGAAGTCAGTTATATTAAGATGAGGAAGTGTGGCTGGCCACTGATGAACCACCAAATTGTTTTATGCAGTATTTGGCCCTGAAAAGTTAAGGGAGGCTGAATAGCTCATATTGGAATATTCAGTAGTGGCACACCAAGGGTGGGGGAGGTATTCGGAGTGGTCTGCCCCAACAGGGAGTATTTTATCACTGACATTGTTTAAAATTCCAGCATATGGTGATAATAAAGAACAGACTGACATTTAGTCAGTTTTACTATTATTTTTAAATTCTTTTAAACAATGCCCCTGTTGTGGGCTGAATGGTGGGCCCCCCCAAAAAATATGTCCAAGTCCTAATCCCTGGTACCTGTAAATAGTTAACTTATATAGTAAAAGAGTAAATATAACCTTATGTGAAAAGATGGGATTAAGGATTTTGATCAGATTATCTTTTAATAAAATGAATGCAGTTATTAGACTGAGAAATTGCTACCCAGTTCTTAAGGTAAATAGGTATATATTTTTAAGAGAGCTATCACCATAGAAGTTGATGCTGTATTGGGAGAAATGTTTCTTATATTGAAGTTTGCTTATACCTAAGTAACTTAACCCAAGTTAAGGGTTAAGGAGGCCTCCTGACAGCTCAGGTGAGCCCTCTCAAGACAGGACTACAAGTTGTTAGGTTCCGATACTGACCAGTATTAAGGACTCACACTAACCAAACTCACAAGTCTGTCAAATGACAAAATTCAAGTGTTTAAAAATATTTACTGATTTAACAAATGAGGAACTTGTGTGTGCTGATTAGTATACTTTCTTCCTTTTAAGTCAAGTCATATACAATGTGAGTTATATTCAGAATACAGGTAGATGATAACATCAGAGCAAGAAGAACAAGTTTGATGAATGTTTTTATACCTACAGCAGGCAGTCTCTGAGGTGACCTTCAATGAAAGTATAGTATTCATGTTCTCCTGTGATCCCCTCCCCTTGTGTATAAGTTGGACTCACTTCTAATGAATGGAATGTGGCAGAACTGAGGGGATGTCACTTCCGATATTAGGTTACAAAAAGACTGTGGCTTCATCCTGAGTGCTCCCTCTTGTTCTGTTGCTCATCCTGAGGGAAGACAATTGCTGTGTTGTGGGCTGCCCTATGGAAAGGATTCTGGCCAACAGCCAGTGGAGAACTGAGGTCCTCAGTCCAATATTTCATGAAGAATTGAATCTCACCAACAACCACATGAGTGATCTTGGAAGCAGATATTCCCAACCATCTCAGAGAGAGCTTGAGCCAGAGACACCCAGCTAAGCAGCACTCAGATTCCTGACCCTCAGAAACTGTGAGATAATACATGTTTATTGTTATAAGGCACTAAGTTTCAGGATAAACTGTTACACCAAAAATAACACAAAACCAATCATATAACCTTCAAAATACTAATTTAAAAACACTAAAAGAGAATAGGGGGAGAAATAATATAGATATGCTGTAGTTTCCAAGGTTACACTATTCATTTTCTTATACCTTTTCAGGCACTGTAATCACACTGACTACAGCCTGTAATCACACTGACTAACCTATAAATGGTTAATTTCATCCATTTTATGTTGTGTCTTACTAGTTTTATGCTCAGGGAGTGACCTTTTATCCAACTTCTGGATGCATCTAACTATGGACACTAACAAACTGACTATACATACTGACAACAAAATATTTATTGATTAATTCATACATAAATTAATTTTGTCTAAAAGGAATTCAAAATGGCATATTAATTCCCTTGGTCTTTTTTGGGGATTAATGTTCATAGGATAGTCAAATGTTGAATTAATTCATTTTAAAATACTTCTTTTTTTTTACAAAAGGAATAAGTTGTTCAATGTACAACATTTGGAGAAAATAGAGAAGTAAAAAAGAATAAAGTACAAGTCAACTTTGAACTTGCTAGTCAGAGAGGACTGCTATTGAGACTGAATGCATTATTGATTTTATTTGCCAGCATTTGCCTATCCTTTTAAAAATTGGGCAAACATTCTGCTCTTGGTTAACTTGCTAATTGATTTTTCTAAAATTCAGTTTCCTTAATGAAATATATCTGAAAGTTTAGCTTTATACATCTAATATTTAATAACTTAGTATCCTAATATTTAATATTTAGTACCCCTTACTAATGTCATAAACACTATACTCAACAACTTTATTTACATCATCTTGTTTAAACTTCATTACACCTTCTGAGTGAGGCACTAGTATTATTTCCATTTTTCAGATGAGTAAACTAATGCTTAGAGAGGTTAAATAATTTGCCCAAACAAGGTCATAAAGCTAAGCAGTTTCAGAATAGAGATTCCATCCTAGTTCTATTTGACTACAAAATGTATTCACAAACCACTCTGCTTTTGTTTCTCCCTCGAACTTTCCCCCATACTTTTCATAAAAGCAAAATGTCATTTTTCAAAACTTTCTTATTTAGAAAAGTTGTCATATTCTAGTTATTAAAAGACTAACCTCATATACTCATACCTCTGTTCAATCCCATTGAAAGTTATTTTTGAAGTTAGTGTCTGTAGGCAAAAATATTAAGATCTAAAGGAAATATACATGAATAAAATTCTTTCCCTGTTGAAATAAAACAGTGGATGTTATCAGTGATTTGCCTCATTTTGAAACTGGAACTATCATCAGAAGGCTGATTTCCATTTATACAAAACTATATAATACTGTCTCTGATTAAATAATTTCTGTAAAGTTATAGTCAGTCGTTACAGTTGAAAAACTAGATTTTTATCAGCTAAATTTCCTGCTGTTTATAATGAAATAAAGGGGCAGTCTGGAAAGAAAGAGCAGAGATAAGATCATGGAATATTAGAGTGGGAAGAATTTTGGAAGCCACTTTGCCCATTTTCCATACTTTAGAGAAAACTGAAGCCCAGAAAGTTAAATATTTCTGTATCTCTTAAGTTGTCATAGTACACAAAGTGTAAGATTAAAGGTGTGTGAAGAATGATTGTCATTTGATAATTAAGACAGTCTTGCAAATGTATTTAACCAAGTTCCAAAATTGTATCAGTAAGAGGAATAGATTAAAAAAAAAAAAAGCCCAAATAACAAAAAGCGTAATATCTGGTACATAAAAGTATGTACTAAATATTTGTGAATGAACAAATAAATAGATTTTATTGCTTTCATTTCTCAAGGTCCCTCACACTCCTAGAATTCATATTCTATATACAATAATTATGTATATATAATGTCACTTTGCTTTGTATACCTGAGTTATAGTGTCAACGTTTTTCCATGTTGTTATATTACTATAACCTTTTAAAGAACCTAGTAAAGTTATATTTCTGAGTCAGAGTCCCAAACTACGGTTAACAGGGGTAAATCCAGGTTTTGGGGGGCCCTCATTGAGGAAAACAATATGAAAGTATACGCTTAAAAAATTTTTATAAAGTAAGGAAAAATATCTAGGTCTTTCAAGAGGCCATTTCTAGGCCCCTTCCAGGGGTATATGCACAGGGCCCTACCTGAAGGGGCCTGAGCATTGAAGGACCCTGAATCTTCATTAGCTTCACAGTGCATCTGCCTCTATTAAGAATCAGACATCTTCATGGTGGTTATGATACAGCTTGTTTTTTAGAGGTTTACTAAAATCTTAGAAATGTACATCACACTTTGACAGTGTTAGAAATTTTTCTATTCAGCTGTCATGGAATCTGTATCAGGCCCCACTATAAACCTGATGGCTTTTAAATTATAAGGAAGTCTCTTAACTTCTTCAGGCCTCAAATGCCTCATCTGTAGAATGCGCTTAATATCTATCTCAGAGCTTTCACAAATGAAAACAAAGATAAAATACTTGGTACAATTCCTGATGCATAGTAAATGCTCAGCAAGTATTAGCTATTATGATTACAACAACGCTTAAAACATTAGCCTACCATATATAGGAACCTCCTGTCTCTCCATTATAACTTTCCACATTGACAATAGGTAAAATATTATATAAAATGAATTTCAAAGGATTGTGAAGATTCAATTTTTTATTTTAATTTTTTATGAGATATAGTTGATATGCAATATAATACTGGTTTCAGGTGTACAACATAGTGATTTCACAGTTATATACATTAGTAAATGCTCACAATAAGTAGTTACCATCTGTCCACATACAAAGATATTATAATTATTATTGACTATATTACCTATGCTGTAGTTTCATCCCCATGACTAATTTATTTTATAATTGGAAGTTTGTACCTCTTTATCCCCTTCACCTATTTTTTATTCTTTTAATTTTTAAAATAATGCTACTATGAAAAGCAATAACTATATACCAGAACATTTGGAAAACAAATAAAAGAAAAATATATCCATAATTTCACCACTCATGCTATATTTCCTTGTTGTGTGATTTTTTTTCTTAATGCGGATTCCAGTTTATAAAAATATGCTTGAAATAAGTAGTCCTAATTATTCTCTTTTCATATAGGTTTGATATGGCTTTACTCTCAAACACACAGCAAATCTCAAATATATATTACATAAAATAATTTTAGAAAAATCGGATGAAAAAAGGTACACATTCTACTATTGTATTTCCATACTTATTAAAAATACTCATCTTTTTACAAGGTTATGAGCTGTAGAATTTAATATGATGTATTTTTTTCTTACGTTATATCACAATGTACTTTCTCCATACTATTACATACTACTTACTAAGGTAACATTCACAACTAGAGCATTTGAAATCAAGGCTTAGTTTCCTCAACTTCATACAACTGTATGTGAAGGAACTAAGGTAGGCGAAAGTGTGGTAAGTCAGAAACTTGGAGTGCTTTTGGTTTGCCTGAAGCTATAATGTAGAAAATGTAGAAAGAAAAGCTATAACTCAGGAATTCTTGCCTTCCAACTAAATGTGTAAAACAGCAAGAGAATATAAACCCCTATGAACATAATCCTAACTTCTATATACACTTTTATTTCTTCTTTAATACGTGGGAAAGTGGCAAAGACTTCAAATGCAAAGACCTATTTGTCACGATATGTTATTATTGGGGCTTTAGCTCTCAAAATTGAATAAATGTACCCCGCCCCACCCCAAAAGGATCTTCTTTAAAAGTTAGCAAAGCTACACAAATCCTCACTGTAAAGAACAAGTCAAAGAATAAAATATCAGAGGATACCCCTGTGCTCTCCCCGTCACAACCCTTTTCTTCCTTCCTGAACAATCACTCTCCTATCATTTGCTTTTAAAAATCAGGCTGCGATGTAATAATGCAGGGTAAGTTAAATAAGCCTTACAATACCAGTACATTATCTCTTTAAACTCCAGTGTTTTCCATACATGCAAAAACTTTATTTTTAAACTTAAGAACTCTCAATGTGTTCTTTTCCCGTCTTTTGCTCTCTAAACTATTCACATTCTAAAACCTATCTTGGTTCCACAGTTGACCTCACCTGCAGTTAAAAAAAAACAAAAACTTCAGTGTAGATTTTAGATGTTCATCCCTCCCGCTCTCCCTTGCCTCCAACTACAAAGAAACAATGATTTAAACCCTTTGTGCCCTTTTAGAAAATTACACAGATACCCCATTGTAGAACCCTATAATCCCTTCGTGGAAAGAGATTAGCATATGAATACAAAGCAAAATGAATCCAGAATACTAAATGATCTACTGGATTGTGAAGCTCTTGAATTCTTAAAAATGTATTTCTTTCCTCTTTTTGTATTGCCCCTTTAGTGGTTTCAGGGTTAAGAGAATTGAGCTTCCCCTCTAGTTACCCGGAAAAAGATAAAGAAAAAAAAAAGCCAACAGATTCTAGGAGGTGCAAAACCAACATGTCCCAGAGCCAGTGGACTCCTCAATGGAATCTGCTACACTCGACACGAGCCTGCTTGCGGCCGAGGAGTGTAGAAAGTGCTGTTCGCAGACTGCGCGGTGAAGGAGAAAAAGAGGAGAGAGAGCCATACTGCTGACGTTGAAGGCCCGGCCCTGCGAGGTTGCACAGGGTAAGTGGCGTTGGCCAGGAGGCAGTGGCGAAGGGGAAGGAAAGAGGATTTGGGTTGGGGGCGGGGCCTGCGGCACAGCATGGCTCCTGATTGCCGGAGCGCGGCTGCCAATCTCACAGAATCGCTGGGTTAACCAGTGCGCTGGCGAGACGCGCTCAGATATACTGAGTGAGCCCTGAGAAGCAGTCTCAGATCCTGACGGTGCAGCAGCCCGCAGCCTCAGCCGGAGAGTCCCAACCGCTTTCAATGGAGGAGAAGCCCGGCCAGCCACAGCCTCAGCACCATCACAACCACCACCACCCGCACCATCACCCCCAGCAGCAGCAGCCGCAGCAGCCGCCGCACCACCATCACCATTATTATTTCTACAACCACAGCCACAACCACCATCACCACCATCATCACCAGCAGCCTCACCAGTACCTGCAGCATGGAGCCGAGGGCAGCCCCAAGGCCCAGCCAAAACCGATGAAACATGAGCAGAAACACGCCCTCCAGCAACACCAGGAAACGCCGAAGAAGAAAACAGGTCTGGGAGGGAGGACGAGTGGGGGAAGGGGAACGAGGTTGGGGGCAGGGGAGATGGGGGTGGGGCTGCATCGGGAGAGCGCGGCCTGGGTCGGGGTGTGTGTGTGTGTGTGTGTGTGTTTGCGTCCTGCGGGCCTGCGAAAGCCCCCTTTTATTCTAGAGCTTGGGCTGGGCCCGAGGGTTTGCAGCGCCCTCTTCCCCCTCAGCATGGGAGAGGCCCAGCCAGGCCAGTGTGACCTTCCCGGCCCTCGCCCGGACTGGAGGGAGACCCGGAGGGTCGGCCGTGGACGTCTAGCCGCCTTTTTACCTTCCCGCGCGGCCTTGGAGGGACCTTTTATTTTGGAGGCCTGAGTTGGGGTGAACCTAGCCCTCCCCCCGAGCCCTTCGGGTGTATCTCGGGAAGGCCTAGCGAATCCCGACTGGGGTAGTGTCGCGAGACCCTTTTGCGAGCGGCGAGGAGGGTAGGTGGGCAGAGTGAGGAAGTGTCTCCCTCACCCGCCACCCCACTCCCACCTGTGGCCTTGGGGTTCTCCGTCTGGGGGGACGATTGGGGCCCCTCGTTCTGTAGATAATGTCCATTCGTAGATGCCCCTTTTGGGGACCGGACGCGGCAATTTTTTCCCGCGGCTCCTTTCGAGCCCGGCGCCCCGGGCCCGCTCCCCCCAGAGCCGGCGCGGCTGGAATGTTCTCTCCTCCTCGCGGGGCCGCTTCCTGTCCGCCATGTTGGAAGCCGATTCCTGTCACCGACTCCGGCCCACAGAGGAGCGGAGGGGGAAGGGTGTCGAGGGGCACACGGCGCGGCGGAGCCGGGTGGCTCTGGATCCCCATGGCGGTCGCCTTGGCTGGCTGAGGGGGCGCCGCCGCCCCAGGCCCGCGGTCGCCCCTCCCCCCGTCGCCCGTCGGATTGTGTAACCCGGTGGCGGCCGCGCGGCCCCGGGCGGGTCCCTGGGGTGAGGGGCGGGGGCGGTTGGGGTGGAGGAGGGAAGCGGCCACGAGGGGAGCGGCCTGCCCCGGGCCCTGCGCGCCGGCGGTCGCGTTTCCCGCTCCCGGCTGAGGCGGGAGGCGCGGGGAGCCGTCCTCGCGGCAGAGTGCCGGGAGAAGGAAGCCGCGGGCGGAGGCCGCGGCCCTCCCCAGGGCAGGAGGACTTGAGGGGGATACATTTTGGGTAGAGGCGGTGCCTGAAGGCCGGGTGGGGTGCCCAGCGGGAACCAGGCTCCCCGGTCACGAGTTTCTCGGCCACAGAAACCTCGTCTCCTGCCAGGTTCGCTCACGACTCCGCGCCTCAGGCTTTCACTTGGGCCCTTTCCTTCTAGCAGCTCATTTTTACAAAAAAAAAAAAAGCTTGTTCTGTCTCCTTCCAACATGCACCCTGCACCTCTCCTCCCAACCCCCAGTACTTACTCTGTTGATGAGGAGAGAGATTAGGGAAATGTTGGATTGGATGGAAGAAAAGGAGAAAGGTTTTTTTTTACCCCTATTTCTTGTTCTTAAGGGTGAACCAAGGTTGCTTATCCATGAGGTTGGTTCATTACCCTTTTGCCTCGGAAAGAGACTCTTTTCCGTGTTAGTAAGAAAGGTTTTCCCATTTTAAAATCGATATTGATACCAAAACTTAACGTTTTTAGCAAATGTTAAATTAAGGGTAGGGTAGTCATTTTAGAAGACATCTGAGAAGAAACAAGTTTATAACCATGCAGATTTTAAAAAACGAGATCTTTTTTAATTGAAGAGAAATGAAAGGAATGGTAGGCAAATGAAAGTTAAACCCAGCATGTCAACTCTGATAAAAGCAGTTACTGAGGTTTGGAGAAAAACTGATGTTCTATTGCAGTCAGTTTAACTTGAAGACTGAGATTGAAATGCCGGGTTTTCCACTTTTGCGGGTGGTAATGGACTGATAGTGTGTGTAGTAGAAATGAACATAGAAACGTGTTGAGTGTTTAATTCTAGGGATTTGGAATAGTTTAGAAACTGTACCACACTAGATCGTAGTAATGTGAGGTCTTTTTCAACTTAAAGGTGAAAAAATCTTAACCTTATTGAGGGTTGAAATATATGTATTGTTGTTCAGACTGAAAAAATTGTATTTTGTCAGTCAGGTATTAATGTACTCCTGGAGGACTCCTCTCTACATACAGAAGTAGTCCCTGAACTATTCAAGGTGGCATTTTTCAAATTAGTATGTCTTATCCTGGAAGGGGATAAATAGGGGACACTGGCTTAGCAATTTGGAGAGAAAGTAAACAATTTGGGATGAGCAGTTTTTCAGACCTGTACAGGCCTAGTCACAGTACTTTTGCTTCAACATGCATAATGCTGATAGAAAATTTGTGAAGATTTTTGAGATGTAGCTAATGGGTTGGGGTGGGCTTTTATGACCCATCATTACCCCCATAAACAGTAGTAGTTTTTCCTTATCCAGAAGAGGGCGCAAGAGAAGGCCAAATGTGCTTAGTAATTTCGGTTTCTAATTCAAAAACCAGATTTATCAGGACTCAGGTTTTACTGAGTCCATTTGAAGTACGATTAGATGCTTTAGCATGGAAATCATGAATAATAAAGCTCTAGGAGTCCTTTGATTTCTCTCAGTAATTCTATATAGTATTTGCATTTTTCTTAAATACCTAAAGTTTTAAAAAGAAAATGCCTCTCTGGCTGACTTTTGCATACCAACAAGGTTGTTGTAGGAAACATTTTATATAATTAAATGAGAAATGTTTTTTGTCATTAAAACTTGGGGGTGGGAGTATAGTGGCTTCTGAGTTGTTTTTAAATTGGTGATTATGTAGTCATCTTAGGGAAAATTACTCCAGTTCACTTAGAAGTCTTGGCTTTGGTCCGACTTTGTTGGACTTTTTTGTTGTTTAAGAAGACTCTTGCCTTTGAGATCTGAAAAGTTATAACTAATGGGCCCAAGAGTATAAACCTTTGTTTAGCCTGTTAGAGTGTTAAATGGTTATATAGTTCTTCTCTTTGGTCTAGAGTTGTATATGGGTAAACTCATACCTGTTAAAAATGTTGAGAGCCTCTGTGTAGGAACTTTCTGGTTTTCTAAAGGTCTCTAATTTACTGTTCATAGTTAGGATTTTTCCACCAAAAGTTTGACTTGATTGGCTATCATAGCTTTTTCAACAGCCAAAAAAATAAAATGTAATTCCACGGTAGACTTTTACAAAACATATTCTCTAAGTTACAGGTTTCGTGCTATTCTATGTAGGAATGATTATGCCCTAAGTATGTTTTCTTACTTCCTGAAAGTTAAGATACTAGTAGAAAGTGACTTCATTTGCTCATTTTTAGTGTTCCCATCTTTGTCTCTGATACAGAATGAGTGACTTAAAATTATCATAAACCCTGTTGTAAGTCTTCCCAGATTGTTCTATTCCCCATCAAGTTCTTTTGAAACAATGGTTCTCAAATTTAAAAAGTCTTAATATCTCTTAATACTCTTAAAATACACAAAGGTATTTTGATGTGAGTTACAGCTATTGATATTTACTATATTGGAAATTAAAACAAAAATTTCAAAATAAGAATATGCAAGCTCATTTGCCTTTTAGATTTAACAGGCTACAGGCTCAAGAGAATGAATGAAAGTGCAAGGGCAGATTACTTGGTATTACTATTAAATACCACCCCCTCCTTGAAAAGGTACCTGAAATGAATGTGTATATCCTGTTTATCTATTTCTAATGACTTGACTTCAAAATCTTTTGGGCAATATATCACAGAAATTTAGATAAGTAATACCACTATTTTACTAGTAATCAAATGGGAAAAGTTGTTGGCTCAGTTGAATCACCTATAGTGTAGTAAACTGTTTGTGTTAGTTGGCGGTCTTTAAACTTGAATACCATAATGCTTTTTAAACTTAGAAGACTTTCAGTGTAGTTTTGTTAGAAAACATTTCCTTACTGCATCATTTGGTTAGGCAGTATGACAGTGATAGGAAACCCTGCTCTAGACAGACTGTGTAGTTCAGATTTTTGGGCAAGTTACTTAATTTCTCTGAGAATTTGTTTACCCAAATGTAAATTGAAGAAAATATGTAAGATGTAGAAACATTGGTACATAGGCATTTGGATTTCATACATTAATAGTATGATCTAATGTTTAAGAAATGTCAAAATGAATTTAAGACTAGTTTAGAAAAAGTCCACAGGTGTTATATTTTTGTTCAACAGGATAAAATAGAAACTGCTTATGGTGACCACCAGCCATTTATGGTTTCAGAGAAATGTACCCTTTAACGTCCCTGTAATACTTAAACAATTACTGTATCAATGTAACTTGGTTTTGCCCAGAGGGTAGCTTTGCTCTTCATTGTAAAGAGCCTTGTGAGAATGATGGGAGGTTGATTCTGTTGGATGAGAGGTTTTATAGCTTACTGCTTAAGAGATCATACCATGTTCTTTCTGACCCTTGGAATCCCAGCTCAGTTCTCTTAGTAGACCTTCCAATCTGTTGAATGGGGCTTGTGTGTCTTAGAGAGATGTGAGATAAAAATGTAAAGTAAAGCTAAAGCTCCGTGGCAATAATGTCTAGCTAATAAATAAATAGTCGTTTAGTGTTAGGTACTACTGTAGTTCATGTATTGTAATTTTTTAAACTTTTCTTTTTCTCCATAGGCTATGTTGAACTAAATGGTAATGCTGGAGAAAGAGAAATACCTTTAAAGAGCCTGGGTTCTGATGAAGCTACCAACCCTATTTCCAGGGTCCTCAATGGCAACCAACAAATTGTAGACACTAATCTGAAGCAGACTGTAAAAGCCAACACCTTTGGGAAAGCAGGAATTAAAACCAGGAATTTCATTCAGAAAAACAGTATGGACAAAAAGAATGGGAAGTCTTACGAAAATAAGTCTGGAGAGAACCAGTCTGTAGACAAGACCGATACTGCAGCAATTCCGAATGGTGTTGTGACAAATAATTCTGGGTATATTACTAATGGTTATATGGGCAAAGGAGCAGATAATGATGGTAGTGGATCTGAGAGTGGATATACCACTCCTAAAAAAAGGAAAGCTAGGCGCAATAGTGCCAAGGGTTGTGAAAACCTTAATTTAGCACAGGACAAAATAATGCAGCAAGAGACCAGTGTCCCAACCTTAAAACAGGGACTTGAAAGTTACAAGCCTGACTATAGTGAACAAAAGGGAAATCGAGTAGATGGTTCAAAGCCCATTTGGAAGTATGAGAGTGGGCCTGGAGGAACAAGTCGAGGAAAACCTGCTGTGGGTGATATGCTGCGGAAAAGCTCTGATATTAAACCTGCTGTGAGCAGCAAAAAGTTTGATGATCGGCCCAAAGGAAAGCATGCTTCTGCTGTTGCCTCCAAAGAGGATTCATGGACCCTATTTAAACCACCCCCAGTTTTTCCAGTGGACAATAGCAGTGCTAAAATAGTTCCCAAAATAAGTTACGCAAGCAAGGTTAAGGAAAACCTCAACAAAACTGTACAGAACTCGTCACCATCTTCATCTTCATCCTCTTCATCATCTACTGGGGAAACTCAGACCCAGTCTTCAAGTCGGTTATCCCAAGTCCCTATGTCAGCGCTGAAATCTGTTACTTCGGCCAACTTTTCTAATGGGCCTGTTTTAGCAGGGACTGATGCAAGTGTATATTCTCCAGGGAGTCAGCCACTGCTAACTACTGCTACTAATACTCTAACACCCATCTCTTCTGGGACTGATTCAGTTCTCCAGGACATGAGTCTAACTTCAGCAGCTGTTGAACAAATTAAGTCTAGCCTTTTTATCTACCCTTCAAATATGCAAACTGTGCTGTTGAGCACAGCACAAGTGGATCTACCCTCTCAGACAGATCAGCAGAACCTGGGGGATATCTTCCAGAATCAGTGGGGTTTATCATTTATAAATGAGCCCAGTGCTGGCCCTGAGACTGTAATTGGGAAGTCATCAGATCATAAAGCAATGGAGGTGACATTTCAAGGGGAATATCCTGCCGCTTTGGTTCCACAGGGTGCTGAAATAATCCCCTCAGGAACTGAGCATCCTGTGTTTCCCAAGGCTTATGAGCTGGAAAAACGGACTAGTCCTCAAGTTCTGGGTAGCATTCTAAAATCTGGGACGACTAGTGAAAGTGGAGCCTTACCCTTGGAACCCAGTCATATAGGTGACCTGCAAAAAGCAGACACCAGTAGTCAAGGTGCTTTAGTGTTTCTCTCAAAGGACTACGAGATAGAAAATCAAAATCCTCTGGCGTCTCCTACGAACACTTTGTTAGGCTCCGCCAAAGAACAGAGATACCAGAGAGGCCTAGAAAGGAATGATAGCTGGGGTTCTTTTGACCTGAGGGCTGCTATTGTATATCACACTAAAGGTAACTCATTTGTTTACTATACAAAGATTTGTATTGGTCATTTTAAAAATCGTATTGGTCAATTTAATATATACTTACAGCTTTTGTAGTAAGGGTGAATTTTGTAAATTACCATGAGATTCTTTAAGAATTTCAGAGCTTAGCTGAAAATAAAACAATGTGGATAAGCAGCTGATAACAAACTAATTCAGGGTCTTTGGAAATAGTACAGTTTAAGTTTGGAAATGATGTTCACTTTTCCAACTTGTAAGCAGTTCATTTTATATAGATAAGTGTAAGTGTAATTGACCTCCTGTCTGGTTCAGTGAATAAAGGGATGGGGGAGTGCTTAAAGGGATGAAATTATATTGTCTCTTGAACACACTTAACATTTTTCTTTGAACGGATGTTCCCTGTCCTTTGTTTTTTGTATCATATGCTTTATTAGTGAGCTACTCAGTAGTTCTGATGTGCTTAAAATGAATGGGAGCAGTGTTTTTATTGAAGTGTAATTGATATACAATATTATATTGGTTTTCAAGGGCAGAACAGTGATTTGACAGTTACTTACATTAGGAAATACCCCCCCAGCTAGTGTAGTTACTGTACTATCTGTCAACATGAAAAGATATTACAGAATTATCACTGTATTCTCTGTGCTGTACTTTCAACCCCAGGAGCACTGTATTTGAGAAAGAGTCCAAAAAGATAGTGTCAAACTATTTTTTTCTCTTTAAGAGAAGGAATGGGTGCTGAGTGGTAACTAGGAAATAATAGCGACAAACTACTATGGCAAGACCAGTTAGCGTTATAGGGACCAGGCCCTTGGGAGTCTGTAATTTTCATAACCCCAAAGCCTTTGTTTAAAAAAACGAACCATCTTTCATATTCCATGCTAAAAACTTCCTTAAGAGTACGGTGTATTTATGTCTTTAAAAAACTTGCTGTATGAGATGTAAATACTTAAAGCAAATAATGAGGTTTTATGAGTGATGTTACAACCTTGGTGCTTTAAGAGCATTGGTTTTTAGTCTTCCACCTCCATCCCCCAACCCTGCTTGCCTAAAGGAAATCCATACCCCGTGCACGTGTGCACAAACCTAATACATACTGTGAATTCCCATTTTTAACAGTGGCTAATTTAGGCAGTGATTTGCAACTGTAGGGAAGGGCCAGTATATCAGATAGTGGGACTAGTTAATTACCATATTCTCCCTGGGAGAATCCTTGTCACAGATGAATAACAAAGCTATGTTGTAACTTTTAAGCAAATTACCTAGTTGGCATACCTTTCCTTATCTGCAAACTGGAAGATTTTTAGTAAAGTAGATGTCCTATTTCTATTTTTCCTTTAAAAATTGAGAGTAAGTAAAGTTGCCTCTTAAGAGTTTAGGAGTAGAAATCCTTGCAGATAAAATTACCTGTCTTTTCTCCAGCACTGCTCTTTGGAGGCGATCCAGGAAATGCATGTTCTTAGGAAAGGTAGGGCAAAAGATGTTTCGTTTCTTAATACATGGTTAACAGTTCTGCCAATGGAGTAGTTGGGTATTCGTAGTGTTCTTTTCTGTGCCGTCTGCCTTTTCCATTATTTGGAAAATCTTTACTAAAGTATTTTGTACTGATGGTCATTATGTGAGCTTGAGAGGATAATCTGGTTGTGTTATGTTGTCCCACAACCTGTCAAAAATTTTGGGACAGGTTGTTGCATTAGGTGGTTTGTTGATTGTAAGTATCATTTTTATTCTGGGAAATTTCAGGGCTTTTTAGGTGGGAATAACTCCTGTTTTTTTCTAGGTATTCTGTATGCATTTTGCCTCTATAGATGGGTTACCAGATATGAAATCAGTGGTATTTAAATAAACTAATGCCCCTACATGGATTCTTTTATGTTTAATTTTGCTGGTGTTACAGAAAATTTGCTTTAGTAAAGTGCAGCAAATTGAGTTTTTTACATGTACATTTTGTTGGAATTAAATTGGTATTGATTGGGGTTTTTTTACCCCTTCTAGAAAAATAGGGAATGTTGTTAAATTAGGTTGTTAAGTGGCAAGTTCTTTGAATTCCTGCCAAATGTAGATTGGTCTATAGGTCACTGATTTCTCTTCCCTTTGAATTTGTTTTTAACTCACAGGTTTTTGAAGATTTGAAGATCTTTTTCATAAGTGAAGGCTTGTGGGGGGTTGTTATTTCTAAGTTTTCTTAAACTCTAAAAGGTAATAATCAGTTGGGCTTATTGGAATATCCTTTAGAAGAGCCACCTGTATTATTTTATTGTTTCTTTAATATAGTCTTTTCTTTAAATGTTCAGAAGTAGTCTCTTACTGAGTTGAAGTTAGGTTTAGAACAGCTTTCTTTGGAAATTGGTAAGCAGGTGTGTTACGTCTGTTCAATAGGAATATGGTGCATTTTTTTAGATTAAATACTAATTACTTGGAGCCTTAGAAGTGCTGCAGAATTTTTAAAATCTGTTAAGTAAAATTGAGGATATGAAATGATACATTGAACCATCAGAAGAAATTGATGGGAATTCTAGTGCTTGGAATTTTCTTTTAGCATTTGGTACATATGCTACCAACTTCTCTTAAGACTTAATCTCTGTGTTATCTGGGAAAGTATTATACCATTGCAACGCAGTCAGTGTTTAAGGTGAGATAGGCCCTCTTTTCCTGTTTACCTCAAGTGACACTTAGGCAAACTTGTGATACTTGTTTAATTGATTATGAAAAAATATAAGTATACACAAAAATTGAGCCAATAATACAGGGAACTCCAGTGTGTACCCATCATCCAGCTTGAATATTTCAAAAGCATTATCATTCTTGTTTCATCTATCTACCTTCACAGTTTTTTTGGTAGAGTTTTTTAAAAGCAAATTCCAGGTATCCTAACATTTTACTAGTCAATACATTGCATATGTTAGCATGATGACTTTTAGTGCACATCCAAGGACATATTTTCAAAGTAGTTATTCAGAATGTTTAGTTTAGTAGAACTTTTTGGTTTGTTGTCCCAGGCTTGTAACAGTAGATCCTAACTTTTGAGGTGAATCTTTGGTTTTGAAATGGTTTAAAGTCATTCAAAGCAAGTCTGTTTGAATAAAACGGATGGGTGTGAGTTGTGTGTTTAATCATAGGGTTAATTTAAACCATGTTGATTTATCTTGCCTGGCTAATACTGCACTGAAGGATACCAAGCATTCAGAATGCTGATGCCTTGGAATATTCACTAAAAAACAATTTGATATGGTAGATTTTACCTAGCAGGGAGAGAGACATGGGGGAGATGAAGAGAGAAATAAGACTTAATCCTTGATGTTTGGGGTGACTTACATAAAAGTTGTCTAGTTTAAAACATCTCTGAGGCAACTCCAGGCTATTACACGAAAGTTTAAAAATTTGTTTCTGTATTACCTCCACAGGTGACAGGTTTACTGGCATAAGTGATTTGATTCACTACATCTGGGCTGGGCCCTCGAATTTTTTTAATTGTTTTAACTCACTAGGTGGGTTCCAGTTGCCAGCTAGGACTGGGAGCTCTAGGTTGAGAGTTTTGTTCAGCTTAATCCTGCTTTCCTTTCCTCTGCCACTGTTTTCTATACTGTTAAGGAGTTATACAATAACTTGCATATGTTTGTGTTTTCCTTTCCATAATCATGTGCCTACGACAGGCAAAGTACTGTGCTTAGTTATAGAAGACTTAACTTTAACAGAATCTTTTCCTTTACTTTAAAGAACTTCAGCAGAGGAGAAAATAATATACAAGTTTATAAGGCAACATACTAACTGTCATAAGGATAAAAATAACTAGGAGATTTAAGTGGAGGGAGAGAATTTCTAATGGAGTAAACGTAGTAAGAGTAAACCCAGGATAGTATGTTTTCGTGGAGGCAGCAGCATTTAAACTGGGTTTTGATGTCTGGGAAAGATTTTTGACTTGGAAATGCAGAGAAGAGGAAGATAAAGAATAGAAAAGTTGGAGAATTCATGAGTAAATGTAAATATTGAAAGGGATCCACTTTGGATGTGGTGAGGCAATACAAAGGAAGGTAAATGGAAGCTTTTAATTTCAGTCTGGAGGCAGGTGAGCCATAAGATGTCAGGACCATAGATTGTAGGAATAGAATTAACTTAAAATGATGGAAGACAGGCATTTTAATGCTGCTATTCCCAATTTCTGTGTCCTTGGGCAAATTACTTTTAAACCTGGATTCCTAACTTTACAAAATAAGCATTTCAGCCTATGTTTTGTTGTATCAGATTGTACTCAACATTAAAAACTGAACTGGTGTTAAGCAATTGACTTGTAGACCTGTGTTCAGGTAGGTTAATATGGCACCAGTTTGTAGGGTAGATTGGAAGGCATTATTCTGATGACTAGAAGCAGAAGATCAGTTAGAATCTTGCAGTAGTCCAGGCATAGAAATAGAAATAACAAAGGTTTTCCCCTTTGTATTTGCAGTCATGTGAATGTATTTATCCAAAAATAAACAAACATTTTTAAGTTCTTGGGTAAGGGCACACGGGAACTGATAAACAATTCTACGTCTGTAGGATTTGGGAAACAGAATAGGGTTAATTGGGAAAAAGTGTAGGTTAATCGATGCATAAAACTTGACAGGAATTATGTAGACAGCTCAGATACTTGTTCACAGAAGTACCTGAATAAGTTTTCTCCTGTTAACACATTGCTTAATATAATTATTTGCACCTTTACTATCCTTTTTTTCCCCCGCAATTGCTCCATGATTACCAGTGGCATTACAGCTGTCTTTCTCATAACCTTACTGCAGGTGTCTGCAGACTGACTTTGGTTTCAGCCCTAGTTGAATTTCCTAGATTTGGGTAGGGTTCTTATTTTTCCCTCTAATATGGGACATACAGGATTATATATAACAAGTAACTGTAATATGGTGTTAAGATCCTTTTTCCCCAATAACTTGTCATATAACCATCCATACTGGATGCTTTATTTCTCTTTAAGTCTGCTTTTTTAGTGCAGTTATAATAAATTTACTTTGGTATTAGTCTAAGGAATTTATAGAAGTTAAAATTTAACACCCATATTTCAATAGCTTAACCTGAGGGTGAGGGAAATAACCACCCATGTTATAAAAGCAGAAATTGTCTGTTACTCTCATAGTAGCAGTTTCATTCCAAGTAACTTGAATTTGATGTTTTACCTTTAAGAGTAAACCAGATTAGAATAAATAACAACAGTAGACATGAGCAAAGAAAACAAAAACAAATCTTGAGCTTCAAGGTTCTAATGTGAGTATTTAGAGTGGTCCAGACATTTCTGTTTAGTATGTTTTGGTACAGCTCCAAATCAGGAATATAGGACAGAAATTGATTCACTTAAGAATTTGTTAACCATCTGCTGGAACGTTGATGACTTCTAACTACCTTAGCCAAGTTTACTTGAAAACGTGTGCTGTATGTAGATCTATGGGTGAAGTCAAACAGAAGGGAAAAGGATGTGGGGAAATAACTGACAGGCTTCTGCAAAAGAATAGGCAGGTACCATGGACTGTTTGAGAAAGAGGAAATCTGAATAGCAAAACATGGTATTGGGATAGCTTGTAGTCATCAAAAGATGGGTAATCCGGATTAGGAGGGGGAAAGGTTGAATTTAAATTTATGTCACCAGCCCTGCTAAATTTTACAGAATTTGATCTGAAATGGCCTAATAAAGAATTGGAAGGTGTGGTTAGTGGTAAACTGATCTGGGGGTTCTCAGTTGGGGGAGTCAGCTTGGTTGGCCTTACATTCATTTTCATTTTGCAGGGGAGCTATTACATGCTTTTTTAATTAAGTTGTCATTGATATACAATCTTACGAAGGTTTCACATGAACAAATATGTTAAAATGATTTTAGATGTCATTGTAAATGTTAAACTGGGACAGTAGTAATCATTCAATTGTAAAGGCAACAAAATAAGCCTCTAGTTGGCTTTAACTGCTCTTAGCTTTGGTCTTTTTCTTTGAAGGATTTTAGAATTGCTGAATCTGGTTAGTTGGCCTATGTATGAAATTGCTGTTTTTGTAGGTCAAAGGAGGTTGAATTATCAGCAGTTTCAAATGGGTCAGTCTAATATTACTTTGTTATATTGTTACTTCCTGACTGATTTGTGGGTAGTATTCCGTTAAATCAATATCTATTTGTTGCACCAGACTGTGTGAAGCAATTGTGGTAAGTAGTTGAAAGAGTTCATGTCATTAAGGAACTCAGTCTAATAGAGGAACATAGGGGGGAGAAATATATTGCTAGTGTGATTGCTCTGTAGAAAAATACATAAAAAGCATTTGGAACATAGTGGAACTCTCTGGGATGGGTGGTGAGGTCAGGAGAGGGTAGTTAAGATTCAAAAAAGAAGTGGAAGTTGGCTTATTGCACAAGGAGAGTCAGAATGTTTTAGGTGGAGGAAATGGAATAGTGTTCAAAAGATTGCCAGCCATTCAGTTTGTTTCAAGGAAGCTAAATGGTGCAAGTTAAAAAAAATCTTTACCTTGATCATCTAACTTATTAATATACCAGCCATGTGTCAAATGCTAGAAATAAATTTTATGCAAGACAAGCACAAACCCAATATCCCTGTAGGTGGTGAGAATCCACTGACATGTTTTGAACAGTTGGTCTCTCAGATTTATTTATTTTTTAATGAAAAGAAAAATAGCCATGCCGTAGAACATAGAAAGTGAGGCTTGATTGATGGCAAAAGAGGCTTGTTAAAACTTGGGAAATGTTCATAAAATACCACTTCTTAAACCAGGGTAGTGGATTGGGCTAGAGAGAAAGGAATAGGTGACTAGAAAGTTACAGGTGACTTAACTTTGGATAAGAACTGCAGCAGTTTATAGTAACCACATTGTTTTTCATGTAAAACCTTCATAAGGGTGTACATCAGTAATACCTTAATTTAAAAATTTCATATAAATAAAAGTAATACTTGCTCATGGTGAAAAAAAGAATTGCAGTAGTTGAACATTTCTTTACTAAATTCTCTAATTTACATTTCCTTAACTTCTCCCATTCCTGTATTCTCCATCTTCACTATAACCTTCCTGGTATAATTGTCTTTTCCTCAAGTGTTGGTGTTCATTCAGTCCCCTCTTCATTCTGCTCAAATACTTCCAGGTAATCTTGTCCAATTCTATCACTGTATATTAAGCTCAAAACAAATTCAACTGCTCTTACTCTGAGTTCAGAACACATAAATGTTGAATATATATTACTCCAATTCTATGTATATATAAAACTAAACTTATTTTTTTTTTTCAAAACCAGTTCTCTCCTGTCTTCCGTTTCAGTGAATTAGCATGTAACTTACTGTTAGGTTATATGGATCCTGTTCTAACATCTCTATTTTTTTCTTTTCCATCTCTAATACAACTGTCCTCTTTTCTTCATTTTCACAGTAATATTTACTGGGCTCTTTCTCTGTACTGTAGTCCCTCCTTATCCATGGTTTCACTTTTGCTCAGTCAGCTGTGACCCATAAGGAGATGATCCTCCTGACTTATCATCAGAAGGTCATAGTAGCCTAATGCTACATCATAATGCCTACATCATTCACCTCACTCCATCTTACCACATAGGCACTTCAGCACCTCAGTCATCACAAGAAGGTTGAGTACAATACAAAAAGATACTCTGAAAGAGACCGCATTCACATAATTTTTATTAAAGGATATTGTTACAAAATATTCTGTTTTATTTTACTGTTAATCTGTTACTATGCCTAATTTATAAATTAAACTTTATCATAGGTATGTATGTATAGGAAAAAACATTTTTTTTCCTATACATAGGATTTATATAGTATACATAGGATTTAGTATTACTGTGTTTTCAGGTATCAACTGGAGGGGTCTTGGAACATAACTCCTGCAGATTAGTGGGGGAACTACTGTATTGTCATTTTATCCATTCATTTCAGTTGCCTGGAAGAATCATTACTAATATTTAGTATAGTAACCTCAAATTTCTTCAGAGGTTTCCCTTCACCTAGATGATTAAATAATAAACTTCATGTGTGTGTCTTTGTGCCCTGTCCCCTAAATAGCAGAATAGCTTTTTTTCTTTTTCTAAACCTTACCTTCTTAGTGATTTTCAGCCCTGTTTCCTGAATAGTGTTCTTTGTGAAAATTTTTTCCTCTTAGTGACTTCCAGCCTTATAAGCTACTTGGGACTGCTGAAACATGGGTCAGCAAACTTTGTATTAAGGATCAGAAAATAAAACTTTAGGCTTTGTGAGCCATAGGGCCTCTGTTGGAATTACTTGATTCTGCATTGTACACAAAAGCAGCCATAGATAATATATATGGTGTGTCGCTCTCTTACAGTAAAAAACTATTTGCAAATACAGGTGGTGAGTAGAACCCTGATCTAGCACACTTCATAATACCACCGAGCTTTGTCCATGGTGATGCTTCTACCTAGAAAAGATGCCTTCTTTTTAAGCTCAGAGAAGCAGAACCTATCTATTATTGTATCTGTACCCCCTAAGTATTTTTAATCCACCTGGAAATAATAACTTGCAGGTATTTGGACTTCACTAAAGAATCACTGTGATAGGGAGCTATGTAGAAAGTAGTCTGCTTTAGAAAACTGAATGTTAAATTTTCTTCATTTTGATAAGTGATGTAACTAAGTATTTACAAGTTTTTGATACAGTAAAATTTCAATTTTGGATGGTGGTGATCTATAAATTGTGAATTTATAGAATTTTAACAAAATTACCTATTTTGGTAGGTATATGTTAAGAGCAGAAACTTACGATAGCAGGTTTTGCCCTGTGGCCATTTCTCAATAACTATTTGCACAATTGTATGTTTGATCCCTCCTTAAAAAAAGAACTGGGAAGTTAAAGACTTGGATGTGTGTGTACAAGAAAAGGTAGGATTAAAAGTAAGTTACTGTTAGGATTTTTTATAGTTGAATGTGCTTCATTCATTTGTTCAGCTGCTTCAGTAGTAATTAAAATTACGCAAACGCATTTCCTATTTAGAATCTGAATCAAGACTTTTGTGAAATGAAAGAGGGCAAAATATAGTTTACTCCTTTCCTTTGTGTTTTATATCACTAGCTTCCTATTGATTTTAGGATTGTTGAAGCATGGCATATAATGATGCAAACAATATTTGATTTATTTCCCTTTCTTTATGATTTTATCTTTGGATTTCATGGAAACTTTTATATTCTAATCAAGGAAATAAGTTGCTGGTAGTTACAGAAGTAATTAATATTAAATAACCAGAAGGGGAATTGCATTCATTTCTCAGTTCACCACTTAAGATAATGCTGACTTATTTCTTGGCTAGAAGTTAGGCTGGCCCATGGCTAATTTGTTAGCTAGGTCATGCATCCCTTTTTCCCTCCTCAAAAGTCAATCAAATTTACTACTCCAGAGCTTATATTTGAGGGTAATAAAACTTTCTTGCAGAAATCATTTAAAATCCATAGTATGAGAATAAAACCTAAAGCTGAATGTTTCCGTTTAAGCTAAGGAAGTGTCTTCAGTTCATTAAAGAAATTGGGTATTTGCGATTAGTTATTTTTGTCTTTATTCTAAAATTGTATGTTTGCTTTGCTTTTAAAATAATATGATTGCTACTGTGACTGCATATGTATAGCTGACCTCATCCCTCCTCCCTCCAATAAAAAGGGCAGGGGCAGGTTGATGTTTCAGGTAGGGAGGAGAAAAGGAAATGTTATAGCATAGGTTGGTTAAAATGAAAAATTTTATTATTTTTTGCCTTAACATACAGCTAAATATACATTATATTTGCATTAAGCACACTTAATGACCATTCAGTAATTGATGCATACAGAACTCCTCAGGAATTTAGTAGGTGCAAGATAGGGGATTTCTATACTCCATTAAAAGAAAGATAGTATTGGTTGTGTTGGATTAATTTCTTAGTAGTAAGACCAGCCAAGGAATTCTTGGATTTCTTAAAATAAGCCATTCTGAGACAAATTTGTAAGATAATATCTCTAATGAATATTTCAGCTATTTCTGATTGTCTGAAACTAGGAATTAGAAGTTATATTGGAGTATTAGGTAGGAGTGCTATGAGTAGAATTCCCTTTCTGTATCATCTTTTTTTCAGATTAAATTGGTTACAAGTCTCTCCCCTTCTTAGACCTCCTAGGAGAAGGGAACTCCCAGTCTTTGGATGGGCATCTACCTATTTAAAGACCATAGCATAGCATCCAACTAAACTTGGACCAAGTGACAGCCAGTGCATTACAGGTCATGGACTTGGTTCCAGACCACCCTAGTAAAGTGACTATCACAAATAAGCAAGTCAATGAATTTTCTTGTTTCCCTCTGCATATAAAAGTTATACCGTAGCCTATAAAGTGTGCAATAGCATTGTGTCTGAAAAAAAAGTACATACCTTAATTTGAAAACTACATAATTACTAAAAAATATTAACCATCATTGAGCTTTCAGTGAGCCCTAATCACTGATCACAGATCACCATAATAAATACTATAATAATAATGATAAGGTTTGCGATATTGCAACAATTACCAAAATGTGACACAGGGACATCAAGCAAGGGCTATTATTGGAAAATGACAGTGATAGACTTGATCAACACAGAGTTGCCACAAACCTTCAATTTGTTTTTTAAAAAAAAAGTGGGGGGTGGGGAATGGGTGGGGCAATATCTGAGAAGTGCAATAAAGCAAAACGCATTAGAAGGAGGTATGCCTATATTTCCCAGTTTTTGTTTAATCAGGGAATTCAGTGGATTCTATCTGAATAATTACTTGAATCATTTTAAATAACCTTACTGCTCCAAACATCCAATTCTGGTAAATTTTTTTTAAATCTTAGTTTTTCAGAAGTCAAAGAAGACTTTGATGGGGGCTGGGGGGAGGTAAGGAGGTTGGCAAAGAAAATGTGATTCTACCATTCCTTACCCTCATCCATACACAGAAAACAAAAGTAATAATTTCAGATCTATATCCTTATTTTAGCCTTGGGGGAGGGATTATGTTGTACATTAACTGTAATCCATGTTCAGATACATCCTGTTTTAATAAGCTCCACTTTTATTGTTGGTTGCTGATAAATTTTACGTAAGTACAGCTACACAGAATCCAGTTACAGAATAAAATCACCTTTGTCTTTTCAAAATGGTGGAAGTATGGTGGAGGGAAGAGCACTTACTCTCAATATTATAGTTCATTCCTGTTACTCAGTAATTTAATTTAATCTAGTAGAGTATTTCCTTTCAAGGTTCACTTCTTGGGTTCTTGTGGTATAATGGTCATCTACTGCCTTTACTCATGAAGACTTCAAATAACCTCTCTGTGAAGCTTTCTCATATGCTTCTAGGTAGTTCTTCTTACCTCGTCTGTCACTACAGTTTGGTCATATACATATTTTCTGTATCCTAAGACACCAGCATGAGCACATTGTAGATTACCACATTTTAATAGAATTATACCATATAAGAATTGTGTGTTACTAGTAAAATGGGTTTTGTATTGGCACTTTGAACTTTAATGGCTTAAAATAAGAGTAGGTGTTGTTTGAAAAACAGAAATACCTGCCTATACCAGAGTTAAGTAATATTTTAGTAAGGTATTTTAAGGATCAGACTTAGTTAATCAAATTTGATGAATGCTTCTCATTAGAAGACTTGGCCACTGCAGTGGAGGGTGATGGGTTGCCAAAAAATACTTCGTGTTTTTTTATAACAATGAGCTATTATGAGAAATAAATAATTTTCTCTATAGCATGCTTCTCCTATATCTTTGCTATTTGTGTAGACAGAATCGCCCTTGGCAATTTGATTTCAGATAATAATTGACTTTATGCAGTCAACACTTAGCAGCAACCTGAATAACAGTCTTAGGAATTATAGGAAAAAATATGTATTTTGTCTGAGCATTTAGCACTGTGCTATTTCAACCCTTCCTCCAGCTCAGCAGTAAGCAGTCTAGGTTTTTTAGATTTAAAGTGAAAAGTATATCTTTAAACTTTGCTGTACAAAACTTAGTGTATAAAGTGATCCTTCTCATTTTTTTCTTTGCAGAAATGGAATCTGTTTGGAATTTGCAGAAGCAAGGTAAGAATGGTTAGGTTACCTGAAATGTTAGTGCTAATCACTAATTGCAGTACATTATTTTTGAGTGGGAGTAATATGAATAGTGGCCTACCAAATAAATAGACTTTGTATTTTGTGTTATTTAGTGCTGCAGTCAAAAAACACTAGTTATACCAGACTGCTAAGGACAGGTTAACACTGTAAGTGAAAAGAATATATGAAATAACTGCCTGCTGGGTCAAGAACCTAAGTACCCCTCCCTTGCCACCCTCCATTGGTAATTAAGACATAATATAAATACTTTTAATCTAGGAAACCAGCATGAGTAAGTGTTTCCTCTTATGGCAATCTTCCTCTGTATTTGTGTGGTAGACAAGGGATAGCCTAAGGACTAAAATTCATACTTCAGGAAGATACCAGCTGTTTTAGAAACCTATTTGGGCTCTCTATTGTCTTAATATTATAAAAATATAGTGGTTGTGGAATATCTGAAATAAAGTGAGTTTAGGTTTGTAGAACTAGTTGCTGTAATAGATTTGGGCTTTTAGAAGCCTGTAATTGAATTGTATCCCATTTCACATCCACTTTGCTTGTTAATATAAGTGAATTTCAGAAGAATGTGAAATTCCTAGAATTTCAGAACTTGAAGGGTGTTAGAAATTCTCTTCTGTCTTCGTATTTGACAAATTAGGAAACTGAGGCCCAGAGAGGTTAGTATAAAATCTAGAAAGTGGCAGGACTAGAGTGTAGGTTTCCCTGATTTCCCAATACTCCTTCCATCTCTCTCGTTCTTAGGCCAGATCTTTTTTATCTAACACAGCTGTCGCCTGAAGATAACTAAGAAGCTCTTAAACTATTTTGAGTTGCATTCTGTGTACCTTCTTACTCAAATACAAATGAAAAAAGGTAGACTAGAAAATACACCCTGCAAAAATAGACCTACCTCTTTTTACTGTTAAAGTGACTGTTAACTACTAAGCATGGTATTGTCTTCACGGCAAGTTGCTAGTGGATGGCCCTAGAAGAGATAATAGTATTATCCCTGGACTAAATCAGATTGGCTCTTAGGCTGTGGTGAGCTTGAGTTCTTGAATATTATTTTTAAGCCTTCATACATTTCCATTAGGTGACAAATTTTATTGGTTACTTACTTTTCATTAAAGCATGTATGCTTTCAAAAGTTCTTGTGATAAGTAGAAATAGCGTGTACTAAAATCACTGCTTCTCTAGATGAGGAAAACAAACAGCTAAATAATAGGAATTTAGAATAACACTGGAGTCCTTGCCCAGACAAATTCTGTTTCATGCTTTGAACCAGGAGATCCGCAGGCTTTTACTGTTGCTGAGAATAAAGGCTGGTGGTGCTATGGGAAATTAGGAAGAAAGAAGAAATGTCATGATTAGGACTGCACTGGTAGTTTTGACAAACTAACTTAACCTGAAGTTTTTAGTATTGGGTGTTACTTGAATAATTCCTTACTAGATAGTCCATACTGATTAAAATAAATTTTAACTTTATTTTGTTGAGAAGAACAAAAATAAATCGGAGTGTTTATGTTAATGTCGGATGATTGACAAAGCTTTTTTGTTTGCTCTTTTCAAATGTATTTAAAATCAAGAGAAACGCTTAAAGAAAACTCTCAACCCTCTCTAATCTGTAGGAGTTGAGGCTCTTACTGGCTGGAGGACCCTGTTGCTAGAATCTTTTGGGTTGAGAAAAAAGTGGATCATACATGTGTTAATACAAAGAGGAAATAAATGATCTTTAAATTGTGTTTTCATAAGAAAGGGGGCAGTTTAATGATGGGTATTGGAGATTTGTTATTGGAACATGGGTTTTCTGGGATTCCAGGCCTTATTTTTAATTTATGTTTTTAACCTTTCCTCCAGATCCCAAAAGGATAATCACTTACAATGAAGCCATGGATAGTCCAGATCAATGAAGAACCAGACTGCCTATTTGTAACTTTTCTGCAGCATTAGAGCCACCATTCATGGGGGACACAAGGCTTTTATGCTCCTAGATCTTCAACGCAGCAGAGGAACCATAAGTAGAATCACAGGATAATATATACAAATATATATATATACATATATATATATAGTTATTTAAAAAAAGGCAACTGAAAGTAATTAGACTTCTTAAGGAATCAAATTTATTTCAAGAGACTACACATGGTTATTTAATCTCCGGTACCGAATAGTTTTTTTATTTTTTTTTCTTCTTTTTTCTCTCGTTGTGTTTTTAAGTGTGAATGCAAGTGATTAATGAATACAGACTTATTAACAAGCGTGGTTCTAACGTTCCTGCTGTCATCAACTTGGGCAACAAATGACCCACTGGAAAGGCAGATCCACTCAAGAGATCTCTGTATCTTGTTCTGTGACTAAAGTGATACACTAATCACGGGAAACCCAGAATGATTCAACATTTTCCCCCATTCCTTCTTTGATCTTTAGTTGTATTTTGAGCCCTGCGAGAATGCTGGATAAATGCCTTGAAGTTTGCAGGGGGTATATATTTTTTTTAGCGATTATGATTTGCATGTCTTGCCAGGAGTTAAGCAGCCTCTGTGGGGTGTTGGGGAAATACTTCTTTTATTTTTTTGTGGGCTTGGGGATAGGGGAGGGCATTGAAGTTCTACAATTCTGGAATAGTTGGTGATGTAGTTCACTTGGCTTCGGTTACATATTGGACTTAAACAAGTCAAGAATCCATGTCATTTTAAAAAGTTACAGAACAAACAATTGGCTTTAGGTATTTAATATGGAAAAGTACTCCTGTGCCCATATTTTATGTAATTGTATAAGTGGGAGCAAAAATATATTCTGCTTTTCAACTGTAGGTGCTCCAGACTTGCTCTCTTGTCACTAACACTAAATGTGCTGTTTTCCTTGTTTTTCATCAAACATCTAAAGAGAAACTTCCGTACTTTTCTGAAATTCTCTTTTTAATTTCTCAGAAATAGCTAAAAGGGGAAGAAAAAATTCCATGAAAACTATAAAACTATTCATGTTTTTAGCAAGTTGAGGAGGTAACAAACCCTGCCTATAGAAGGTATGTTTTCATGCAAACTATACTTCTGAGCTTATTAGCTTCTAATTATATCTTAATAAGTATATTTTATTACTAGAGCAAAATGGGTTTTTTAAGGAAAATAATGTGAAATTCTGGAAATTTTCTTTTGGGCAGAGAAGAGCATTAGCCCTGTCTTATCATCACATTGCCATCCTGTTGCACTGCAGCTTGTATATAGCATGCTAAAATAAATTTTTGTGTGTGTGTGTGCAGAAACTAAGGGTCCAATTTAAGATTGGGTGATGTGTTAGTGGCATAAAAACAAGTTCTCTGGCCTGACATAGCATCACATCTCACACACACACAGAAATGAGTATATCCATGTGTGTCAAATACAGGTTAAAATAGCAGGGCATTTAATATAGAGAGATGTAGTCTTCTAATAAAAGTAGCCTGGATCCCCTGGGGTATTTGGGGGGAAAGTAACTACTTTTGTTCAACCCCTTTGCTTAAGAAATGTCCAGTTTTGAGCGACTGTAGTACGGATGAGTTTTTTTTATTTTGTTGGTTATATGAGGCTTTTAACAAGTAGTTTGTGAAAGAAGCTGTTGGATTCAACATAGAATAGAGAAAATATCTTTATAGTTTGAATTTCTGCCCTGCTTAGATTTTAAAAGTATAAGCATGGATTGCCAATTCCACTTGATGTAAACAACTTTTTATACATAATATATATATATATACATATATATATAATAACTTATTGTATCAGTCCAGGTTCAGAAACTTGTGGTAGGCCAGTTCCAGATAGTTTCATTTCACCTGTAAACTGTATCACTTTTACTGATATTGTAATTTTCAAATGTATAATATGTTTACAGATGTGCCCTGCATTTAGTCTGCCTTGTTCCTATTTTGATTTTTGTTGAGTCTCCTGCCTGCTTGCCAAAAGCTAGGATGCTTCAGGCCCATGTACAATTGAAAGCAGAGGCATCCTTGAGCTTTAAAGCATTGAACAAACTGGAAAATGCAACATACCACATAACTGAAGTGAAAGAAGTCTGTGTTTTTGTGTTTTTTTTAAATAAAAATTTTCAAAAAGTTAAAAAAAAAGATATATAAGGTTGATTAAAAGTATAAAAAGGCTCCAGTTTGTTTTATAGGTTTTAAAGTTCTGCTGTGTGTTCAATTGCCTTGTGTAACCACTTGTCGCCTTAGGGCCAGATCCCCTACCCACCCCACCTTGTTCCCCTCTCCTTTTTTTCAATGTCCATTTTGTTTGCCTGGAACTTAAAAGCTCTTCTGTCTCACAACTCACAAGAAACTTTCTGGGTTTGTGACACATAGAGGTTGAACAAATATGTATTTTAAAAGGGAGGGGGGAAAAACCAGCCCCCATCTGAATTGGGCTTTTTAATTTAGAAGCAACACTTACTTTAAAAGTATCTTTTAGGAAGCTGTTACTGGCTTTCCTTTTTCCCTTCCATATCCCTCAGGCCTCCATGTTGAGAGAAGCCAAAAACAGAATGTATTCCTTCTCTGTCCAAAGGTCTTTTGAGAGTCTCACTTCTAAATGAAACAATGCAACATTTCACTTTTATTTCTCCACTGAAATGTCCTTGATTGTATGGTTAGAGGTATATAGTTAGGAATGTCTCAACCTTCTGGGAACCCTAGTGCCCCATCATATTAACTGTCAGTATTCTTTGGGCATTGGGTTAATGGACTTAATTGCCTAGGTACAAGCAGGACTTTGGGACAAATCTCCTTTGTGCTGTTTGGTAACACTTAACTCTACTTGTTGAAGTCTTTCTCCTTAGGTCCTCACACAATTCCTTATAGAGCACTTATTAAAAAAATCTTAAGAGTTGATCTGTTTTCTGATTATTTTTGTGTAAGCTTCTAAACAAACTTCAGCTGTGATTGATTTAGCACATTTAAATTAACAATGTGTTACTATTGCGTATAAAGAATTTTCCTTCAACTCCGAGTATTAGTACTGTAGCATAAACCAAATACAGTCTAGAGGGGATTTTTAACATCCCTCCATTATAAGGACTGAAAAAGGTGTGTATTGTGTGTGTGTATTTGTTGAGGGTGTGTGTGAGGAAAAGAGGGAGATAATAAAAATTAGTAAGTGAATGTGTAAAACATTAGTATTCAGAGAATGAACTTGTATTTATTTTGTGCCATTTGTTTTCATTACACAATAAAGTCAGGTGGTTTTAATCCTTAAAAGGGTAGTAGTTGAAAAATGGCACTAAGAATGAAATCATGACCTATATTTTTAATAGCTATGAAGATACTAATTATGGGTGAAGATTTCTTTTTAAGTGTGTCTTGATTGTAGGCTTCTGTGTCACATACCACTCTTACAGATGTCTTGAATAATTTCCCTTCCCCACAAAAGACAGGGTGTATTTATCTTTCTCTTTGTTCACCCCTACTTTGCTGAACTGAAGTTAATTGCATAGCCTTTCCTCTGACCTTGGTAAAGAACTTTCACATAAAGTATTTACAGTATCTGTAGTTGGCCCTTCCTCCTCTACCTTCTAGGAGGAGATAGACGACTAAGAATTTGTTAACACGAGGTCTCCATTTTGAAATTTTGCCTTTCTCCTTAATCATCTGCTTGCCTAGCAATTACTCAGAATCTGCAAAAACTTTATAAAGGGAAAAAAAGTGCAGCATTGTTTTTCCACATAGTTTTTAGGGAAAATATGATGAACCTGTTATGAGTGTTGTCCACAATACAAAATGTTTTCTTAACAAAACATTACATAACAGCTGTTGTTTCATACTTGGTTGGTAGGCTTGTTGCTAACTCAAACAGAAGCATCTAATGGTTTATCTTTTGCTGTCAACTTATTTAAACACATAAAAGCCATTTAGTGTAAAATGGTCATGTACCAAATGGCCACAGGCAAGGAAATCTGGATTTTAAATTCCACTAGTCATTCAAGACTAAGATAAATTGATTTAAAGTGTCGCTTCCAAGGATTATGACTCTAATTATGCCACTGGGCCGTACAACACATGATCCCTCTATACCTATGCTGACTGCAAAACATACTGTAGTGGGACAGACAAATATGCACAGTAGTTATGATCGGGTCTGTTGGTGCCGCATAGCTGAGGTAGATTCTGAATAGGCAATGTCTTATCCTACTCATAACTGCTTGATTTTAAAAGGTAGGATTTGCTCATTTTTTTCCTCCTGAAGTATTGGTGTTTGTTTAAAGGGGAGGGGCAGAGGAGAGAAAAAGACTAGAATTAACAATAGCTGCTCTTAAGTTTGCAGAGATGCTTAGGTTATTGTTCTTGATACTGATAATATTTTTATTGTGATTCATCAACAGAGCACCAGAATTCTTTTATGGTGAGAAGGATGGGCTTCTGCTTTCAGTATCTTAAAATGTTTTTTTTATGTATACTTAAATCTGTTCAGATGTCTAAGGACCACCCTGGGTTGATTTAAAGAATAATGAATCATTGGCTCACTCAAAAGCACTGCTTTCTGGAGTTTTAAGTTGTTTCACACTGTTTTGCTACTCGAGAAGGGTTTTATGAATAAATAGTTTTAAGTTGTCTGCGTAATAGAACCATGAATGGTATGTTGCTTTTGCGTTACTGGGAGTGTCAAATAGCAGTTACAGGCTAGGAACCTATCGAACAGCCATCCTTACTTGGGATTGCTGATTCAGACTTCCCTATTACCCATAAAATTTTCATGTCCAGAGTTCTAAAGCCATTTTGTAATACTGCAGTGTCCCTTTTCTTACAGCCTTATTAAAATAGCTACAAACATTTTTCAGTGCAGTGTCCCTTTTCTACAGCCTTATTAAAAGTAGCTACATTTATTTTCCAGTTCAGTTTCACTTATATTGTATATCAAAGTTCTACCCTACAGACCAACAAACCAACATGAGGTACATCACATAGCTTTCCATAGACCCCTTTATCCTCAGGTGCTAAGTAAACAAAGGCTCCAAAAATGGATACTGCTTTAGTAATGTCTGCTTTATTAAAACTTCTTTTGCTAGATGTAAAGATTTGGTGTTCACAGAAATGGTTTTAATATGTAAATATGATACCCGTTTGTCTAATACTAGTCTGTTTCATTTATCCTCTAGAGGAGGCTCCCTTCATGATTGTGAATACATTTCATTAGGTATTGTTGCATTTTTTAGAGTAAAAATACAATTGTTTTCTGTCTTGGATTAATCCTGCTGCTGCTATGAGAAACTGAAAATCAAGAATGTGATGCACTTTTTCCATTACTATATACCATACCTTTATAGGTGGTTTGATACCTTTCCTGTAGCACAGCCACTAACAAAAGTGAATGAATCTTAAAATCGTTTTTGGGAGGGAATCATTACAAGTGGTATTGGCTTATGAAGGACAATAATCTAGGAAAATAATTCTCTTACACTTTTTGGCCTTAAAATGTCTTCTACTACTGAAAATCTTTTAAATCTTAATTTTGTTTTTATTCCCTCTCTGCCTCAAAAAGAGGAGTTGGGAAAAACGGTTAAAAGATGTATCATTGATTTGTTTCTGATCTGTCTTTTAGGAAGAAAACAATTGTCTACTATATAAGCTGGGGATTTATTTTTTGTTTGTATAGAGGAGAAATGCCCTGAGCAAGTCAGCTTTCATTTAATCAAGTCAATCAAAAATCCCAACTATTCTGCTTCTCTAGTATGTTTATACTTAGCAAAGATAAACTTCAGTAGGAATGATACTTAACAAGAGGAAGATTCATATCTCAAGAACATAGCCAAACTTGAAGGAGTTTGAACCCAAAATAATGGAGGGAAAAAATCACCAAATGGGGTAGAGGAATATGAGAAAGATGTCCAAAGTTACCTGGTTATTATATTTTGATGTTGCCAATATTGCAAAGCCAAATTTTTAATTTGCTTATTCGCTATATTTGTTGGCCAGAGATCTATTTTTATATCAATGTGCCTTGCATGTATACTTAAAAAAAAAAAATTGGAAAGGCCATGTAATAATGCCTGAGATAGTTGATGGTTCTTACCACCTCACTAATTTTTATGCAGTATATGATATGCTCATTCTATCGCCCAACTGGTGCTCTCTGTTTAAAGTTACAGATCTTGTCACAAACTGGAACTATTTTGTAAACTGGGGAAGTGATTTAATTTACTATTTTGTTGTTTTGGGGGGTTTTTTTTGTTTTGGGTTTTTGTTTTTTTGTTAAGTCTGTTAGTGGCTGTTCTGTAGTAGGAAATAGTAAAGGATTCTTCCCTATCCTTCCCCCCTCAGCACCTTCAAGTAATGTGATGACACCATTTTTTGTGTGCTTTGAAAAAATTTCAGCTTGCTGTCTCCTTTAGTGTTACAAAAAAGTGTTATAAAAAGCATTTTTGCAAAATCTAGGGAGATAATGTCTAAAAATGACAACTAAATTAAGATTATGACATTGATAATATTTTTTCAAAGGGTCAAAGTGTACAAATTAAATCTTAAATGTGCTGTAGTTTTATGTCATGGCTTTTAAGAAAAAAATGATACAGGTTATTAAGGTGCTTCAATTTGGAATTCTATGTGAGCTGTGATCCAAGTTACTGGCTCTTTCCAACTTTAAAATTTTTTATTGTTAAAGCACCTTGCTTAGAAAATTTTAAATATGTCTGCAACAATTGTCTCAAAATAATGAACTGTGCAATTCTTGTCATTAAAAAAAAAATCTGAACTCTCCCTAATGTGACTTGTTAGTTTCTCTGTATTTCCTGCCAGTGTAAATGTGAAAAGCTTTGCTTGCATTACGTTTTAGAAATGCATTTTGCACACTTGAATTTTGCCGAGGCTCCATGAGAAGGTTAGATCTAAGTAGATGAATAAAGCTATGCACATGTTTTGAAAGTTTAATTTGTGTGTCATTACCAAAAGTGACTTATCATTTTGCTGTTCTTAACTTTACTGTCTTTAGAAACATGGCTGAAAGTTACAGTTCTGGGCTAGCTCCTCTGGAACTAGAATAGAGGAAAACAGGCACCTGTTTTAATAAACTTAAGTTTAAATGAGAGCTTGACATATCTTCTAAATAAAGGGCTTTTCTTGAAACAGGACAGCTTTACAAACTGTTGAATGCTCTGACTTCCTCAGTGAAACTGGTTTATTTTGATCAAATAGAAATAGGAAGTAATTCAAACTGAAAGGAAGGACCTTTGCCCCATGGAGTTCTGTGATAATTTTATGTCTTAAACCTGATTTAATGGTAGGATAACCTTTTTACCTTTGTTGCTTTAGCATAAATTGGGTTTACTGAATGAATGATTGACTTGAAGTTAGAATCATTCACTTGTTCAAAAATCAAAGCACAGGTTGTTTAAAGATAATGTATGCCTTTAAAAAATTGCCCAAGCTGTTTAGAATAAGCCTAGGAATTGGGCAAATTTGGTTAATTGCTACAGTCTGCATGTACTAAATAGCTTTACTTGTATGTGTATTTGAAATACTATGTAGATGTCCTGGCCAGGTTTTGTCAAATCACCTTTTAAAAGATTGTTTTGTAATCTCTTCAGGACCTTTGTAGACAAGGCTAATAAGCCTAAGAAGATAATAATAATGGCACTTCTCCATGCTTCTAGATAAAAAATACTTCCATTTTATACCTTTTTCCTATGTGTAAAGAGGATTACTTCTCCTTCAAGTGTACTCTTGATAGGTGTGTTGACTTGCAAAACAACAAACCACATCTTCTGAAAGTGACAGTTAAGAACTAAGTATACTAGTCAAGACTAAATAGGTGGCCCATAATGCATGTCCATAACAGCATAAATGTGGGAGTGTGGCATCATCTTAGATGACTGTGGCTACTACTCAGCATCTGTCAGAAGTTGACTTGTGTTCAGTCTTTGAACTTATGGAAAAGCAAAGCAATTCCTGCGTCTTGTGTGCATAGCATTTAGGAACTGAGTTACCTCAATCTGGGGAAAAGGATAATTAGCACACTACTACTATGTTCAAGGATGTTTTTTCCTCTCTCTCCCAACTGAAATTTTTTCAGTGTTTGGTTAGCCCAGTCAAAAAGATAGGCCTTTTCTAGATAACAGAACAGTGGCCAGGAATTTACCCTGTTGCTAAGTGCATAGGTATTTGCCATAACTGTTTCTGATGTCATGGATTCTGAGGAAGTGTCAGTTACATGATGATCTTCCTTCATTAAAGATGTCTTCATGTTCAGTGTTTTAAAAATATATATTACAAACACTCTACATCCACACCCAGATTTACTTACTTTATCAGGAAAAAAAATTCAGAAATTTGTAGATCAAATTGAGACAATGAGTGTACATTGTTGAATAAAAAATGTTAAAGTTTCCTAAGTGTTTGTGTTACCATCTTTTGTGTGCTTTAAATTTTTTTTAAATGACAACTAAATTAAGATTATGACATTGATAATATTTTTTCAAAGGGTCAAGTGTACAAATAATTTAAATCTTAAATGTGCTGTAATTTTATGTCATGGCTTTTAAGAAAAAAACCATGCAGGTTATTAAGGTGCTTAGATGTTTATTGAAAAATCGAATGGGAGAGCAGCTATCCTGCCTTTTTGCAAGATATTGATCCTTAGGTTTTTCCAGCTGAAATAGGAAACCAAAATTGAACTACGCAATTAAGCAACTAAAGTAAGTTGCCAGGATTTGGGATTTATGTAGGAATATATGACAGTGCATATTTGAGAAACTTCTCAAGTTTAGCATTTGAGTTGGTCTCAAGGTGAAAAAAGATCAACATTATTAGAGTACAGAATAAGGAAAAAAGATGAAAAAACATTTACTGAAAGTGTCACTTTTAGTCACTATATATAGTCTGATATATTTGGGTTACGTGATTTAGTGGCCTTTGAGATAGGTAATTGTCCTTAGCTTGGTAAGTAACTTGCAAGGACACAAAAGGGAATTTGGTTTTTACTGAAACTTGTCTTGAAAAGTTAGGCACTTCAGTGTGATTTATATAAAGCATGGTAGTTAATTCAGTCTACAACTTTTTTTTTTAATGACATTTATTGTGGATTTTAGCTAACATTCGGAAGCAAGTCTGTGAGCAGAACATAAAATTCATTCTAGATTGCTTATTAGCAAGGTCTCATGCTTGAGTTGTTCTCTTACTTGGAGCTTTTAATCCACTACTGTTGAATGCGGCGAATTGATTGAATCTGGGAAGTCTGGGCATGAGAACCCCACTCTCTCCAGTGTTTATAGTCTCCTCCATGATGGTCACATTCCAAGATATACTGATACCCACGGTATCCAGGATACTGGTAACAAACCCAGCTAGAAAATCCAAAACATTGGATTATTTAAAACTATTTAGGAACCTTGTCATCATCCCCAAACCTGAGCCTTTCCTCAACACAATCGGTACAGAATGCTTTTAGGCTTAGAAAACAGTAGCCATCCTAAATGTGCCAGGCACAACTTGTGAGCATAATATGGCTAGAACTAGTTGAAAATTAGCCTTGATCATCAGAAAAGGTATGAGTAGTCAACATAAATGCCTCCACACAGGAATAAGGAATGACCTTATTAAGTGGTAGCTGGTACCAAGAACTTGAGGTTCAAAATTACTGATTACTGAAATGTGACAGCCATACCAATATGATGTACGTGTCTGAAATCTGACATGACCATTAATGTATTAATATTCACAAGGTTGACACCTGCAAGAGTTACTCTGAAATGTGCGCCAACCCTGTTTTTGCACTTACGCCCCACATGGTATCTTCATGGAACCAACTTCATTGTTGAACCAGCCCATGGCTTGCAAGGAGGGGTAGTCATCACAGATCTCCCACTGGCGTCCAATAAAGTTTCCTTTCTCAAAGATGGTAATCTTAGACTCCTTATGATTCTGTAATCAAATTTTTGAAGTTAAAAAATTAAAATTATTCAGTACCAGTGTTACGGCTGTCATCATCAATTACCATATTTTTTAAATTAAAAACACTTGTGGTCTACAGAGGGAAGTACATGGTCATTGAGTAAAAATATTTCAGCCAATGTGGAGATGTACAAGAAAAACATTACTCATAATCCTGCTTAATCCAATTTAATACCATAACATTGAAAATGTGCTAATAACTGATAGAGTACTTTAGAATAACTACAAACCAATGAAGAAAATAAAATGGAGCAACAAAAAAAAAACAGCCAACCAAGGGATTAATATGCACTAATATGGAACAAGTTCCCACAAATTAATAGGAAAAGTAATTAGCCCGTGTGTGTATGGTGTTGGAAATAAGCTAAAATCTAGTAGGGGATATGAATGCTACACAACATTAAGGCAGAGGCTAACCCATATGAAGTACAAAAACAGGCAAAACGTCCTGGTGGTAGGAAGTGGGGAGGAGCAATTGTTTATAGGGTGATAGAATTGTTCCATATCTGAATAGGGTGTTGGTTACTTGGGTGTACATATTTTTCAAAATTCATGAGAATATACACTTGGAATCTATGCATTTCACTATGTGTAAATTATACTTTACAGGGGAAAGCACCCAGATAGAGCAGTACTTTTTAGATCTAGAGCTGTTTAGGTTGCCTTCTCTACTACTTCAGTTTTGGTAGGAATTTAAGATCATTAACAACTAAAATGAGATCACATGCTAAGAGAGAATATTTGCAAAGGTTCTAGCCTAGCCTCTCCCAACAGAGGGATCATTTTCAGCACAGCCCTAAAGGTTATCATGTTTCTGCTTGAATTCTCCAAAGACTATAAAAGCATCCCAGTCCTGATGCGTAATTGAATAATGCTTAGTGTTAGAAACAAGAAAGTTATGAATCAAAGGTAAGACCCTGGAAGATGTGTATTTCTTCAGTCATCCCACTTATTGAAGGGTTACTTCAGCATTTCCCTGTTCCTAGATAAAATGTTACACAAGTTGAAATTTAATTGGCCAAGGATTAACTTTGTACTACATGGTGAGTGTTCTCACTAGTTACCCTTTTGCACTTTCGAAGATCTGAGTTCTTGAGTGTCCACTTCCTGCCACCCTTACTTTAGCTTAATGAAAGTACCATCTAATACAGAAAAACAAACAGAGCAGTGTTTTCTTTGCCTCTTTTCTGCCACATTTCAGCATACCTGATGAGAAGTAAACTGTCAGTCCATAACTATCCTCTCTTGCCCCACTCCCCACATGCACAGAAGTGAAAATTTCAGAGACTCACAGCTGAACAAATGGGGCGGAAGGACATGAGGCGCTCAATGTGGTAAGCATTACTCCCGCTCCAGGCATCCCAGCGAGGGTATTCTCCTCTCTCCAGGATAAATTGTTGCCCACAGAAGCTGGTATGCTCATAACCAATCCAGCTGTCAAAGACAAGTAGTGGTGTTTGTTCCTGGTGTTCAGATCCTACATGGCCTCATGGAGAAGGCATCTTTTTTTCTGAATGTTCATGGTAGGGTAAAATATCAAGCCAATTCTGATACAGGCATACAAAGCAATACATTTATCACAAGAGGTGGGGAATGAGTTGGCAGTGGCACTAAACGGAGGTTTGTAAATGTGGTATTTGTTTTGGGGTTAATCCACTGAAAGGGTCTACTTCCCTGGCTTTGGTAATGTGTATGAGCAAAGTCACTCTAAAGTTATATTTCCTGTCTCGCCAAAATACCTTATCCTCTACTTGGAGCTCCAGATTCGGGATCTAGGGACTGACTATTGTTTTGGCTGCAGCCAAACCTATTGGCTTCTTCCAAAGGATGAGTAGGCCACTGATGGATTACTCGTCTCATTTCCTTGTCACTTTGAGGGTTCTTTTACCTGCTATCGCATACATAACCTTATTTATTAAAACACCTCAAGTCAATTTTTTACAACCAGGTGTCAGGTACTCAAGACACCTCAAAATATTCAACTTTTATTTAAAAGGATTGAGAAGCTCAATTCTGGTGGCAAGCAACTGGTGGAAGCCTGTCTACACACAAAGCCGGTTCTGCCTACGCCAACACAGAGTCCTTTCCTTATGTATTTTCAGGCTGATGATAAAGGCCTTGGCTACCCTGCCAAGAGTCAGAATACAAAACAAGAGAGGAAGATCTCAACTGCCAAAGAGATTAACCATCAACAAGAAACTCCTGGAGACTAGGAACTAATGTGGCTCTTCTAGGGTTGAGTTCCTTTTCACACAGAGAAATAAGCTAGGAGTGTCTGTTCTGGGACGTGCAGGAGTTAGCTGTAAAGAGGCTGCAGCTTGACAGTTTCTCTTTTCTGTAGGCAAGAAAAGTCAAGGATCATATGGTGGTTCTGAAGGAATCCGAGCTAGCAGCCTATGGACTTCAGAAGCACAGATCGGACCACTGTTACTGCCCCGCCCCACAGTACGTATTTCTTTAATTGTCCACCAAATCTTGTAGCAAGCCACTAAGAACTTCATGTTCCTTCTAGTTTTGAGTTATTAAATTACAGATGTAGTGATTTTGTTCGAGATTACTTCAGTAACGAGGTCTTTCCCCCAGAAATGCCTAGAATCTGGGAGAACATTTTTCTTCCCTGATGCCCACCTTTATGGTCCTATGTCTAAAGGGACCAGAATTAAGGGGCCGACAGTTCTGCTGAGGTCTATACTCACGCTCCACATTCCACCCTGAGAGACCGGATGTTATCAAAACTGCGCTCAGAGATGTTTGGGCAGGAGCTGGTGAACTCCATCCTCTTGCCCTGGAAGTTCTCCTGGTCATAGATGGTTATCTGAAATGGGGTTGAATGGGAGAACAGAGTTAGAACATGGTACATTAGGAAGAACAGAGGCCCAGGTCAACAGCTTGTATCTGACCTTGTGGTTTCTGTCACTAGCTGTAGCACGAGGTGCCTGATGAGGTCTCTTCCAGTGTAAACAGGGTAAGAAGGGTTTCAACTAATATCACCAATTGGTGGTATTCACATGCCTGGGCTAGGGATGAGGTGTGGGGGATGGGTGTAGGATAGGAATGGTCTGCCAGGGACAATAGCTGAAGTAAACAGATCAGGACCCTCATTCCACTTTGCTCCCTGCCTAAGTGTAGCCAAGAGGCCAGGATTCTGGGAGTGCCAGGGGCTCCCTGTGGATTATTTCTTAGCTTCTCCAGCCATACCTGCTACAGGAACCCAAGGTATAAAGGGAGAGTTGTGATTAAACACTCATACCTTGAACTAGAACTTGGCTCTTAACCTGGCTAGAGGGCAATTCCCAAAGCTGTAAACTGGCTTCAGAGTTGCAGTAAAGAGGGTACAGGCATGGGGGGAACGGTGAAAAGTCCAGGGATCAGCCATTTCAGTCAATGGGTACAACCAGCCTTAGGTTGGGAGTCAGGAGACCTGGGTCCTAACGCCTATTTGGGGTCTGGGGGAAACCTCTCTTCATTTCCGGGGCCTTGGTTTCCACGTGGCATAATCCCTCTGGGCTGCTCTGTTTCCTGATGAGTTTAGCAGTGTGTAGGAGTGTTGCACCAGAAAACTAGGTATCATCTCCCACCCAACATGGGCTTCCAGGGCTTCTGTCCAAACAGGGCTTCCTGAGAGGTCTGCCCTGAGACAGCACCTGGACACCCCTACGGACGGGTATTTGGTCACTGTCCTGTGGACAAGCACGGCCCTGGTGCCTGCTCTGTGGTGGCACCTCACCCCTGCCTGTTGGATTCCTCGATTTCCCATGTGGTGGGAGTAGGCTTACCTTCCACGGCCCCACGGACCCCGGCATGGGGTTGGTTTGAGCCATCTTGGTGGGTGGAAGGGTTTCTGAAAGACAGAACACACCAATGACATGGCCTCCACAGTGGGGGATGTGGTGACAGAGCACAGGGAAAGTAAAGGAAGCTCAAAGTCCAATAGACTGGGGTTGGGATCCTGGCTCTGCCCACACTAGCTGATCTGTGTTCCTGTTGAAATACCCTGGGTGAACATCTCAGTGACAGGGCCTGGTTCTCCTGAGCGAATGAGGTAGCACCATACCAAGCCCATTGTGGGGCACTGGGTATTGGGATGGAGGGCAGGCAGCATTGAAAAAGACTTACTGAAGGAAAATGAGGAAGAAAAGAGGATGGTGATGGCTAACATTAACAATGGCTCACTCTCTGCCAGACTTTGTTCTAAATGCTTCACATGCATTATTAATATGTTCAGTCTTTACAACAAGCCTATGAAGTAAGTACTGTTATTATTCCCCTTTTACAGATGAGGATATGGAGGCTCATTAGAGGTTAGGTAGAGAGAAAAGATGGTAGGAAGAGTAAAAGAACAAAGGAAAGGAGGGAGGGATGGAAGAAAAAAGCCTGTTGTGTATGAGGTTTCTTGACTCAGAGCAGCCATTCACGGCCTTCCCTCTGGCAATATTGGGCCCAGGGACGGGTACAATGTACACTTGTGATACATCTTTCCATTCTAAACCTCTGGATATGCATTTCCCAGCTCCTGCCCGCTTCCTTCTGCCTATGCCCAGGAGCCTGCTCATTTCTTGGGCCCCCATGGACCTTCCCAGCCTTGACTGCTAGGACACTGTCTGTTGCCATATAAATGACTCTTGGGGTAGCAAGACAAGGCCACCTCCCCCCAGAGCTTCCCACTCTTCTCCAGCCATCTGAGGAGGCTCTGACCATAATGCAGGAAACCGGGCCCCCTCCTGGACATGTCTCTGCAGGAGGAGGAGAGGGAGGGCACGCGCTGGCCTTACCCAGCTCCTGCTGCACAGTCTGGGTCTCCATCTGGTGCCACCGCCTCTGTGGCCCTGCTCTTTATAGCCCTGGGGCTGATGGCCTCTGGCCCTGTCAGCACTCTGCTGTCCTGCTTTTGTTCCCCCTGATCCCCATAGCTTTGATGGCTCAGACTGCTGGGCAGGCATCCCTCAGGCCTTTGTTTAGACCAGGAATACAGAAATCCAGAGAGGCCCTGCTGCTGTGGGCTTGATCTCAGTAGCTACCGCCTCTGGGAGCAACTGAGAGGTGAGGGCAGGTCTCTGCATGAGTGCTTGTCCCCTGTCCTTCTCCAGGTCCCTCACGCCATCCCCAGGGCCTTCCTGAGACCCCTTGTGATATTGAGCACATTAAACACACCTCACTTCCCAGATGGGATACACATTTCTTTGTTGTTAAAAAATATGAAAGGATTATTACAGTTCTGAACTTTATTATCAGCAACAAAAAACATTCACTGTGACCTCAGGAATCTTTATTATACTGTATTTATATATAAATATGTAAGAGTTGAATTTGATTATGGTTGACTAAGACATAAATCTCTGTAACTTATTAAATATTTACTCATTTTACTTTTGAAGTTTAAAAAAATTTGGTGCAATAAATCTTTTTGGGTTTTTAATATATTGATTTAGGCCCCTGGACATCTCACAGGCCCAAGGTCCTAAGCCTAGACTTCCCTAAAGGGTAAAGTGATTTCTCCCTAGAAGTTCAGGGCAATTGGTGAGAGTAGTGTTGGGGAATTGTAGACATCCCCAGGAGCCCTGAAGTAGAGGATGTGTTGCTTAAGCTACTGTGAGAAGTGGGGTGCAGTGGGCAGAGAAGTCTTTGAGCAGGCAAATGTGGGTTCAAATCCTGGCTCCCCTGGCAAAGTGACTTTGGGCAAGTCACTCAGCCTCTCTCAGTTCCCCAAAAGGTGATAATATCCAACTGACAAATTGCAGGTTTATTATTACTTATTACCCAGCTCTCTATCTGGTGGAAGATACTGTAGAAAATCTCATAGCAACTTGGAGAGAGGGAGAAACTTTTCCCAGGAAAGCTCTTCTGATCCTCCTGCCAGTCTCTCCAGCCTGTGAACTCGTTTGTTCAGAGTCCCCTTTCCTCAAAACCCAAAATCAAGGAGCGAGCTCGGGTACGTACATGTATTTACAGGTTTGGGTAGAAATTTCAGATGTACAGATCTGACACTAAGCATGATGCGCCACCCCAGGACACTTCTGCTGCTTGATTAACTGGTGATGTCTGGATCAATAGCTGGCAAGAGACAGAGTTGCCTGGATCATGGCAGGCTCTGGCCAGCTGATGGCTGTACAAGGGCTTAAGGCTCCAGCTGTCCATGGCAGGTGGTTCTTCTCCACCTTTCCTTCTCTCCCTCTACAGAATTGGGGTCTCAGAAAAACACTTATTTTGTCACTTGTTCATTCATTCATTCCCTAACCCCTGGACTGGCTCAGGTACCCCCACAGTGTGCATCCATGGCACCCTGGACTTCTCAAACTATTGCATTAATCATGCTGTAGAAATTACTTTAGAAACTAGAAATACTGGGCTCCAAGGAGGAGAACTGTAGAGGACATTGGGGGCTCAAGTAGAGGACAAAACTTTTCACAGTATACTTTCCTTACTTTTTGAGTTTTGAACAATGAACAATATGATATTTTCTATCAAAACAAGTAAGGTTTGGAAATGAACTGCTTAATTATGTGCTTCTTCCACTTAGAGTTCATACTCTGAGGGTAGGGGCTTCATCTATCTTGTTCATTGCTATATCTTTAGCTCTGGGTGTAACTTCTAACTCAATATGCTTTGAATGCATGAATGAATGAATGATATCCTAGGAGGGGTTTCTGTAACTCTGGGGACACAGAGGTAACTGTAATACAGTCCTTTCTCACCTTTGCCCCAACTGACCAGCATGTATTGTGTGTGTGCTTCATATAATGTCACATCTCAATTTGGGAGCTTTAAACTCTCCTTAAGTATTAGTACAATGAAGACTAAATGAGCCAATTTTCTATTTTTGTGAACAAGTAGGGCTTTTATGTTTGACTGAAAAGCCCAACACACATGCACAAAACTATTGTGGGGGGGGACATCAGGGTTATTGTGCAAAAAATTTACAAATACCCACCCAATATTTCTGGGGTCAAAAGCAGCCCTAGCCTGTCCTCTCTCTTCCTTCCCTCAAATACCTTAAGTCCATGACTCCAGCGCTAATCATCAGGATTTCCACATACCTCAGTATGGTTTATAACCAAGTTCTAGAGACTGTCTAGAACTGTTGCTTCACCTGCACCACGATGGTTGAGGCTTTGGGGCTCCAGCTCCCCCCACCATCTCTTTCTAGGAAAGTCAGGGCAGAGCCACTCAGGAGTGGGAATGAGGGAGCAACCAGCTGGAAATTCCTTCTTCCCAGCCAGGTTTGGGTCTCTCCTGTCCATACTAACAGCAACTACACCTTACTGAGCATTGACTGTGAACCAGACAGTTCACAGTCTGGTGACATGAAGCAGACACAACTGTTCCTCACAACTATTCCATGAAGTAGATCATTATAATACCCGTTTGAAAGATGAGCTAACTGAAAACCTGAGGGGTCAAGTACTGGGCCAGGGAAACCAGCAGGAACTTAAATGCATGTCTATCTACTCCAAAGCTCATAATGTTTTCCCTGGGCAACCTGACCCTCTAGCATAAAGCAAGATGACAATACCTACCTGACTTTCTGCTGTCAGGTGAAGAGAAAATGATGGTGTTAGGTACTCAGAACTCAATAAATGGTAACTACAATATTGATTGTTCCAAATCAGATACCATCTTGTGCCAGATTCTCAGAGAGACAAGTGGGAGTAAGCAGCAAAGATTTTAGAAAAACTATCAGATTAAAAAAAAATGTTTTCTTTGAATTTGGAAAAGACTGCATTCATTCAGCTTTTCTTTTTTTCCAAGATTTTTTGTAGTTCATTTTAGCAGTGCATTCTGTCAGCCTAATTTTCTGAAGGGCACTGATCTATTGGGGACCTGGATTGTGAACTATGTTCTTAGTACACATACCCATTGCATGAGCAGGTGGGACAGCTGGCTGTCTAGTGGGATGGGCTATAATGTTTGGAAGTGATGAGTGACACTAAGGGGAATGAGACTCCCCCAATGTAACATGGTCTGTTTGAACCTTGGGCTCCTTGACACTAGGGCTGCAAGCCAAGCACCATAGATGCATAGATTTTTAAGGATGACTTGGATCCCCAGGCCTTGCCTCTGGGCCTAGGGAGCCTCACAGGATGAGGCCCAGTGCAGAAGGGGTGAGGTCATGGGGCCAGGGCAGCTCCTGGACTCAGCACTTTGTGGCAAGAGCACAATGGGGCTGACCAGATGGCTGAGCAGCACTTCTGTTGTTTGGGAATAAGCAGGATGGGTACAAAGCAAAGAGCCCAGTCAGCATTCAGCCAGCCCCTACCTCCCGATAAAGGGCTGCTTCTGGGGGATCTTTTTGCCCTAGCCCTTGCTACCCCTTTAAGCAAGCAGGAGAGCCAAGGCCTGGCTGGGCCCAAGAAGGTGCAAGTGCTGGAAGGGAACTTGGGAGGCATTTCTGAGCCCTTACAGTGGGCATCCTTACTGTTTCCAGGCATAAATGGGGCCCACCTGCTCGGGAGTGCTGTTGTTCTAAGAGTCCAGGCTCCCTAACCTGCTTCCTCTATATGGCACTAGCTGGTGGGCATTTCACTTCACTTCAGTCTGACCGAAGCTCCCCATAATGCAGCTTAAGTCATTTCCTCTCAATTGGAACCCTTTGAAACTGTTGGCAAAACAGATCGAGGATGGGACTTCTCCCACTGGGTGACACTCAGCCCACTCTGTCCACTTACTACAGTTGAGCATCCGGCTCTGTGTCTCACTTCAGGTGGCCGGATTGAGCAAATCAAAACACAAGACACTCCATTAAATTTGAATGCCAGGTAAACAATGACTATTTTATAGTATAAATAGGTGCCAAATATTTTTTATGTTAAAAACCTATTTTTTGTTTGCCTGAAGTTCAAATCTAACTGGACGTCCTGCATTTTACCTGCCAAACCCAGTCTCCTTCTACCTTTGTAGGGAGCACACTGTGATGCCTCTCTGTCAATCTGCTCCTCGTCTGTCATCTGGAAAAGACAGAATAAAAAACCACCGCCCAGAAAGCCTTTGGTTTCTGGTATCTACCACTTTAATGTCTCAACCAAAATTCCCCTGTTGATTTCCTATCTTGGCAAATAGGATTTTAGTCTTCCCCCTCTCCACACTCCTAGGGATATATTGAAAATTTTGCTTAAATCCATATTCAGTGGATCTGTCTCTATGACTTCATAAACTTTGTTTATTACTGGACCAAGTTTTGCATGATGACATTTTCTTTTTGAACCATGAATTGCTTTCCTGCACTTAAAATTGCCTTTTTTTCATAGGTTCAGTTTTCCATTACCTTCATTAAATACCTCTTACTTAATACAATATTTTGCACGCTGAATAGATCTCAGATCATCTCTCTCTTCCCCCTGGAAGCCTCTGGTCTCCTGCTCCAGTCTGAAGAGGTGTCTCTCTATGCCTCTTCACAGGTGTTGCCCAGAGACTTGTCTCAGCTAACATCCTGGGAATTCTGTGCTCCAGGATCGAATCACATGTCTTTCTCTTACATAGTTTACCTCCTTCATTTGGTAAAGCACAGTCTCTAAGTGTCCTGCAATGGAGATAAATGGTGCATGGAGATAAATGTTTTAAGATCAAAATGTCTAAAAGCATCCATTATTTTGGTCTTCTATGTGCAATATTGCTGTTGAGAAGTGTGATGCCATTTTGATTCCTGATTCTTTTTATGAAAATTCTTATTTTCGTTCTAGTAGCTTTTAGAATCTTTTATAAAAAAGCCCCAGTGATCTGAATTTGCCTTGGTGAAAAATTTTTTCCCCTCATCTTTCTGGATAGACTCTTCCAAATTTCAGGAAAGGTATGCCCTTCAATTCTTGGAAATGTTCCTGTATTATTTCTTTAATCACTTTCTCACCTCTGTTTAAAATGTCTCCTTTTTCTGCAACTTCTCTTGATTGGATATTGGGCCTCCTGAACTGATACTCTAGTTTTCTTTTGGTTTTTTTAATTCTTTTTTTAAATTAATTAATTGATTGATTTTGGTATCATTAATCTACAATTACATGAGGAACATTATGTTTACTAGACTCTCCCCATCACCAAGTCCCCCCAACACACCCCATTACAGTCACTGTCCATCAGCATAGTAAGATGCTGTAGAATCACTACTTGTCTTTTCTGTGTTGTACAGCCCTCCCCGTGTCCCCCCCACATTATGTCTGCTAATAGTAATGCCCCCCTTTTTTTTCCCTTTATCCCTCCCTTCCAACCCATCCTCCGCAGTCCCTTTCCCTTTGGTAACTGTCAGTCCATTCTTGGGTTCTGTGAGTCTGCTGCTCTTTTGTTCCTTCAGTTTTTTTCTTTGTTCTTATACTCCACAGATGAGTGAAATCATTTGGTACTTGTCTTTTTCCACCTGGCTTATTTCACTGAGCATTATACCCTCTAGCTCCATCCATGTTGTTGCAAATGGTAGGATTTGTTTTCTTCTTATGGTTGAATAATATTCCATTATGTATATGTACCACATCTTCTTTATTCTAGTTTTCTTGTATTTCTCTTCCATTGTTATGTCACCTTGTCTTTTTGTTCTGACATCCAAGAGATTTCCTTGACTTTAGCTTTTAATCCTATATGTGTTTCCTATTGCTGCTATAGCAAATTACTGCAAACATAGTGGCTTCAAACAACACAAATTGATGATCTCACAGTTCTGGAAGCAGGACTGCATTTGTTCAGGAGGTTCTACTGGAGAACCTGTTTCTATCCCTCTTCCAGCTTCTAGAGGCTGCCTGCATTGCTTGGCTTACTATACCTTCCTCCAGTTTCAAAGCCAGCAGTGTAGCATCTTCCAGCCTCTCTCTGACTCTGACCTTCCTGCCCGGCTCCCTCACAAAGCCTCCTTGTGATTACTGACCCAGATAATCCAGCACGATCTCCCCTTCTCAAGTTCCTCGGTCACATCTGCAAAGTCCCTTTGCCGTGTAATATCATATTCATAGCTTCTGGGGATTAGCATGTGGACGTCATCAGAGGGCTTCTTCTGTCTACCATAAACTCTTTCATCAAATTTGTTATTTTAACTGTCACATTGTTAATGTCTAAATGCCCATTTTTGTTTTCTGATTGTTCCATTTTTAAATCATCCTGTTCTTGTTTCATAGATGCAGTTTTTTCCTTTCTCTGAGTCTAAGGCTATTTTTGCTTCTTTGAAGTTTTCTTTATCTCCTTACACTATCTCTATTCCCTTTGGGTTACTTCTGTCAGCTCATTTTGATTTTTTTTTTTTTAATGTTGAAGGCTTTCCTCAAATGTGTTATGATCTGCAGATGTCCTTTCTTATTGAAGAAAAAGCTGATTGGAAGCTGATTGGGAAAAACTGATTGGAAGTTCTGAATGCCTGGGTGAAGACTGTCAACCAGTAGGTTTCATTGCATTACAACAGGGGGACCAACAGCTTTATTGTTCCCAGTCAGTATCTGTAGGTATTTTCTTTGGTTGGTCCCGTTTCTCCTGAGAATGATTCTCTGGTATCTTTCTGGCTGTTGGTTTTCCAGGGCTGGGTGGAAGGAAACAGGATTAGTGCAGGCTTTCACTTAGTCTTCCTGGTCTTAGCTCAGCACCTCACCTCTCTGCTCCTCTCCTCTGGAGCCCCTCTGATTCAGTCTGCACAGTCTCATCTCCTAAGAGTTTTGACCACTCAGTGTGGGGAACTAGAGGCTAATACTCCATATACAGAGCGCTCTGTTGGAGCCTCTTTATGTGACCCCAGCCTCCAGTGGGTATTTGTTGCCTCCAATTCCAGGCCCTTTTCAGTGTTCCAGTGGGTGGTCATCACTGGACTCTCTTAGATCTGACTGTCCTTTTTGTTGGCATATTTTGCCATTCCTCGTTCACTTTTTTTAAAGTAAACTTTCAGATTTCAGAATTGTTTTGGATTTGCAGAATTACTGTGAAGCCAGTACAGAGAGTTCTCATGCACCTCACACCTAGCTTTCCCTATTATTAACATCTAACATTAGTGTGGTACCTTCATCACAATTAGTGAGCCAATATTAATATGTTATTACTAACTAAAGTCTGTATTTAGATAGATTTCCTCACTTTTCCCCAAAGGCCCTTTTGCTCTTATAAGATTCTAGCATGGATACCAGATTACATTTAGTTATCGTGTCTCTTTAGGTGCCTTTTGTTTGTGAGAGGTCCCCAGACATTTCTTGTTTTTGATGACCTTGATGGTTTTGAGGAGCACAAGTCAGGTATTTTTATAGATTGTCCCTCCATTAAGATTTTTCTGATGTTTTCCTCATGATTAGACTGGGGAAGTGTGTTTTGGGGAGGAGGACCCACAGAAGTAAAGGGTCATCATATGCAGGGTACATATTATCAAATGGCTCATCACTGTTGATGTTAATCTTGATTGCTTGGCTTAAGATAGTGTTTGTCAGGCTTCTTCACTTGTAAAGATTTTTTCTTTTCTTCCTTACCCTACTGTATTCTTTGGAAGAAAGTCACTGTGCACAGCCCACACATAGGGAGAGGTGAGTTATGCCCTAACTCCTTAAAGGCTTCTGTTCAGTTTTTCTCTTAAAGATCTAACTTAGAGGTTATGTATGTCTGCTAGTTTCATCAAGGATGGAGTTTGTATTTCTGTTTTTCGGTCTCCATATTCTGCTTCTGTACTTTTTAACCTTTCTCCTACTCTTTTTTTTAAGTCTGTAAACATGCTTAAACCTCCCTCATCTCAAAACAAAACCCAAACCCACCCAGGAATCTGCTTCCCTCCTGATGTCACCCACTCTCCCTCTGCCTATCATAGCCACTGGCCTTAAAAACAAAAAAAAAACCCATCCTCGCCACGTCTCACTCTTCAATAGCAGCAATCTTATTTCTATCCTTGTCACTCTTTCAAAACTGCTTGGCAAGGGAGACCAGTGTCTCCCACACTGTCACAGCCAGTGGACTCTTCTTCTCTACAATGACTGGCCCACTAAGCATGTCCTTTAGAAAACTCTTTTCCCTTGACTTCCGAGTCACTGCTCTCTGCTGCTCCTCCTCAGTTTTCTTAGGCCATTCCTTTCCCTCTTCCTGCTCCTTCCGTGCCTGCCTTCCTCAGGGTCAATTCTTGGCCCTTTTCTCTTCTCCTTCTGTACTCTCCTTAGATAATTTCATCTACTCAACAACCACTTTCTGTTGATGACTCCCAAATCTATATTTCAACTGACATCTCTCCTTGTATTAGTTTCCTAGGGCTACTGTACAAATGACCACAAAGTTGGCTTAAAACGCCAAATGTATTCTCTCACAGTTCTGTAGGCCAGAGGTCTTAAATCAAGGTGCCAGCATTGGTTCCTTCTGGAGCCTCTGAAGCAGAAACTGTCCCATGCCTCTCTCATAGCTTCTGATAGTTGCTAGTAATTCTTAGCATTTCTTGGCTTATAGATGCATCACTACAGTTTCTGTCATGGCATCTCCTCTATGTGTCTCTGTGTCTTCACAGGGCGTTCTGACAAGGACACTAATCACTGGATTTAGGGCCCACTCTAATCCAGAGTGAGCTCATCTTAATTTACCTAATTTCATCTTCAGTGACCTTACTTCCAAATAATGTCACAACCTGAGTTTCCAGGTAGACATGAATTTGGGGGAGACACTATTCACTATTCAACTCCAGTTTTAAGTATTCAGCTACTTCCTGGACGCCTCCAGTTAGGTAGCTTCCAACATATTCCTCAACCCCAACAGAGCCAAACTATTCATATTTTCTCTACTGTCACCCCTCCCCTCAACCTGATTTTCCTCTGATTTTCCCTGTTTCAAAGATGGTACCACCATCCACCCAGTTATCCAAGCCAGAAATCTGGAAATCAATCTTGACTCCTCTCTCTTCTTCACCATCATATCCAGACTTTGGTTGAGTCTTACTAATTCTACCTTCCTAATAGTTCCATATGTCTCTACTTCTCCATCACCGTTTTATCAGTTTTTATAAGTTTATGTGCAAGTAACAGAAAACCTAGTGCAAATGGGCTCAGACAGTAAGAAAATCACTTAGTTCACCTAACAGACAATAATGCAGGAAGGTAAGCTTTAGACGTTGTTGATCCAGTGATGTTTCAATGATCTGGGTTTTGTCCATCTCTGTTCTACTGACTTCAGTGCTGGCTTCATTCTAAGCCTGGCTGCTTTTATGCTTGTTGGAGGTTTTCCAGTAGCAATTGGGGCTGTGTGCTTCATGGTTCACATCCATCAGGAGAAAGAAAGAATGGGAGAGAGACTTCTTTGGGCTTTCTAAAGAGTAAGGGATAACTGTCACAGTAGCCACCAATATCCAAACCTCATGCCTTACTGGTGAGAATTAACTAGAGTTCAGTTTGTTTCATTTATATACACATACACACACACACACATATATGTATGTGTATATATATATATGTATTTATGTGTGTGTGTGTATATATATATATATATATGTATGTATTTTTAAAATTAGCCATACAGATAAAATGGAAGATTTCTTTGTACTTCCCATAGTCTTATTACCCTTCCACCTCCTCAGAGGCAACCACCATCCTGAGGTTAGTGGGTATGCTTCCCGGCTATGTTTATATACTTTTTCTTACATATAAAATTATATGTATAGTTTTTTGTGTGTTTTGTAGAAAAGAAAGTACATAATAATGTACATGTGAATGTACATGACACATATAAATTCTGCAAATCACCTTTTTTCTTCCTTCAACATTATATTTTTGAAATTTGCCCACGTTGCTATATGTAGCTTATGTTTGCTCAATTTAGCTCTGTGACTGGCAGTGTTAGATTTCTGATGTTTCCACCCATAGACTCCAGGGAGCTACTGAACTCTCTTGCTATGCTTCATGGCTCAACGATGCAGTTTTTCTAGAACCTGTTTGTCTATAAGACAGAGCTTTTGTTCTCTGCTTTGAGCAGGAAAACTTGTTCTAGATCACGGGCCTGAGGTCACATCTCCCATCCCCAGAGGGGCATTCAATTCCTTCTTCTTATATCCTACAGGACTCTTGGCTTTAGCTTGTGATAAGTGAGGCCTGAGTGTATTCTATGACTGGTCATGAGAGACCTACCAAGAGTTTTTTAGGTTTTTTGGGGTTTTTTTTAATGAAATCTAACATATATATAGAAAAGTGCACAGATCATGAGCAAACTGTCTACTGAGTTTTTATAATGTGCACACACTTGTATAACTGCCATACAGATCAAGATATAGAACTTACTACAGAAGCCTCCTCATAGCTCACTCTGGGCACAACACTAGTCTCCTCCAAAAAGTCACTATGATTCACATTTCTAACAGCATTAGACTCATGCTGACCACTTGGTACTTTATGCACGTGGAGTTATATAGTATATAGTCCTTGGTGTCTGGCTCCTTGCTCTAGTTATGTCTGTGAGACTCTCCCATGTCATGGCATGTACCTATAAGTCTGTCCATTCTCATCGCAGAGAGTCTATTCTATGAAAACACCATGGTTTTTAAATCCATTCATTCTAGTATTAAGACAGTTGTGTAGTTTCCACTTTCAGACTAATACGAATAGAATTGCTATCAACATTTTAACAGGTATTTTTGGTTAAGAAATATATGCATTTCTTTGGGAAATATTCCTAGGGGTGAATTGCTGGGTCAGACATATGCTCGGTGTTAGCAGACACCATCAAATCATTTTCTGAAGTTGTTGAACTAATTTACACTTCCAGTGTTTTCATGTTTGTGGACATATTAGAGGATTTAGGACCAAAGCAGATCTCATCCCTCAAACTACATGCGACTGAGAATTATTACTGTTCCTTTTCAAGGAGAATAAATTAAGCTTAGTGTCAGAACACCTAATTTATACCTTTTATACTTCACGATATGTAAGGACAAAGTACATAAAAATCACTGCAGTTTTGGGGCTTTCACTATGTGCCAGGCACTCTTCTGAGAAGCCTTCTCATCCTCACTGCCACTCTAGGATGTAGGTATTATTCTTGTCTCATGTTTTGGGTGCAGCAGCTGCAACTCAGAAAGATGAAAATAACTGTCCAGGCGACCTGGAGCCTGAGTACAAAGCCTGAGCTCTGCCTGCTGCATTGCAAATATGCGCCTGTGTTCTCACTCCAGAGAAGGCTCAGCCTTTCTTCAAAAACCTCGTTTGTGGCCTTCCTAAAGACCTAAAATACAGAACCATATATTGTCTGATATGCCTACCCAGACCACATGAAATTTGCCCAACTGCTGCTTGCAATGAATACCTTTTTATCAGTGGATGAAAACAAGTGAGCAGTCACCTTGAAGACTTCTGCGCGTAAGTCTTGTTTCTTTCGGGTAAGCCATGTGTTACAGGGGCTAAGTGCTGGCCCATAGTGGTACCTTGGTACCACTGGCTGAACAAAATTGTAGAAAAATTCACGTTTGTGTTACTGACCAGGGCCCTCTTGGCTGAAGCTCCTGGCATCTAATCTCTGACCACCAGGGGGCACAAGCCTGTCCCTAGAGCACCCTCATTTCTAGTCTTCCGTCAAGGTCAGTACCCTGAGGACAGTTCTCAGGGTCTCAGGGAAGGGAGAGAATTGGATTTTTCGGGGTATGGTCCCAGGATCATAATCACCTAGACAGTGTGGTTACAATGCAGGCTCCTGCTTGTTCACCCCAGACCTACACATCTGACTTTCTTGGGGTAGGCCTAGAAATTGCATGCTGGACAAGGGTGCCATGGGATTTCTTTCTCTTCTTTTTTCTTCATGCAGAGATTCAGACTACTTGTGTTCAAATACTGACTTTTTCACATGTTAACTGTCCGACCTGGAGCAATTTAACTAACCTAAGAATCAACATTATCATCACAGGGGATCATAAAGGCACATCCAGCTCTTGGAGTTGTTGTCAGTAATAAAATGAGACAGCCTATGCAGACAGCTTAGCATGGTGCCTGGCAGTATCTTAGCACTTTTAAAGCTTAAGATATTATTATTGTTGAATAAAATAATATTATTAAATAACTCGGAGGTGGGAGCGTGGTGAGGAGGCAAGAACATGATGGATGAAAACTGGAAGAAGTTTGGGATATCTGATTCCAGTCTAGGGTTGGCTGCTCTCACCAGCTCGCTGCCCCTGGGCAAGTCACTAAGTTCCCTGAGCCTCAGTTTCTACACAGATAAAATGAGGGATAACTGGTCTGTGAGATTTCCTTCCAGGGCTGACATTTTATAAAAACTTCACAGGGTTTGAGGATCCTCCTGAACCCACAAACACACACACCCCTCTGCAGCCCCTGTGTGACTGGATCACATCATCAGATTACATTGCTCATTATCTGCTTTTGGTGAGGAGGCCAGAGCCCATGTCTTCTTCATCCCAGGGCCTCAGAGCCTGGCACACTGCCTACCACAAGGTTCCTGGGCAATAAAATCACTTATGCTGGAGAAAGTAGAAACAGAAAGTGTGATACAAATGTGAGGAATGAGGATAATTTTTATTCCTAGTTGGTCTTTAAGAAAATAGCTGTTGGGGTAAAGAAGAGAGTTAGGCTCAGAATGGCTGAAGGTGCCTGGGGACCCAGGGTGGGCATGCTGGAGTGCTGGGTGAATGGAAACCTGGGTGTGGGGAGCGAGTGTGAGGAAGCCCAGGCAGGAGTGGGCAGCTCACAGTGCAGTCCACCTGCCAGGCTCCTCCTGCAGCTGGCCTTGTGGTTGTAGCCATTGATTTGTTTTTTGTGAGAAGCAGGAATGGGGCCGATGTCAGCATAGGAACCTACACATGGCAGACCGCCCAATATTTCCAGTATTTAAGGGGATTTAAGAATTCAAATTTTAAAAGACTTAAGATTTAAAGAGTCATGCCATGTGAGAGGATTGGGACAGTCTTCACATTTTGATAATAAAGCAGAAAATTATGAGCCGGAAAGGCAGAGTGCCTGGCTCAGGATGACACAGCAGGTCACAGTGGAGATGGGAATGTGGGTCTGTCAGCTTCCATCCGAGGGCTCTGCCCCAGACCCTGCTTCTTCTGACTCTTTTAAACAAACAATGAATGCACACACGTGGAAATGTTTCTGAATGTGTGGTTATGTCTGTACCGAGATTTGGGTCTGTCCAACTCTGTGTGTCCAGCTGCCTCCTGTATCAGTCCGCCTAGGTGTCCTTCAGGCATGTGAAATGAAATGCTGTTAGACAAAACTGTGCTCATTACCTTCTTCCCAAGTTGTCTACCTCCCTTTTGTGCTTTCTCTCAGGGCAAATGGTGCCACCGTTTGTTATCCTGTTACTCATATTAGAAATCAGGATGCCAGTCTTGAGTCCTGCCTCTCCCCAACCCAGTCATCACCAAGGCCTGTCAATCCCATCTCCTGCTCTGTCTCCATTTCATCCCCATCCACACTACTGAGGCTTCAGTCCAGGGATTCATCAACTGCAGGAACCTGACAGATTCCTAACCAGTCTCTCTCCACTCCACTCAGTCACCAGTCCCCAGCAGTCCAAAGCATCACCTGCAGGCTATAAGCCACGACCCTGGTCAAATACTCACTGAGGTCTTGTGCTCAGATCTAAGGGAATCATGCTGCTCAGGACAGACCTGTTCCAAGAGATGAGCAGAGCAAGGGTGAGCTGGACAAGTAAGTGGGTAATAACAGTAGAACATGTAAGTGCCACAGTGGGAAAGTATGGAGTAAGAGCTGCCCGGGAAGACACTGACCTTGCTGTGTTGAATGAGTAAATCTGAGTAAGTGAATACAGTGCTTCTAATCCTGTGAGATTTTGGTGTCTGCTTCCTCTGTGTCCTGTGGGCTGTATATGCCCTGAATATGGTGAATATGTCTGTGCACATATGTGTCTGTTAGGATTAGATTCAGCTGTGAGTGTCAGATAACCAAAATAACAGTGGCTTAAGCAACATTGAAGTTTCTTTTTTTCTTCTGACTTCAGGTTCAGGCCTAAGGGGCCTGAGGCCGGTGTTGTGCTTTTAAAACAAGATTACAAATTCTTTGACATGCCTCTCATTGAGAAGTGCAGGTCTATGTCCCTTCTCTTTCAACCCGGGTGGGCTGGTGGCTGCTTTGGCCAATAGGGCAGGCAGAAATGATGCAAGTGACTTCCAAGGTTCGGTTGGAAAAGGCCATGGAGTGTCTGCCTTGATCACTGGAATACTTTCTTTGGGAGCCCTGAACTGCCATGTAAGAAGTCCAACTCTACAGAGGCCCCCATGCCGGAGAGGCCACATGGGTGGGCATGCGGATGCTCCCATTGACAGTCCTATCTGCGTCTTTCAGCTGCTTCTGCCAAGATGCCAGACACGTTTGTGAGGCTTTCTTGGACCCTCTGAGCCAACCCATTCACTAGCTGAACACCAGGTGACCTCAGTTAGTGGCACAGGAGCAAAAAATTACCTAGCTGAGCCATGCCTGGAAGTTGAATATACATTTCCATGCACATCAACCAACCAGGATGTAGTTATATGACCACTCCTCCTGAAAAATAGGCTGAGAAACCAGATCTTTATTCTCAGTGGAGAATCACCCATCTATAAATAAATAAAAAGCTTTATCACTATAGAAGAAAAGGAATCCCCTATTAGTGGGAGGTTAGGAGTCTCCATCACTGTGTGTATGTATGAGTGTGTGTGTGTGTGTGAGTGTGTGTGTATCTGGGAAGCAGATGGACTTGGAATGTTCAGCTCTGGTCCCACTTGACCCTTGCTTCACCTGACACCTACTTCCTGGTACCCACATTTACTCTGAGTGCATGAGGGGTCCCTGGATGGAGCAGTGATTTCCTAGCATCCTGCAGACAAGGAAGAAAACATACAGCCTAGAACCTGGGGCAATACTCTGAGCCTGGTTTGGAGAGCCCAGGCCAAGTGGGCCAAAGACCTACTGTCTGGTCTTTTGGTCCCAGGGAGTAACCTCCCTCCCTGCCAACTTCCTGCTTCTGCATGGTGAAACCAGTTCACGCCAGCATTCCATCACATCCTCCCCTGGGCGGTGCCTGTCTGACTTGCGTACATATAGTATTTATCAACGCTAGTGAATGGGTGGCCTGAGTGACTCTGGGTCAGTCAAATAGTGAGGATTTGTGATACCACTGGAAGCGTGTCTCAGTGGTTGGCATGGCTGTAGCAAAGAAAGCCACCAGACATGAAATAAAGGACATCTCAGCAGGAACCATGTGTGGGTCAGTGACCAGATGGATGGTGAAAGTACCAGTGAAACAAATCAGGGGAAGAGGACATAAAGGGCTGAGTTATTGCACCCTTGCAGATCACTTGAGATTAAAGTGAGTTATGCAGTTTAATACAGAAATAAAGTTCATATCTATTTCCTATACCCTCCTTTACCCCATACAGGACAGTCAGTCATTCCTGCTATGCTGCATCAAGTACTTTACTATTTATGACAGGAAGCTGTGAAGATGGAGCCACGCAGACCTGGGTATGAATTCCAGCCCAATGACCCCAGCTAAGTTACCTAAGCTCTCTGATCCTCAGTTTCCTCTGCTACAATGTTGGGATCCTAGTATCAGCCTCACAGGATTGGGGAGAAGATAAGAATGAAGCCAGGAATGTGAAGTTCCTACGTGTCTGGCACTGGTGCTATCCAGCATCTGCTGGTTCCGTCACATGAGTGAGGACCAGAGAGGTAGAAGTCCAAAGTCACACTGGAAGTGATAGAGACTGGGGCTCCTGATTTTGGGCTCAGATGCTAAGAGAGATCAGGAAGGCCAGATAAACTGGGAAGGCTCTCTGAGGAAGGGTGCTTTCTACTGAGGAGACATTCCTAAACTTCATCCCCAAGTTTCGCTAGGCCCCTCCACCAGCTGGGAGAAAAGGGTTTCATTAGTAGGAGCTTCCACCTTGGGGAGGGAATAGCCCCAGCTTCTAATTCATAACTGCCAGTGCTGGCCAAGCTCTCCTGGGGCCAGGTGGTTTCCAAGGCAGGCTTGCCTGCCTCTCCACATGGGTGGCTACAGAAGATCCTCAGGGTGTCCGCACCTGTGGAGGGAATTTCCTAAACTTGGAAGGCCATGATGATAGCTAGGACCTGAATGCTGGAGGATGGGGGGATTCTCGTGGCTTCTGTTATGTCGAGTGGGCAGGATTCTGAACACAAGGGATGTGCATTGTGTCTCCCAGCTTTTGCCCCAGGCTTTTCTGAGGTGTCCTCCTGCAGGGCACTGGGGATAAGCAGCCCACGTTCTGTGTATTTCCTGGACTGCAGTGTCCTTGAGCAGGCAGCAGACTTATTTTGGTCTCCAGCTCTCAGCAACAACTACTCCCTTTCAGGTGAGAGGGTGGTGGGCCTGGCTCTGGAGGGGCTCCAGAATCCGGAGCCATAATAAGAGGGATTTAGAATAGACTGAAAAAAATGTCTTCCTGATGGGGAGGAGGATAAGGCCCCAGAGCAGGCCTTGGCTATGGGACTGGTTCAATGGCATTTTTTTTGCTGGGATTGGAGAGATGGAAAGGCCTTTCTCCTGTGCCCTACCATCTCTAATCCACGTCGAGCTCTCCTTTGGGAGGCTACACAGTACAACATCACAGGCTTTGGAGGCAGCAGATCTTGATTGAAATCCTGGATCTGCTATTCAGTTTTATTATCTGTAAAATGGGAATAATCATGCCTACCTTAATGCGCTTTGGGAGGACTTCAGTAAGAACAGATGTGAGGAGCTTTCTTTTCTGAATTGCCTAGTAGTTTTCAATTACTGGGAGATTATTTCCTCAGATTTCGGTACTCTTCACAATGTAACAGCTACAGACATGACAATTAAATTCAGTCTGCATTATTAACATTTTCTCCATCAGTATCTTAAGTCTAGACAATCAAACAATAAATCAAGCCCTGTTTTTATAGTGTTTGCCAATTTCCATGGTGTAAATACTCCTACTGTGGCCAATTTCATGCTACCAATGAGACATAACAGAACATAAGAGTTGGGAAGAGACATTCAGTAGTACTCCAATTTATATATTTCTACCATATAAGTACAATAGATGTAAATAACCTTAGAGCATAAATTATGGTTATATGTGGTGAAATAATTAGGAAGTTATGAGTTTTGTTTTGAATATAATCTACTTAATTGTATATATAATTCTTTGTCATGGCTGTGCTCAACAACTGACTCTGGAGATGTGACGGTCGGCTCCTGTGAGCTTGTTTGAGCCAGCTCTGGCACACCCTGCACGGGAAATCAGGTGGGTCTTCTAAGTGGGACAAGTGGCTCAGTGTGGCGAGGGAAATTGGACAGTACCCCCTACTGTAAATAGGAAGCCACGAATCAGATCCCAAAAGCCATTGTCTATGGTATGTGTATGGCTAGATCACCCAATTATTCAAAAGAAGCCAGAAATGTGGATTTTATGTGATTCTCTTGATGTAAAAATTTTGGCAACAAATCAAGACATTTTTGAAAATACAATGCTAGCCAAATAAAACACACTTATGTGCAGAATGCAGCCCATGGGCTTCCATTGGTGACCTCTGCCTTCATATGCACCTCATGAGCTATCTTGTTGGGGACCCAGTGAACAAGGCCAGGACAATAGCAAGATGAGTGAGGCAGTAGCCTCAGGCACAACATTAAGGGATGCCAAAAAACTCAAGAAAGTATAGTTTAATGCACTATTTTTTTTTTAATCAGAACTGATGCAAAAAATTTCATGTTGGACAAAATGTTTTCTCTAAAGATAGGATCAGTAACAGTGTTGTGTCAGGCCACACGGGAGGCTGAGCCCAAAGGAAAAGTTCCTAATACTGATTTGGGGCTAGTGGAGCTGGTGGGCCCTTCCATCAATGCCATGCTCTGGCCCTGTGCTCTAAGGCTTTGAGGAGGGCAGAGATATTCTAAGATTTGTGACTGGAAATTTTTCCAGGGCTTGGCTCTTCTTGCAGGTTTCTATGATCTGTGTGGCCCTGAGGAAGGTCCAGAGAGGTCTGCCCATCAGCCCTCCCCAACCCCAGAAGATCTGAGCTCAGAGGAGCAGGATTCACCAGGGGTGGAGCTGATTTGTGTGGTAAGACCTGTAGCTGCTGAAAACCTGGGGATTCACTACCCCTGACTCTGCAAGGTCCCTGCTATGCCACAATATCCTACGACATGGGGCCTCCCTCTTCTCTCTGACTTCTAGCCAGTCGTGGCATCTTGTTTACCTTTTTTGGAAGTTTTCCCTTTTGGAACCCACAATCTAAAGGTTACCTCTTTCATCCCCTGCCTCTGAATGGGAAAACACTTTGCTTAACCTCGGCTAGTAGTTCTCAGTGGGGGAATTTTGTTTTCCAAAGGACATTTGGCAATGGAAACATTTTCGAGGTGCTACTGGCATCTAGTCAATAGAGGCTGGAGGCGCTGTTAAACCCCCTATAGTGCACAGGACAATCCCCTATAATGTAGAATTATCCCATCCAAAATGTCAATGTTAAGGCTGAAGCTGAGGTGGAGAAACCCTGGCCTGCACAGAGAGATCTCTGCCCCATTTTCAAAGCTCTCCTGAGAGGCCATGTCCTCTTCTACTGTCTCAAAGTCTTCGCAACCAGAAACATCTAACCTCATATTGTTATTTTAGAACTTCCCCCCACTAGCCTTCAAAGGAGATAGAAAATAAGTTTCTCAATCCCTACTCTCTTCTTGGGCTAGCTGGCATTTCTCCTCCTTCGTTCTATGCCTGGTTGATTTCTTCCTCCTCATCCCTTCTGCTGCCGGGACTCAGATCAAAAGGTGGGGCTCAGTGCTGGTTTCTTGGATTCGAGAAGGAACCTGAGCCTCTGCTGTGTGGAGAGGTAGGTTAAGGGGCTGGGAGGTGAGTTTCAGAGTCCACTGGGGACCACGGACTGACAAGGATGAGCAGGGAGCCCACCCAGTGATTCATAAATGTTTGAGCAGTGGGGCACAGGTAGTTTCCCCTTGCCACCAACTCGTGGCTGTCGTTGCTTGGCAAGAAGAGAATAAGGTTCCCAGAGGTTCCACCCACCAGGTGCCTCCGCCCAGGCTGAGGAGGCAGACGTAGAATGCCAACTCTGTGGCAGCTCCTGCTTCCTGGGGGAAGTTTGAATAGTCAGACTGGGAGTTTCTAGTATCTCACATTTATGACTGAGCACCTACTAGATGCCAGGTATGAAAACTAAGGTTTCTGTGTGTGTGTGTGTGTGTGTGTGTGTGTGTTTTAAATTAGATTTTTAAACCTTTAAACTAGGGTTTTTTAACCCCCTTTGGTTATCTATTTTTTTTTGTGGTAAAATATAACATATAATATACCATTTTAGTCATTTTTAGGTTTACAATTCAGTGGCATTAAGTATATTCACAATGTTGGGCAACGATGACCACTACCATTTGCAGATGTTTTTCATTCTCCCAAACAGAAACCGTAACCCATCAACACAAACTCCCTGTTCCTCCCTCCCCCGCCCCTGCTAACCTCCATTCTGCTTTCTGGCTTTATGAATTTTGGGAGGCTGCTTGTGAGGTATGCTACCTGTAATTGTCACCAGGCCTCTGCAATTAGATATTAAAATCTCTACTTCACAGATGAGCAAACAGCCCCAGAAGTTCAGTACCTGGCACCACAGTCACATAACTGCAAAGTGACAGAGAGAATTTGAACCCAAGTCCGTCACTCATTCATGCAAAAAACATACATCAAACGCCAAATTCCTGTTAAGCACAGGAGTAGTGACAAAGGAGATAGGGCTCCTGTCGTCAAATGATTCACATCTAGTGATTGAGATAAATTTTCATGTAAAGGATGTGATTTCCTGTAAACAAATGGAGATAACAGACTGTGTACAGCAGACATTGCACTAAGCAGGAGGCCACCATGAGGGTGGTGGGGCCTTTCGGGGATGGGATCAGGAAAGTTTCTTAGAGAAGGAGCTGCATGAGCTGAATGTGGGAAGATAAATAAGGACCTCCAGAAGGCTGTAGATATCTTGAGGAACACTAATGAGTACTTCATGGAGAGGTGAAGAATGGCACACTGACTAAAATTCAGCAGCCAGGGAAATGAGAACCAAGAGCTCTGGCTTTTGGAAAGTGAAAAGAGAGCCCAGGATTCTGTTTAGGAGGGATTAGGGCAAGCAATCAAATTGCCAGGAAGGAAACCAAGTCAGCAGCGAAGGCTGGGGTCATGCCTTGACCCCAAGTTTGCACACTGATTATACATGCTGCTACTTCTATATTTACATTGCTTGTGTACTGGGAAGGCTGAAAGAGGGTGCTGATGGAGATAATGGTGCAAAGCCTCCCCAGACCATGCCTTAGAAATGTTTGCAGTAACTCCCAGGATTGGAAGCTACAGAAACATAAAAGAAGATGAGATTTTTGCAATGTGAGGCCTTAAAGAGCATCCACTGGGCAAGGAAGGGGCCGTTAGTCCTGGTTCTTCCAAATCCTGGCATGACGACCGAAAGTCGCATGTTACGCTGAGACCTGGAGGAAGAACAGTCTAAGTAATGAATAATAGTCTGTTGTGGCATCTTGGAAAGAATAAGCCTGGGGCTATGTAGGTTTGAAAAAAATGCCCAGGACAGTTGGAAGGTTTGAAAGCCCATTTAGTTAAGAACTTTTCAGTGGAACCCTAATCGCAGCATGATGTGCAGACTGTCTTGGTAGTTTTCAGGTTGCTTGGGGCTCCTTCTGAGATTTGCTCTTTCCATCCTTTCCTCCTCACTGTCCTTTGCTCTACCAGCCTGTTCTTCTTGTCCTTGCCAGGCAGCGAGTGGCATGCCCAGGCTTCAGGCACGGATGGAAATGGAGTTCTTGCTGTGGACAAGAAATAGTTAATGCAAATATCTTTCTGTCCGAGCTTTATATTTTCACCTCCTTCCCTCTTTACTCCTGTCTCCCACCTCAATCCCTGCCTTAAGGCTTGTGATTTCTGGTTCCAAAGGGACCCAGACTGGGGTCCTGGGGTCTTCTCACTTCCTAGAGGGAGAGACCCTGTGGGAGAGAGGATTCTCCCCAAATGCCTTGCCGCAGCAGCCCTGAATCCTGCCTGAGGTCACAAGGGATCTGGGCTATTTACATTGCCTGGGTGGTGCTATGGTCTTTAAGGAGTTGGCCTTCCTGGTGGGGCAATACTGTCTGTTTGGGTTTGATGTTTCACTGCCACCCCTACCCCTTGTCCCACTAGTACTGACTGCCTTGTGTCCAGGGCCATGGAGAAGATGATCTTCCTGAACTCCACGCTCAGGGTGGGGGTGGGCTGCTTCCTCCTGAACCTGGTGGAGCTACACTATTGAGCGGGGTCTTCACCAGCCAGCCCCTCTTTGTGGCCTGCCCAGCTGCTGCCAATTCTGAGGTTGGCCTGTCCATCCTCCCCTGCTCTGCTCTGATGAGGACGGGCCTGGGCTCCAGGTGCCCTCCTGCCGGTGAGTGCCTGGGCAGTGCAGACCCCCAGAACAGTGCTCTGCAGGCTCCCTGCACAGTGGTGAGAGGAGCTGGCTCAGCGTAGCTGCACCTGAGACCTGATGGGACAATGTCACCTGGCAAAAAATTCTGCTGTTGCCATCACTCTCCTGCTTGATCCTTGAGGGTGGGAAATGTGGAGTGAGAGTGGAGAACCCTACCTCCTCCTGAAAGCATCATCTCAACAGATGTAATATAGTCAAGTGATTATGGGCAAGGTTTCTGGAACCAGACTGCCAGAGTTCAAATCTCAGCTCTACCATTTACCAGCTGTGCGACCTTGGACAATTTGCTTAACCTCCTTATGCCTCAGTCCCTTTACCTGAAAAATAGGAATAATAATAGATGCTACCTCATAAGAATGTTGTGAGGATGAGTACAGTAGCAGCTGAGTAGCCGAGACATCTGCAAAGCCTAAAATATTTACATATTTACTCTTGGGCCCTTTACAGAAAAAGTTTGCAGACCCCTGTGCTTGGCCACTGGGGAGCCTTTGTAGAATTCTAAGCCAAGGAGTAACAGGTTCGTATGTGTATTTTAGAAAGATCACTCTCAGCCACATGGAAGATGGTTTGGAGAAGATGAGGTGGCAGCAGGTGACAGTGAGGAGGCTGTCGTAGTAGTCCAGGCAAGAGCTGATGAGGCCTGAGCGAGGCAACGGCAGTGGGGGTGAACGAATGTTGCAGACTGGATATGTATGGATCAGGACCAATAGGACTTGTGTCTGGGTGGATGGGCTGAGGGAGTGGGAGGAGGCAGGGGGATCGGAATCCTGGCTTCACCAATGGAGGGTTAGTGTTACCAGCCAAAAGGAAGAAGTACGTGAAGAAGCTTGTACACTTGGCTTCGAACATGATTCATTTGGGGTATTTGCAAGAGATGGTGAAAGTACCAGGCTAGCCACTTGAATGATGTCTGCCGTGGAGATCTGAGAGTTTCCATTGTGTGGGAAGAGGTCAAGAGTCCTGGGAATGAACAAGATCTTCCAAGAAGGGGGTGTAGGTTCATAAGAACAGATGTCAAAGGAAGAAATCCTGGGAAGCACAAAGAGGAAGTGTATCTACTAAGGAGATCCAGGAGAAGAGATTGTGGAGGCCAAGCTGAGAAGAGAGCTTCTAGAAGGAAGGCAGGTCAAATAGGCAGTAGTCAGCGAGCCCAAGAGTTAGCCATTGGGAGGTCACGGCTTGGGTGACCAACTTGTCCCGTTTTGCCTGGGATTTTCTATTTTAGCACTGAAAATTCGGCATCCTGGGAATACCCTCATTTTGGGCAAATTGAGGACAGTTGGCCACTCTACTGCTGATCTTGCTGAGAATGATGTCAAGAGAAGTTCAGCTTACAAAGTATCTAACTTCTGGAGCATCATTTTCCCAATGAGTTGACAAACCTATGTTCTAATTTGACTCTCTTTGAATCACTCCAAGCATAATAATAAAATGAGGCCCTCTCTTTATACAGCATTTGGCCATTATCAACCTCATTCGATCCTTATACAACCATGTGAGGTAGGAGTTTGGAAATGGAAATGGAAACTGAGAGGCTGTCATTTGACTAAGCTCTTGTGGCAAGTCAGTGGCAAAGACAAGCTCAGCTCCATGCCTTTTAACTCCAGAAGCACATGCTCTGGCTGCCTCCTTAGCTCTGCTTTTAGGCATCTACATTCTAGGACATCAGGTTTGTAGCTGCTGGGGCTGTGGATCCCCTTCTTATTGTGCAGCCAAAGGCCATGAAATTCTTGGAAGCACGGAAGGAGCCCCATTGCTAAATGTCGATCAGTACAAGAGGAGTAAGGCTGCAGGTTTGGACAGAGGCCAACACAAAAGCTGAGGCCATCCAGGGTTTGTTAAGAAGGGCCAGATTCTACACAATATCTAGCTCTTAAAATTTTTTGTTTGTGGTAAAATATGCATAACATAAAATGTACCATTTTAACCATTTTTAAGTGTACAATTCAGTGGCATTAAGTACATGAGCAATGTTGTACAACCATCACTACTACCCATTTCCAGAACTTTTAAAAAATCATCTCCAACAGAAGCTCTGTACCCATTAAACAATAACTCCCCATTTCTTCCTTCTCCTAGCCTCTGGTAACCTCCATTCTACTGTGTGTCTCTATGAATCTGCACACTCTAGGTACCTCATGTAAGTGGAATCATACAATATTTGTCCTTCTCAGTGACCGGTGTATGTGATGGGGAGTTGATAATGGGGGGAATCTAGTAACCACAATGTTGCTCATGTATTTGTATATTAATGATACCAAAATAAAAAATATATATATATTTGTCCTTCTGTGTCCGGCTTCTTTCATTTATCATCATGTCCTTGAGGTTCAATCATGTAGCGTGTGTCAGAATTTCCTTCCTTTCTATGGCTAAATATATTTCCTTGTCTAGAAATGCCACATTTTGTTCATCTATTCATCTGTCTATGGATGGATTCTTTTTATATTCTCACACTTGAAGTAAAGACAATCGTATATTTCTGATGACTTAAAATGTCATTTCAGAGACAACAGGACACTTTGTGCCTCCTGAAGAGAGAATACACCACCTATGAAGTGTTTCTGCCAAAATAAACGGACAAACAAACCACAACTCTGTTCCAGCTTCTAGATCTATCTACCAATTGATAGGGTGTACAGAGACCAGAGCATCATATTAAACTCCACCATGAGGATGCAATCAACAAAATATAGAGTGCGAAAAATCTATAAGATAAATGACCTAGTTTCTTCACAACTAAGTTGCAGGGGGAAAAAGGAAAGAGATGGAAGAAAAACCTATAGATTAAAAGATACTTAAAAGTTATGTCAACTGACTATGATGTGTAGATCTTGACTCAACCAAACAAGCAGTTTTTAAAAAAAGACACTTTATGGAGATAATTGGAAATTTGAACATCATTTGGTGATATTATGAAATTATTGTTAAAAAATTCTAGGCGTGACAATGGTATTGTAGTTTTTTTTTAAATAACCCTCATCTTTTAGATACACACTGAAATATTTTCAGAGGAAATGATATATCTGGGATTTGCTTCAATATTATACTGATAGGAGGGAGTATAGTTGAAATAAGATTTCCATGAATTGATAACTATTGAAATTATATAGTGAATATGTAGGGTTTGTTATATTATATATGCTGTTATATTTGTTTACTCTTGGATGTGTTTGAACTTTCTGAACATGAAGCTTTTTTATGTCATTTCATTGACATGCTCCTTTATTTTGGACTGGTCTTTGGCAGGTTCTCTCTTCTGAGAATTTAGCTTTTAAGTTTCCTAGAAAGCATTCTCCATCCAAGCTTCTATGCAAAGGAATAAAAGATCTTAATCTAATTAGTGCATTTTGAGGAACAATATTCAGGTGTGCTTTTGTTACCTGAATAGCACTTGCTATCAGGCAGGTTTACAATTCAGTGGGCTTTTTAAAAAGCTGGTTCGCTAATTTGCTCCCTTTTTTGGAGGGTCATATTGCGGTAGCTTACTAGGTGACAGGTATCATCTTACACATTTTACATTTGCCATTTCTTCTAAGCCTCCCAATAACTCTATGACTTACATATCACATCAGCCCCCATTTTACAGATAAGGAAGTAGAGGTTTGGAGAAATTAATAAAGGCTAATATTTGTTAACCACTTACTATGTATCAAGTACAGGCCTAATTGCTTTAGGTGAATTTGATTGTTTTATCCTCTCACACCCTCATGAGTCAGGCCCTTTATTATCCCCATTTTATGGATGAGGAAATCGAAGCTTAGAGAGGCTATGGAACTTGCTAGCAGCTGCTAGTGTCCTCTCAGGACAAGGGTCCTCTTGGGCTGTGTGGCCCCACAGCCCATGCACTTTGTACTCCACCCAGGGGAGAGTAGTTCACAACAAGTGTTCTCTGCTATTTATGAGCTATGTGGCCTTGGGCAAAGTATTTCATCTTCCTAGGCTTGGTGTCTAATCTGCAAACTGGGGAATAATAACAGCACCCCCCTAATAGGGTGATTGATTTGACTACATGAGACAATGCCTATCAAGGGGTTAGCATAGTGCCTGCCCAAAAGGTTCCATTGATTAAAGAGATTTTTATTATTACCAGGTTTCTCTCTGAGGAGACTTCTCCATTAGAGTCAGATTGTTAGGAGCTTAGGAATCCTCTGGAAAAACTGGCCTTTCCATAGTCATCTGGGCTATTTTATGTGGACGCTGCTCTGATGTTTTTCTGAGGGCTGAGAGAAGGTTTGCTTTAACTTTTACTTAGAGTCAGGCAAGGATTATTCTGACCTTTGGGAAGGAAGTAAAAGAGACTAAAAACCAACCTACCAGAGTCACTGTGGATGTTTCCCTGATATTTTAATCTCGCCTGGTCTCTGAAATTGGTTTCTGGTTCAGGCTAGAGATGTTCTTAAGAATACTCTGTGCCATCCCAAGAGTGCCCTAGATGTGGGCACACATAAATAAAACAGAGATTAATATGCCTATTCACTCACTGACATGCTGTAGGGAAGAGAACATGGGATTTGAGCCTTGGGGACTCAGTTTGAATCATGACTCTGCCATGTGCAGGCTGTGTGCAAGTCACAAACCTGTCTGTGCCTTAGTTTCCATGCTGCGAGTTGGTGAAGACATGATAATAAATCTTAACAATTGCAGAATGCTAACTCTGTGCCAAGCACTATTCTTTTTACATATTAACTCACTAAATTAAAAAAATATTAATAAACTTTATTTTTAAAGCAATTTTAGCTTCAGAGCAAAATTGAGCTTAAAGTACAGAGTTTCCATAAACCCTCGGCCCCCACATTTGCACAGCCTCCCCACCATCAACATCCCACAATCATACATTTGTTTAAATTAATGAACCTGCATTGACACATCAACAACACCCAAGGTCTATTGTTTACATTAGGGTTCATTCTCGGTGTTGTACATTCTACATGTTTGGACAAATGTGTGATGACATCATTGTAGTATCATACAGAGTAGTTTCAGGGGTGTAAAAATCCTCTGTGCTCTACCTACTCATCCCTCCCTTTCCCAGTCCTTAACAACCACTGATCTTTTTATTGTGTCCATATTTCTGCCTTTTCCAGAATGTCACAGAATTGGAATCATATAGCCTTTTCAGGTTGACTTCTTTCACAGTACTATGCATTTAAGTTTCCTTCATGTCTTTTCATTTCTTTTTATATTCCATTGTAGTTTATCCATTCAGCTGCTGAAGGGTATCTCATAAGTTTCAATAATTATGGGTAAAGCTGTTATAAACATCCACGTGCAGGTTTTATGTGGATATGTTTTCAATTTGTTTAGGTAAATAAGAGTGCAATCACTTTATCATATGGTAAGAGTATGTTTAGTTTTCTAAAAAGCTGCCAAACTGCCTTCCAAAGTGGCTGAACCATTTTGCATTCCTGCCAGCAATGAATGAGAGGGTTCCTGTTGCTCCACATCCCTGTCAGCATTTTGTGTTGTCAGTGTTCATTTTGGCCATTTTAATAGGTGGATAGTGGTATCTCATTGGTGTTTTAATATGCATTTCCCTATCACCTATGTTGTGGAGCAACTCTCCAAATGATTATTTGCCATCTGCATATCATCTGTGGTGAAGTGTCTGTTCACGTCTTTGGCCCATTTTTAAATTAGATTGTTGTTTTATTATTGTTGAGCTTTTAGAGTTCTTTATATTTTTGATAATGGTCCTTCATCAAATATGTCTTTTAGAAGTATTTCCTCCCAGTCTGTCGCTTGTCTTCTCATTCTCTTGACATTGTTTTCTGTAGAACAGAAGTTCTTCATTTTAATGAAGTCCAGTTTATCAACTCTCTTTCATGAATCTTGCCTTTGGTGTTATATGAAAAAATTATCATTATACCCAAGGTCATCTAGGTTTCTCCTATGTAATTTAGCAGTTTTATAGTGTTGTGTTTTACATTTAAGTCTATGATCCATTTTAACTTTTATGAAGGGTGTGACAGGTCTTTGTCTAGATTCATCTTCTTGCCTGCGATGTCCAGTTGTTTCAGCATCATGTTTTGAAAAGACTAAACTCATTTAATTTTCAAAATGAACTTTGAGGCAGGCGCTGTTATTATCCCATATTTCAGATAAAGAAATGAGGTATAGAGAGGTTTTGTAAATAACCCAGGCTAACTCGGCTAGTACTTGAAAGAACTGGGATTTGAACCCAGGCAACCTGACTCCAGAGTCCATGCACTCAATCCCTATCTATAAGAACAATTTCTCCCTCATAGGTTTGTTGTGAGGAATAGAGATGGTGTCTAGCACATCGTAGGTGATCAGGAAGCAGTAGTGATAGTTATTCTACTTAGCCTCCAAGGTTCCACTCAAATATCATGTCCTCAGGGCAGCTTTCTTTCACTGCTCCATCACAGCCCTATCTCGTCATCCAAGGGATGTCAGCGTAGTGAGCCCTACTGCAGTCACAGCTCGCTTTCACCTGCCCCAAGTGGGTTCTCCAGAGAGGCTCCATATCTGATTTCTCTGCATCCGGCAGAGCATCTACTGCTGCACTTGGCACTTAGCAAGCTCTCAGTAAACATTTGTTTAATTGAGTTTGGGTTGCATGCAATTCATTTATGTCCCAAAGGTACATTCTGGGTGTGGTCCATTTCTCAGGATCTCCCAGCTCTTACTCAACTCTCTGCTCCTGAGCCCCCTCGTTCGAGCCTTCCCTGGTCTATCAGGTTGGGCCACCTGTGCCTGGAGAAGTTCCTGGGTAGGCTGTCTTTGGAGACAGCTGCCCTCGTGTGCTACATCCTGTTTCCTGCACCACCCCACTGTTTCTTCCACACTCTGAACACTGCCTGTTGAAGTGCCCACTTCTTCCTCTCTCTCTCCAAACTCAGTACCTAGTGCCTATCTTGGAGGCCTGGTCTGTAAATGCCTGTGGCCTCTGCTGAGGAAGTCTAAAATCTCTCTTGCTGGGTAGAACAGCTCACTTGATACATTCAGGACATGGCAGACCCAGAGGCAGATTTCATTCTGAAGGGCTTCTGGAACGTGTTCATCTTGGCTGTTGGAATCCTTTAGGGAGCAAGTGCCACTGATGACTGTGCCCTGGTCCCTGGTACATGCATCGGGTAGCTCCACCTGAGACAGGGCTTTCTCAGACTAATTCTTGAGAAGTCTGTGTCCACCGTCGGGAGTACATTCTGCCAGTGCCACCTGGGACATAACAGGTAGTGCCTGCTTTGGATTGCGCCATCTAGTACCATCCAGAAGCGCCCTATGTCTGCTTCTGAGAGCCCCCTTGGGAAGACGTGGCCAGCAAGACTCAATGGCTTCCTCTGGACAGCACTGCCCTGGGCAGCACCCTCTTGGCACAGCCAGCAGAATCCAGTGCCCGCCTTGGGAAGAACCTGTTCTATACGTTCAGCATGCCCCTGGTGCCTGCCCTGGGCACGTCCAGCAGTCTCCGGCGCCCAGGGCAGACTGGACCTCCAGGCAGAGCCTCCGGACGCCGACAGAGGCGTCCCATCGCAGAGCCCAGCGCCCGCTTGGTCGGCGCTGGAGGCGCGTCCAGGCGCAGCCAGCAAGACAGGGCGTTTATCCCCGGAGCCTCCAGCAGGGAGCTCCCTTTCTGCTCGGCTCGCTCGGCTGCTGGGGGCGGCGCTGCGCTGCCCTGCGCCGCGCGGACTCCAGCCCGGAGCGGGCCGGGGCCGTTGGATGCCGCGTCTCTGTTTCTGCTGCCTGCCGGCCGGGCTCCGGCGGCCGGTGAGTGCGGGGCGGCGGTGGCGGCCTCTCGGTGACGAGCAGGACCCGGTGGGACAGCGGAGCGGGCTGGGACCGGGAAGGCGGGCGGGCGGCGGGGCCCGCCGGCTCCTCCTCCCCACCCCCGTCCCCTGGAAGCAGCGGCCCGGACCCCCGGCCCCGGTCCCTGGCTGCGCCGCCAAGCTGGGCGCCCGGGACTCGGGGCCGACCGGGAGGGGTGAGAAGGAGGGCCCCGGCCCATTTTGCCAGCTCCAGGGACGCGGGGAGGCAGGTCAGGATGGCCTTCAGTTTGGGGGGAATTTGGGGCTTGGGGGAGCCCAGGTGGCCCCGAGCTGCGGGGTGGAGGCTGCAGCCTCGGGTATAGGGGCTTCTCGGGGCCAGGCCCAGGCCCCCCGCGACAGACCGAGGCTCTGGGGAAGGCAACGGGGAAAGCGAGCACCTTTATCCCTCCCAGCGGCCTTCACCCTTTCATTGCCAGGCCCACAGCGGGCTCCTCTCGAAGGAGCAGCTGCTAGACAGCTGGCAAAACAATGGAAACCCCGCTTCCCCAGGCCCCCTCCCCTTAGGACAGAAGATGAGGGGCGGGTGAATGGTAGGCTTTGGGGATTAGGGCGTGCAGGCTGTCTCCTGTGTGGCTGGCTGCTCAACCTCACCTTTGCCTGCAAAGGGGTGGAGTGTGTGTGGGAAGGTCGGACAGACTACCCCAGGCCTCTGGGAGAGACTGCCCTGACGTCCCGCCCTGCTAACCTGTCATTCCAGTAGTCTCTCTAATGAGGAGAGGTGGTAAGGTTAGCTACCCCCACCCCATGTTGAGGGTGCTGCTCGGTACCCAGCCTGGTGGGGAGTGGGTCACATTCCTGGCTGAGATAAGGCCTTGGCAGACACACCACACACTGGGACTTTGTTGAGGGTGGGTGTGGGGGTGTCACCCCGTTGCAAGGCACATGTGTCTTGCTGATTAGTTGGAAAGGCTGCTGGCCAGAATGAGCTGAGGGAGGAGGGGGGAGGCAGCCAGTTTGTTTTTAGGCAGTACTCTTCTTGCCTGGTCACTTGGCCAGTGGGGCATGTGTTCAGCAATGTCCTCATGGTTTGTGTCTATGTAGGAAGGCCTGAGACCATGGTTTCTGGAAGGAGCTCTCCTGCCTAGGGCCTTCCTGCCCTCAGATGGCCCCCCAAATTCTGGAAGTGGATTCCCTCCCCCCCTCACCTTCCCAACAACTGGGGCTGGTTTGCGTGGGTTTGTCTGTCTTTTGGAGTGCCTGGCATGTCTGTGGCTGGAGGCCTTGTAAATCCCCCATGGAGAGTGAACTGTGTGAAGTGCATACCCACAGGAGAAATGCTGGATGGGAGGGAACATGGTCCTGGAGATTAAGAGCAAGGTCGCCTTAGCAAGAAGACATTGACTCTAGGGGTGCCAGCTTCCCTTCCATGCACTTCCCAGGTCTGGAGCCCTTTTCTCGTGCAGGTTGGTTTGCTGTTGGCAGTGGGCAGGACCTTGCCTAGTGTTCCCCACCCTTTTGGTTCAGGGGCTACTTTCTATTGGGGGATATTGAAAGTTGCTCTCCTGAGGTCTGTGGCTTCCTGACAGACCTTGCTGGCTCTTTGTCAATGGCTTGCCACCTCCTCAGCTTCCCCTCTGTACTTTTGTAATGAGGACTTTCCAGGAAACATCCTCCTGGTTGCTGGACATGACTGGTTATATATAGCTTCGGGTGGAGGTGTGCTTGCCCATTTAGAGTCGGGGACATTGGATTGGGGCCTCAATTTCCAGGAAGACAATGGGGGAAGCTATTGTGTTGTGTTAGGGGTTAGGGGAATGACAAGGGTCACTGGTGGGGGTGGAGGGTGAGGGTAGGATGGGTAGAATACCAGTGGTCACTTCCTTTGGGAGCTTTAACTTCAAACAGTTGATGACCTGGTGCCTGGCATCTTGGAATATCTAGTTTGTTTACTCCCTCTTGGCCTGGCTCAGGTGCCCGGGTGTGTGCCTGAGGGCTTCCTGTCATGCTCTGGGCTCTCCTCAAAAGCTCTCAAGTGGAGTGTACCCTTCCCGACTCCTTGACCTCAACTCCCAGGCAGTCTGGGCAACCAGCCTGCTGCCTGGAGCCCCTGTCACTGGTCCAGCTTGAGGCTGTTCTTTGAGGGGTGCATGTGCCTTTGGAAGTTGGGCCTGGAAACTCCAATGTCCCCCAAAAACAGGTACGTGAAGGTGGATTGGGTGGGGCAGAACTGGGGCTTGTGTGAAAGGGAGAATCCACCCTACTGGGGTGGAGCAGGGAGTTGTTGGAACTCAGGAAGCCTTGATCCGGACTTGGTGTGTCACAGGTCTCCAGGGTGGTGTGGCTGTTCTTGCTCCTTCCAACCTGAGGCCTGTCCCCAGACAGACCTCCCTCACTTGGCGTGGACACCCCAGACTGGAACCAGATCAGCCCTGTGAGCGGGGTCCTGGTGGCAGCCCTGGGCTCCAGGCCTTGTGCCAGGCCTATTCCTACGTGTGGTGGGTGAACATGAGGGGTCTGGCCTAATGTAATTTAAAGGTTTGGGGGAATGGGAGGGCACAGCCCACCCTGTGCTGTGGTTAACAGGTTCTCCCAGGGGTTGGAGCTTGATGGAGCTTTTAAGTTCTGCTGTGGGTCAGGCCCTGGGGAGCTTTAAGAATTGCTGACTGCACCATACCCCCCATCACCATTTTCTGGGTTAGCCTGAGTTAGAGTGTGGTGCAGTGGCAGGAGCTTGGATTGGGAGGGGTGAGAGTGGACCCAGAAAGCCTCCAGTCCTCCCCCACCTCAGTTTCCTGCTTTTTTTCTTGAGGTAGGAATTGTGTGGCTTGTAAATTATCCACATTCCCTTGACATTTTAAATAGCTTACAGTCAGGCAGCAGTTTAAATCGTGGACTGATGATTTTACAGGACCCAGGCCTCTTTTCTCTGCCAGGTACTTTATCGTGCTTTACAAGGGATTATTTTTATTATTTTCTGATAGTCAGAGAAGTTGGTTGATGGACTCAAGGTCACACAGCGAGTCAGAGGCAGAGCAGGATTAGAACCTGTAGTCTGAGCAGAATACCTCTCCTGCAAAGGCAGGGGCTTGGGGCCAAGTCTGAAATGTCAAGCCCATGAGATTTTATAGTTGAAACAGCTGAGGCCTAGAGAGGGGACAGGACCTGCTCAAGGTCACACAGAGGGTTGGGGGGGGCCCTCTGGGGGCGGTCAGTATTAGCTGAGCTTAGCGCGCAGCCGGCTGCCGCAGGCCCCGCGTGGGACCGCTGAGGTGCACTTGGAAGAGCAGCAGGGGACCTGTGCGGCTGCCGGCTCCTCTAGCGCTCTCCTTTCTCCCGGGGCCTGCGGGATTGCTGCGTTCCAGGGGAGACGGTATCGCAGCGCGAGGCGCCGCGGGGCTGCGGCTGCGCCGGGCCCACTGCCTGCAAGCGCTGAGGGCCGCCGTCCCCGCAGCGGCGGGCAGAGAGGGGAGCCGGGCGCCGGCGGGCGGCCGCCTGATGTCATGTGAGAAGCGTGCAGTCGGAGTGAGTGAGCACACCTGGAGCCAGATAAGCCCCGTGTGACCTGCAGTGAGTCACGGGGCGCTGCGGAGCTTAGCAGGACCTGCCGGAAGGAGGCTCGGCGGCAACGAGCGTCACCCCGCGCCGCCCGGCCTGCGGCGTCGGGCCGGGCCAGGTGCTGTGCGCGCCCCACCGGCCGCCCGAGCCATCCTCGGTGCGGCCCAGCGCCGGGGCAGAGGCCCCGGGGCTGTAGGAAACGGCCGCTCAGGGAGGTCACAGGCCAAGGGAGAGAGGCCGTCTCTCTTGGAAAAGTATTTCCTTTGTATTTATTTATGAGTGTGGCCTTGAGGCGGGGGTTGGGGGGGTGGTGGGGGTGAGGCTGACCGCTGACCCCTTTTAACTATCCACCCACAGCAGCCAAGTCCAGCGCCCTTGTCTTGGGATTCTAACGTTATAGTTTCCATTTCCTAGGGTTTTAACTTTGCCAGCTGCAGGGTGACCCATTTAAATCTGTCCCCGCTTAAAGCCACAAGACACCCGTGAGATCTGTTTTAACCAAGTCCCCACGTCACTGAAACTTTTTCAAGGCATGAGATGCAAACCCCATATGCAGCTTTAACACTAAGTGGATTGTTCACTACTTTGTCAAGCCTTTTCACTTTTTCTTTCTTTTTAATCTTTAAAATCACAAAAGTAGCATATGCCGGAAAAAGGTTTAATCCGTAGGAAGTCTGCTAGGTAGAAAGCTAAAGTGTTATCCTCTTTGTCCCTACTCCATGGAGAAAGCCACTGAAAATTTTGTGATGGATCTTGCCAGACTGCTTTTTAAAAGCTTATTATATAATATATATGTATAATATATATGTAATATATGTATTTATAGTTTAATACGTCACATAAATATAATTTTATATAAATGTAAAAAAAATGTTTTCTGTAGGAAATAAAAAACATGCAGAAAAATTACACATGATCCCACTATCTAAAACCTTTGGTCTTAAACACACACACACACACCAGATGAATATTCTCACTGTAAAAAATTAATATAGATAAAACCCAAGTCTGCTTTGACTCTTCTAAAATCCCTGTGTCTGCCCCATAGCATACATTTTTCTATGCATATGCACATATTGTACATAATGTGCATATGTATGTATACATATACACCAACACATATACATGGTTTTTAGAATTCTCAGAAAAACGATATACTATCTGGTAGCTTGCTTTTTTCACTTAACAGTATAGTATAGAATCTTTCCAGTTCAGTATATACAGATCTACCTCATTCTTTTTAATAACTGCCCAATTCTATAATTTAGCTATTCCCCTAGTGATGGACATTTATATTGACAGAATTTTACTAAGACAAATAATGCTGCAAAGATTAGCCATATTTATTGTGATATACCTATTCATGTCCTACACGTGGAATTGCCCCAAGAATATGTACTTGTGAAGATTTTCATAGATGCCACACATGCCCTCCTTATACCAAATTATACTCCCACCAAACGATGAGATGGTGAAATGCCCTGCTTCCCATTCTCTAACTGATGTTACTTATCTTGGTAGTTTTTGATGTTCATTTCTCCTAAATGAACATCAGTGTATCTCTGTTGTATTTCATATTCCTGTGAATATTACTGAGGCCGAATACCTGTTCATGTTTATTGGCCGTTTGTATTTCTGCATCTATGAATTGCCTTTCTTTGTCCTTGGCAGCAGCTGTATAGGGTCTCTGGATTCTAGCCAGTGTGATTCAGCCTGGCCATGTGCTTACTGGATTGCCTTCACTTCTGAGGGCTTTACTTTCCATGTACAAAGGTCCAGTCCAGCATTAAGATTTTAAATCTAGACTTATATTAGTCACACGTGCTGATAGTAAATTGTGTATTTTATTATTCTCTCTACTCCCATTTAGATGGCAAGAATGTGTCCTGCTACTTATTGGGTACCACTCTTGAGGGCTTACTCTGGACTAGGTGTTATTGGAAGAGCTGATATACATATTTCATTTAATTCTCATCCTTATGTAGTAGGTACTATTATTATTTCTATTTTACAAATGGAAAAACAGAGGCACAGAGACCTTAAGTGACTTGCCCAAGATTGCACAGCTGTTAACTCAGATTTGTCCACAGGCCTGTGAGCCTGTGACCTGTAATCTGAAGCCTAAGCGCTTTTGTCAGTTTTATGTATCTTTATATCCCTTGCATTTAGTAGATATGTATTTTTCTCAACATTTATTGTATCACAAAGCTCTGCAAACATTTAGAAAAGTTAGAATTTTACAGTGAACATCCCCTGCCTCCTAGATTTTACAATTAACATTTTAGTACCCTTGCTTTATCAGATACTTGTCCCTTCATCTATCCACTAAGCTGTACTATATTTTTGATGCGTCTAAATTGCAGACATCAGTATATTTTGCCCCAAATACTTTAGCATACATATCATTAACTAGAGTTCAGTATTTGTTCGCAGTTATTTTTTTCTTGTATTTCACACATGAAATGCACAAATCCTAGGTGCATTATTTGATGACTGTTGACAAACTGTATATCTGTCAACAAATGTATATACCCAAAACCCTATTAAGATATGTGAACAGAAAGTTCCTTCATGCCCTTTCTCAGGCAATCCCCACCTCCCAGAGGTAACCACTATTGTAATTTTTTTTCACCTTTGGTTAGTTTTGCCTGTACAGATCTTTTTCAATTTATGATGGGGTTATATCCTGATAAACCCACTGTAAATTGAAAGCATCTTAAGTCAAAATGCATTTAATACACCTGACCTACCAAACATCATAGCTTAACCTAGCCTACCTTCAGGGTCCTCAGAACACTCCCTGTACCCTACTGATGGGCAAAATCATCTAACACAAAGCCTATTTTATAATAAAGTGTTGAATATTTTGTGGAATTTATTGAATACTGTACTGAAAGTGAAAAACAGTGGCTGTATGGGTGTGGAATGATTGTTAAATGGGTCGGTTGTTGACCTTCATGATTGTATGAATGGGAGCTGCTGCTCCCGCCATTGCTCAGCATCACAAGAGAGTGTCATAGGCATGTTGCTGGACTGGAAACAGATCACAATGCATACATAGAAATACAGTTTCTACTGAGTGTGTATCTCTCACACCATCATAAAGTTGAAAAATCGTAAGTTAAAAAACCATCACAAGTTGGGGACCATCTTACTAGAACTTCACATAAATAGTAACATACCAATAGGTAGCCTTGTCAAAACCTTCTTTTACTGTTGCTTGGCATGATGTTTTTGAGATTCATCCCTGTTGTGCCTACCAGTAGTTCCTTCCTTTTTATTGCTGAGTAGCACCCCATTGTAGGAATATGTACATTATTTCTCCTGTTGATGAACTGATAGAGGCATATTTAAGTTGAATGGTTCTTGGCTTTATGTCTTAACATGATAAAGCAGCCAAGTGGACCTAGTCCATTGCACTTTGCTTTGATTTGGGGGATGGTAAGGTCACAATGATTTAGGTACATATCCTAATTAACATACACACCTTTCCTCCACTTCAAATTTGGCAAGGCCTCCTGGAGTAGGTGAGGAGAGAAAGGCAGAGAAGGAGGTCAGGAAAACTGTAGGCTTACCTTCACTGGAGAGGGTAAGAGGCCAAGGGGAGGCTGGGAGACCCTGCAGCCTGGAGTGGAGAGTGGAGAGTTGGTGATGTCATTGCTGCTGGAGACTTTAGACTTGAAGACAGGAGATGCTGGGAAGTCCAAGGTCTATAAGGAGGTAACAACAGCCAGGTCTCTGGCAAATTGGGCACCTTGGAGCAGCTGGACCTTCAGCTGCACTGCAGGTCTGACCCTGGGAGTGGGGGAGGCTGAGGTAGCTCCAGACATGTGGTGCAGGGAAGAACCACGGGCTGCAGCTGGCCTGACCATTGTGGGGATGACAGTAGGGAGGGGGTACTTTGTGAGCTCTGTGGATAACAGTGGCAGGACAGGGCTGATGTGGAAAGAGAGCTGAAATGGACTCAGTCTCCCAAGGCCCTGGGGTGGGAATGAGAGGGGTGACTTTGGCAGAAAGTTAACAACTAACCTGTGTCCACAGGAACTTAGATATTTGACATTTTAGAGCTAGAAGAGACCTAGATTGTCCAGTCCAACCTTGAGCAGTGACAGACTCAAGGTCCCCCAGCGATCTGTTGGCAGATCCAGGCCCAGATGGCAGGTTTCCAGCCAGTGCTGTCCCCTGGGCTGCTCCTGGAGCTGCAGTTCCTGCCTGTCACAATGACAGTGAGGGCCAAGCTTTTGTCAAGATAGGGACTTATAGAAATTACTTCTCAGAGGCCTTCCCAACCCAGAAATTCTAGAATTCTGCGGCCTGTTTCTGTTGATACTGCTCAGATTTCTAGCTCCCTGCAAAGAGCCAGGATTGGGTAAGGATTGCAGAGTGAAAATTGGAGACCAAAAAAGGTGTCTGAAGAGAGGATGCCTGCATCCGGCACTCCCTACCCCAAATGAGTCCTGGTTCAGCTGTCCACAGCTGCCCCTGGCTTTGCGCCTTATGGGCCCTAGATTTCCTGTCTTCCTACTCTTAGGTACTGTGCATGGAGCATTCAGAACCAAAAAGTTCAGAGGGAGCTTTGTTTTGCCAGCTAAAAACTGAGGTCAGAGCGGGAGAAGGGGTCCTTGCTAGGTTCACGGGGAACTAGTAACTGGGTCAGATTTCCCACTCTGAATTTGCTCTACAACTAAAGATTTAATAAGAACTGCACTGCCCTATAGGGTAGCCACCAACCACACAGGGCATTTGAATACTTGAAATGTGGTTAGTCTGAACTGAGATGTATTCTGAGTGTAACACACACACTGGATGTCAAAGACTTAATATGAAGGAGAGAAGGTAAAATATCTCAATATTTTTTATATAGAGTACATGTTGAGATGACAGTATTTTGGATACTTCTACATTAGACAAATTATATCATTAAAGTTCATTTCACCTGTTTTTACCTTTTTTAATGTGGTTGCTGGGAATTTTAAAATTACATATATGACTTGAATTACATTTGTTGTGGTTGGTGCTACTCTAGAAAGGATATGCTGATCTGTGAAGAACCATATGTGTCAGGGTGCTTGGTAAGGGTAAAGCAATTAGCCAGTACCCCGGGGTCTTTGGGAGTTCCTGGCTTTGTTGCCTTCCTAGACATTGCACCTGGGTTGGAGGTCTCTCTTGGTAGAATGGGGAGCCTAGAGACCCTGCTTGGTGGGGGGGGGGGTGAGGTGCACAGAGAGGAGAGGCCTCTCGAAGACCTTGCACGAGGTCAATGCTAGAAGGAGTAAGCTTGTACATCTGTGTCTGGAACTCTGAGGGGAAGTCTTCATAGAGAGAGAAAATATATTTAATTTCTAATTAGGTGATATGGCCTACTTCTACTTCTTGTTCCCTGCTGGTTAGAATAAGAAAGGCTCTGTCAACTCCACCCCCACCAGGTTTTTTCTCAGTTCTGCCCCCAGTCAGGTCTGCTCAGAGGTGGGAGTGGGCTGGCACCATCGGCACACATGCCCAGGAACTGAGATTTTTCTCTCAGGCTGCCACAACTCTCCTCCTAGTCCCAGGCTATATTTAGGTGCTGGTCTGAGGAAAAGGATATGAGTTTTTCAGGATCCTGTTTATCCAGCAGACCCCACCCCCACCTCACAGCTGTCTGTCCTCTGTTCAGGCTGGACCTTCCCCGTCCCTCCCTGTTCTCTTTAGACGCCAAGGCCCTAGAAAGAAAACAATATTTGCCATTGAATTTTGGCATTGCCACTTTTTCATTGTGAGACAACTAACATAATTTTCTGAGCCCTGTTTCCTCAATTTAAAGTAGAGATAATGATAGCTACCTTAGGTTCAAATGAGACAGTGTGTGTAAAGTGCCTGGCATGTGCCTGGCAAGTGGTAAACACAAAGTGTTGGTCCTTTGAGGTTTTCTGTCAGGCAGAGGCTGGGTTGCTGCTGTAGGGATAACAGGTTTAGGGAAGAACCCAGAGCATGTGATGTCTGTTGCATTAATGGGTATTGGCCCTGGGAAGGTGATGGTACACAGAATCCCTTAACTTATGTGTGTTTGAATCTTAAGTCAGCCCCAGGCTGGCTTGATGGCATCCTCTGGCCAAGAGGTCCAATCTCCAGGATGCCACCTCCAAGCTCCCCCTATCAGGGATTAAAGGAAACGACAGACTCTGAAGTCTGGGCTTTTACAGCTTTATTGAAACCTCAAGTTTCCTTAGTTGTAAAATGGGGGTGGTAATAGACCTACCCACAGCAGGTGCTGAGGATTAAGGCGAGTGGAGCAGCACCAGGTAAAGCGGAGCACCTGGTACATGGTGTGCTAGGCCTCAGAGCCGGTGGCTGTGCTGCTCAGTTGGCCTTGTCTGTACTGGAGACAGGAAGAGGTTCTGCTCAAATAACTCTCTCTCTCACTGTTTCTGTTTGCAGCAGCAAGGTGGGGTACCAAGGCCCTGTGCTAAGCAACCATAATCCTCTGGGGGTGCCACCCCTAAAAAGAGCACCCCCACCATGTTTAACCTAATGAAGAAAGACAAAGACAAAGATGGTGGGCGAAAGGAGAAAAAAGAGAAAAAGGAGAAGAAGGAGAGGATGTCAGCGGCGGAGCTGCGGAGCCTGGAGGAGATGGGCCTGCGCCGAGGCTTCTTCAACCTGAACCGCTCCTCCAAACGTGAATCCAAGACTCGCCTGGAAATCTCCAACCCCATCCCCATCAAGGTGGCCAGCGGCTCCGACCTGCACCTGACTGACATTGACTCCGACAGCAACAGGGGCAGTGTCATCCTGGACTCGGGCCACCTGAGCACAGCCAGCTCCAGCGATGACCTCAAGGGTGAGGAAGGCAGCTTCCGGGGCTCTGTGCTGCAGCGGGCGGCCAAGTTCGGCTCCCTGGCCAAGCAGAACTCACAGATGATTGTCAAACGCTTCTCCTTCTCCCAGCGCAGCCGTGATGAGAGCGCCTCAGAAACCTCCACGCCCTCAGAGCACTCCGCTGCCCCGTCCCCCCAGGTGGAGGTGAGGACGCTGGAGGGACAGCTGATACAGCATCCTGGCCCAGGCATCCCGCGACCAGGGCCCCTGGGCCGAGTCCCTGAGCTGGTGACCAAAAGGTTCCCGGCTGACCTGCGCTTGCCCCCTGTGGCACCCCCGCCCACCCCTGCCCTCCGGGAGCTGGAGCTGCAACGGCGGCCCACTGGAGACTTCGGCTTCTCCCTGCGGCGCACGACCATGCTGGATCAGGGCCCTGAGGGCCAGGGCTACCGGAGGGTGGTTCACTTCGCTGAACCCGGCGCGGGCACCAAGGACCTGGCCCTGGGGCTAGTGCCGGGCGATCGTCTGGTGGAGATTAATGGGCACAACGTGGAGAGCAAGTCCAGGGATGAGATTGTGGAGATGATCCGGCAGTCCGGGGACAGCGTGCGGCTCAAGGTGCAGCCCATCCCAGAGCTCAGTGAGCTGAGCCGGAGCTGGCTGCGGAGTGGTGAGGGACCCCGCAGGGAGCCAGCTGATGTGAGTATATCCCCGGCAGCTGGGGGTGAGCAGGGACAGGGAATGCCGGCTTCTCCTGCAAGTTGTACTTGGGTGGATAACTGGGTATCTGAGAGCTGCAGTCAGAGCCTAGTGACTGTGTCAGTGGAGAAGCCATCCTGGGTTCAGGGAAGCCTGCCTGGGAGGGGGTGATACATGGTGATACAAGCTTCATTTAGGGGTTTGGGCACCACGTTTTCTGAGCCCTAAATCAGGGCACGAAGGCTAACACATCCAATTCCAGATGTGAGAAACAGTCTGGACTACTTGTCCAGCCTGGTGTCTGGAGTAAAATAAAGGATTTCCATGCTATGTAGATGTTAGAGGTAAAAAAGAGACAAATTATTTCAAATCAGGGCTATGTTGTGGGGATGTGCAGCAGCTTTGGAAGCTCCTGGGTAGATGACCACAGGCCTCCTCTTGCCTCTGAGTGAGTAAGGAGTTGAATACCGGGTCAGGTTGCAGAGATAAGCAGGGGCCACCTCATGGAGGACCTTGTAAATCATAATAGGAGTTTAGGTTCTATCCCAGTGAAATGGGACCACTGTAAGGTTTAAAGCAGGGTAGTGACTGACTGGATCTGATTTATAGAGATCACTGGGCTTCAAGAGTCTTTATTATCTCTCCTGGAAGAAGAACAAGTCCTGGGAAAGCCACGGGGATCAAGCCTGCAGAGATAGTATGGCCTGACTGTCCCTGAGACCCCACTGTGGAAGGGGGTGACACAGGAGCAGAAGAGATTTAGATTAGATATATGAGCAGGTCTCTAGGGGGATGATGATCTCTAACCCCAGGGGTCTCTTGATAGGGTGGCCACATATCAGTTTGGAATGTTCTACCTGGAGATAGCACAGACGGACATTTGGCCCCTGGCCATCTTGCTCCCCCAGCTGTGAGTTTTTTACAACTGTCCAGATCTGGTACCTGCAGCTTGACTAGTGCACAGCCTAGTGAGGATCTTTCAGCAATTAATAACCTGCCAGATGCATCGAAGTCAGAAGTGGGAGGAAGTGCTAAGAAGCAGACAGAATGCCGGTCCTAGCTTTCTCCCCGGGGAGGGGAAGTGGATGCTCAGATGGCTGCTCAGCCTAGCCGCCTATCAGGCATGGAGGGCCTGGGAGCAGTAGGGGTCAAAGTCTGGCAGGAAGCAGTGGAGTTGGGTTCCAGACCTTCCTTTACCCTGGTGCTGGTAGGGGTCAGGCAGCTTTGCTAGTCAGGAAGGGGCAGTGAGTGGGAGGGAGCCTGTTGTGGAATCCAGGAAAGGAACTGGTCTCATTTATTCAAGAAACACATTGAGCACCTATATGTGTTAGCCAGCGGGCTAGACTGAGCTCAGGGAACCACAACTTAGAGGAGTGGTCTTTGTCTCAGAACCAAAGTCTGTACCATGTTGCTATGTCTGTCTGCTTTCTCCCAGGCTGACGCTGCTTTTAACAGATGGAATTTTCTTCTTAAAGAATGAATCCCCAGGGGGATTGTTGCCAGCTCCCTGCTGAACCACAGCACATGCCTCTCTGGGGCCTCGGGCCTGGCATCCCAGATGCTGCTTAGTTTTCTCTTTATAGCTTAGGGATCATCCTGGCATCTTATATTTCTCAGCCGCTCTACCTTCCCAAATAGCTGCCCCAGCCCTGGGGAAGTGGATGCTTTAGGTTTGGAGGCCTGGTGGAGTCCATGTTACAGCTGGAGTCCCTGAGATGCTGGCTTGCTCTAGCCCCCATGGGGCCAGTCCAGCTGGGGCCCAGAGGACTTCCTTCTCAGGCTGATGCCTGGGGGATCAGCAGGGGACAGTAGAAAGCCACACCCTCGGGAGTCTTCTAGAGCCATCTGATAGAACAATGAGAAGCGTAGGGCTGAGAGAAGCCCTGTATCTTTTCCCACCTGGGTAGGCAGGTGGTGGGGCTCATACCACAGCAGAGAGGGGCAGAGGGGGCCCAGCATTAGTTTCCTGGGACAGACACTGGAGCTGGCATGGGAGGGCTATAGCCTCCTCTGAGGCTCTCATCCTTCTGCTCCTCCTCTCCCCCCACTCCTCCTGCTCCTCCTCTTGGCAGCAGTTCTAATCCAGTTCCATGCCAAGAAGAGTCTTCCCTCCTCCAGGCTCCTGGGCGGGGGCCCTGACAACTCTAGCCCCACAGGGACAGCTCCTGGTGGCCACCCTGCCCATCAGGCCATCCGTCAACTGTGTCCACACGTTGCCTGTCCCCAGGGAGCTCCAAGTGAGCTGGCTAGCCATCTGTTTTCTCTCTGCACACAGATGGGGGCCAGGCCCTGTGGCTCCTCTCCATGGCCTGTTCAGAAGGCCCCAGGGAGGGACGGCCCCTTGGGGTTCCTTCTCACGTGGTGTGTGTCCAGAATGCTTGGCTCACACCTGCTTCACATGTCCCTGTGCCATTAGACAAGATTCCACTGGGAGTAGGAGTAAGACACGGTAGGACAGATGTGGGGCCTGATAGAAATCACTCGCAACCTGAGAGAAGCAGCTCTCCTTCCGCTCTCTGTTCTTGCACTTGCGCATCTGTTACACAGCATTTGTTGGGCACTTACTGTGTGCTAGACCCCAGGATCCAGCAGTGAGTGGCACATAAGCCCAGCCCCAGTGACCTCCTAGTCTAGTGGAAGGATAATCAGGTAGCAGACAGTGACAGTGACAGTCGAGAAGCTCAATGACGGGCATGTACTGGATCCTGGAGAGCACAGAAGTGGGGCAGGTCTGGGAGAGCTGACATGTGGATAGGAGATGAGTGTAGGGGAGGCAGAAAGAAGGGGTGACTGTAATAGACACATGCCAAGACCTAGAGATTGGAGAGAGAATGACACATTTGGGAAATGACTAGGGGACAGTGTGTGGGGAATGAGTATTGAGAAGCAGCAGGAGAGACAAGCTGGGGACAGGTCACAAAGGGCCCTGTGAGCCATGCTAGGGATGTGAACTTTAACCTGAGGACAATGAAGTGGTTTAATCAGGGAGTGACAGAAACATATTTTATAAAATCTCCTAGGCTGCTTGTGGGGAATGCTCTCAGATGGTAGCAAGGTAGCTATCCTAGTGAAATGAATGGAGGCCCGACCTTGGGCAGAAGCAGTGGATGTGCACGCAAGTATCGAATATGAGCAGCTGAGGTGGGCTTTATACTCTTGGTGGCCAACTGGTGAGGAGGGTGGGAGAGAAGAGGGGATGATCAAGTGTGACTGCCAGGTTTGGAGGAACATGCTAAGTTCTTTCCTTTGCTCTTCAAGGCAAGTGTTTGGGGACATTTGTTTTTGGACCAATTATTCTTAAATTTTCTAAAGGCAAAGAATTCCCTGAGTCTGGTTATGTGGGGATGTTGGTAAAGATGAGGATCTTAAAACCCCAGTTGGGTCAAAGTTCTCCAGTTCCATGAGTCTGGGTGGGAACGCCAATGCCCACTGGAAAGGGATAGAGGCCAGGTGGGAACTCGGGCCTGGGAGAAGAGGAGAGCCAGTCCCTTCTGTTTGTGTCTTCAGTGGGCCTCAGTGTATCGTAGGGGCCCAGTGGATTGTCTGGGAATGTAGGGTGTTTCTGCTGAGCTCAGAAAAGCCTACATGGCTAAATCCTGGCCAGTGTGGTTGTCCTCCTGCCACCAAGAGCCAGAGGAACTGGCCGGCCTAGGAACTCTACCCAGAAAACACTGCTTCCCTGAGGTTTGAGGATGGAGTGGGAGGGGAGCAGTGGGGATTTCAAGGAAGGCCTACCACCCACTCCCAGGCAAGTTCTAGGTTCCTGAGCCCTGTGGAGCTGTCAGGGATTTGCTGGCGATCTGTGCAGTTTCTTCTCCTGTTGGGTCTTGGGGTTTGTACTCAAAGACTGTGGGGCTGTGAGGTTCCTTAAGAGGTCATCATGTCCATCTGAAGTACCACCACACTCAGGAGAGTCTGGGAGGGGTCATGATGTAATGGAAAGAGCGTGGACTTTGGAGCCCAAAAGACCTGTGTTTGAGTTTTACTAAAGTTGCCAAACTTTTCTGAGCCTCAGTTTACTAATTTCCTTAAACATTTAGTGAAGTCCACTTAAGGATCAGGCACAGTCCAGTGAGAACTGGAGGATTAAGTAAATAAAATATAATCCTTCCTTAGGGAAGCATAGATCTAAAAGAAAGGCAGCCAAGCACTGTAACTACCTCACAGGAGTCTGTACAGGTGTACAGCGGGGCAGGAAGGAGGAAGGGGCCAGTTCCACTCTCGGAGAAGGGGTGGCCATTAGGAGAGCCCTCTTAGAGGAAGTGACCTTTGATCTTCACAAATGGGCCTTATTCTGCCTTCCCAGAATTTGAGAAGATTACATCAGAGAAGGTTGCACACCTAACTTACTCCATTTTCTCTGAGGAGAATAAGATTGGATCCAAAGGGAGACTTGTTTTTTTATTTGGTGTACTTTATGGGTCTTTAGTTGAGATAAACATGTTTATGTATTAGGTGAAATCACTTATGTAAACTTTGGCAGGTGGTGATTGCTTAGGAAGATCCGTCTTACTCTGCTCAGTCTCTAAGGCAATCCAGGGAAGGAAATTTTGCAGCCTCGTTAATGAATCCATCCCATGCTTGTTCTTGGTAAGGTTTTCCTTCCAGTGGGGACTCCTTGTTTTTGTCCAAACTCTTTTTCTCTTGCTCTGTCCTTAAAGACCGCTGAAGGGAGAGATGGGATGCTGGGTGCTCCCTAGCTTTTTCCAGTTTCACAGAGCCCAGCATGTCAGTCCTACCCATGTGGGTGTCAGTGGCCTTGCAGGAGGCTGGCCAGGCAGGGTTGCCTGCATCTGGGGGGAGGGCAGAGGCCCCCTCTGCTGCAGTGGAAGCCCTAGACCCCTGGGCCGGGACTGTATGGGCCTCATCAGCCTTGTCTCCAGGACCCCTGGGTGCTGTCAGGATTCCAAGGAGAGACTGGAAATCATACTGCTTGCAGGCTTGCCAGGCCAGCTGAGCAATGGGCTTTCCCAGGGGCTCAGGCAGTGGTGGACAGCTGGGTGCTGTCCAGGCTCAGGGTTCTAGAATGCTTCTGTTCCTAATACCACTCCTAGTGATCCTTGAAGGGTTTTTGTTGTTGTTGTTATTTTTGGGGTTTCGTTTTTTAGACAGGAAATTTTTACTTCATTTTGGGCCAAAGCTTCAGGCACTTCTGGCATCAGAGAGTCTCACCATGTAAGAGCCATGGCTGGGGGGCTCAGAGGAGAATCCAAACTGAGTTGTTTTGGTAATGAGGGACCAGAGGGTAGGTGTCAAGGGCATGGGACCTGGTAGGTAAAAGGTCTTTGGGAGCAGTTTGGGGGCTTACCTATCCTGGATCAGAGGGGCACTTGGGACCAGCAGCATGGAGTGGGGGACTAGGTCATTTCTGTTCTGGTAGCTCTCCCTTCCCTGTCCTCAGAGGAACCATTCTTCCCTCTTCCCCATGCAGTGCTGGTGACCTGCAGCCCCAGAGTGCCCTGGCCACCCAGCCTGTGGGTGGTGGGCACAGTGCCCAGGCCTCATTGAACTGGGTGTGGGTACATGTCATGGTCATTGGCTGGTTTTACAGGCGCAGCTTGGCGCCCTGGTGCATGGGCAGGGCCTTGACCGAGGTAGCCTGCCCTGGCCCACCCTGATACCCCTAGCCACCCTGCGCTTTGCTCCCTTCTAATCTCTCTTATTTACATTGAAATGGTTCTGGAAAATACCAAATATGCAAACACCCAGACTTGGGGTGGGTGAGGAGTGGGGTAAAGGGTGGGTGGGTGTGTGTGGCGGGTGGGAACACAAGTATTTTAAAAATGCTGCAAATCTCTACAGCGTTTCCCAGAAACCACAAGCATGCGTTCCTCCTGCCAGCAGGGCTCCCGCCACCCCACTACACTAAGCTGCTGGATTCTCCTCGCAGTAGCCCAGGGTGGAGAGCAGCGTCTCTGTGGGTGGGGGCCGGTGACCCAGTTGCAGAGGGGGCTCCCTTGCTGCCTGGCGCCTCCATTGTCGGTCCTGGGCAGTGGGTACGGCTGTGCCCCAGGCATCTAGTGGCACTCTGGGTGCTCACCATGCCAGGCAGGCTCTGTGAAGGAGCAGAGTCTTCATGGCCCCCACCTCCTGCTGTGCAGTTTGAAGGGGGCCCCAGGCAGCCCTAGAGCTCTGCATGTATTTGGCAGGGGCTTCTGTTCTGTTAAGTACAGGGGACAGTGTCAGCAAAGTATTTTTTCAGTTGTTGGCTCTAATTTGGCTGGGAAACTATTTCCTTAGACCTGGGTCACCACTCTGGCCCCTCCATCTCCCACCGTATGTTCCTTAGAATCAGAGCATAGCACCCTGCCCTGGCACGGCCCAGGCCAGCCAGGTAGGGAAGAAGGTAGGGTGTTTGTGCAGTATTCTGTATGGCATTTCCTATGTGGTACTTAATTGATCTGGTAAAGATTCAACTGAGCAGAAATGCCTGGAGGGGAGGGCATGAAAAATAACAGCAAGGATGAGGATCCTGCTAGCATTCAGTGTTCGTTAGGCTCTGTTCTAGATGTTTTACATATATTAACTCTTCTAATTTTCCCAACAACCCTTCGAGGTATGGATTATAATAATTTTCATTTCACAGATGAGGAAACCTGATTACAGAGAGTTTAAGGTGAAATAAGTTGCCTAAGGTTTCAAGGCTATTAAGTGACACGTCAGAATTTGAACTCGGGGCATCAGCTCCTCACTGGCAGCACGGTGGTGTGCTGTAAAGGTAGGGGAATGCGGTACCTGGATATCCTTATCAATCCATTGCCGGCCCAGGCCCAGGCCCAGGCCCTGCTCATTCCTGCTGCCCCTAGAAGCCTCGTCTCCAGAAGGGCAGGAAGCCAGGAGTGACTGGCCACTCCTGCTTTTGCTCCATGACAGTGAGGGACAGAGGCTGTGACCTTTGCTCTCAGTCTGTCCTGGGGTTGAGCCAGAGGAAGTGAGCCACACGGTAGCAGGTGGGATTCTGTCCTGTGGGAGCTGGGAGAGGAACTGGAGAGAGCAGCCAAGGGAAGCTTTGGGAAGAGAAGTGGCATCTGTCTTGGTGGTGTTGGGGTGTGATCCCTTTTTGCCCCTCACACATGTCCCCTGCTAGATCCCCTGTGGTGCCCCCTCACCTTCTTGGCCTTTACTGACCCCTGCAGCACTAGGTTGGCAGGATTCCCAGTGTCACCTCTGACCAAGAACAGGTCCTCTGTTGGGCAGAGGCTGAGCACTGTTGTTTTCTGGGGTGTACTGTAGGCAAAGAGGCGAGGCGCACAGCCTGGCAGAGGGCTTAGCAGGTAGTGGGTGTGCAATGCAGGGCTCTCACTGGCTCCCACTGTTGAGTCCCTGCTGTTCTTCTTGTCTGGAATCCTTTTCTCTGCCCACCCTCACGCACTCATACGTACTGTCCCCAGTTCGAGTGTCACTTCCTCAGGGAAGCCTTCCATGATTCTCTCCGACTGTGTCATGTCTGCACCCTGGCAGCACCCATTCTTCTCCTTCAGAGCATTCACTGAAGTTGTAACTAATTAGTTATCCTCTTAATATAATTCTCCAGTGCTAGAGCATTTCATAAGAGCAGTGGATATTTGTTGAAGAAGAGAAGATGGTTCTCTGGTCAGAACTGGTTTCCCATTCTCTCTATCTGGTTTTCCTTGTTTAGCTCGGTTTTGGTTCCAAGAACCCTCCCCCATAACTGGCCCTGGTGACTTGTCTTCAGGACGTTGCCACGTCCCGCCTCCACCCTCCGACTCTGTTTCTTGTGTGCCCAGCCACTTGGCATCTCCCACAGGAGTGGAGGAAAGGGGAGATGGGCTTTAGGCCTGCGGGCGCCTGGGGAAGGGGCTCTGAAAGGAGGCTCCTGGGGATGGCCTGCTTCCTGCCGTGCACTGGAACCTCAGGAGGGCACAAGACTTGGGTGGGAAGCAGATTCGGTGTCACATGGTTCACACAGTGTCCAGCCCAGGGTACCGTAGAGGAATGTGCCTGTCTTACTGGCTGCAGGTCTCTGAGGGGGTGGAATGTGGCCCGGCAGGGCTCACAGCTTCCCCTTCCCTTCTGCTGCGTTCCCTGGACTGCCTGTGTGCTGGAATGTCAGCAGGCTGGGAATTGTCACAGCAAGGATTTTCCCCAGTCAGGGCAACAGATTCCAGCTGGAGCCTGGGGACAGCTCCCACATGGGCAGGGGCTACCAGAGAGGGCGAGGGGAAATGCTAGGGCAGCCCCAGGGGCCCAGGCTCAGTCCCCATCCTCTCTAGGAGATGCAAGCCTGTCTCCCCTTTGGGCCGGGCCAGGGGGAATCTGGGCTTCTGGAGCTGTGAGGCCCAGGAGAGACAGTGGGAGGCCTTGGGAACCAGAGACTGCCTCAGTGAGGAGGGAACATGGCTGGCCGTATCCCACAGGCCTCACTTCCTCCAATGCTTACGTGAGTCAGGAAGGGGAGCCACCTCGGAATCCAACCTCAGGTGGGGCTCTGCCCGCCTGGCCTCAGTGCTCTGGCCTATGGGGGCCACCCAGCCTCAGCAGGAGGTAGCCCTGCTGAGCTTGTCACCCACATCTGCCCTCCACTCTGGGCCCCCAGTGCCTCCAGGGCCAGTTCCCTCTCAGTGACCTTTTCAACCCCTGTGCCCTTTGCCCCCTGATCTCAGTTCCGCCAACTCCTCCCTCGGTTCCCAGTTCTGTAGGGAGCTGACTCACTTCCTCCTTCCCTGCCCAGCTTCTCTCACTGGCGGGCCTGTGGCAGCAGGGTACCCACAGCGGGAGACTCCTCCCAGAGCACTTCCTGGGCTCTTTTCTCTGGCATGGGACTGAAGGTGCCCTGGCCTCTGGGGTTGGGTAGGGAGGGCACATGGCTCTGGGCTGAAGGGAAGGCCAGGTGTGAATGGCCTCCAGAGCATTGGGACAGTCAAGATGTCTTGTTGGACATCAGGAAGTTTTAAAGAGCCCCTGCTCCAAGTCACACTGTGGGTTTGGTTCCACGGAGGGAAAAGGCTGGAGATGCCGTCCCTGTGATCAGGGAGCCTGTGCTTTCCTGCAGCAGAAGACATCTGCCAAAAGGAGGTCTCAGCCAGGAGTGGCAGGGTGAGAGGCCCAGCAGTAACAGCACGGTCAGGGCTGTGACACCCAGTTTCCTGCGCAGCCCCATGTCATCATGGGAAAGCATCTGCAGATCCCTGTGAGGCCTTCCAGGGACATGGTAAAGAGAAGGGTCTGGGCTTCCCTCTGGGGGCCTGCATCCTGCCCCTGCCCCACCTCCCTCCTCTGTGGATTGGCTTGGTTGTGTGGTTGATTGCAGAAGCACTGGCTCCAGAACAGTGAAAGTTTTCCTCCCCAGGTGGGCTGGCATCTTCCATCTTGCCCTCCCTGGAACTGTCTAGGCTGTAGGAGCCTGTATGCCTGGCACTCCAGGCACTGAGGGCTCAGCCTGTGCTGGGCCTGGCACAGCCTTGCATCCTCGTGCACAGGCAGCCTAGGTTACCTAAAGGACATAGGCACAGGGTGATGTCTAGTCCCCACTCACTTGGTCATGTGTCAAGATCAAGCAGTGAGAAGGAAACTGGGCCTGCCGCCTAAGAAGCCTGGGGAACTGCTGTGAGCTATTTTCCTGGAATCAAGTGACCAGCAAACATCCTGATTCCCCTTAGCATATGGCTTTGCCCAGCAGAGCCTCCATTGCAGCCTGCACTGATCCTGACCAACTCTGGCCTCGGGACTTCTGGACAATGACAGGAGTTTCTTTAGGTGAGGTTGGGGGTGACAGGCAAGGATGGGGCCTAGGCTTAGAGAAGGTGAGAGGTTCTAGCCTGTCCATCCTGCCAAATGCCCTCACCCTACTGGGTGGGCGAGGAACCACCCACACAGGCGCATGGATGCCTGTCTGCATTCCTCTCCCAGGGCTTCTTTATCATTCCTTCTCCCACCTATCTTTTCTTGGCCCTGACCTGCAGCAGAACCCGGTGCTGTGACTGGACACTCTACTTGGAAATGGCTTGAGACACATGCATACACACACACACACACAGCAGAATCTAGATTGTCTGGGTCCTTTTCTCTCAGTCTCTTCCAAAGCGTTTCTGCCATCAGCTTCCAGGCCTGACCAGCCTCACCTTCTCTGTCCAGAGGAAGGCTCCAGGGGAGGGGAAGGGAGTTTTCTAGCTTTTATCAGGGCGCTGGATTCCCCACCCAGCCTCTGTGTCTCCCTTGGTCCACTGGTTTGGAGGCCTCCCTTCTGTGCCTCTGAAAGAGGGATCCAAGCTATAATGGGTACTGTAACCTGTCTCCCCACTTATTCTCTTCAAAGTCCCCAAACTGCAGCTCTTTTATTACTATAGAAACAGATGCTTGACAAATACAAAGTTGGATGGAAGGGATGGTTTTGGCCATAGGAACCGCTTCCAGCTCATTTTGGAGAGGAGGAGGAAGACAGCGTAGGCAGAAAGACTCCCAAATCGAGAGGTGCATGTGGTGTATCATTGTGCATATTGGGTATAGCGAGGACTCGGGGGCTGGACTGCTGGGTTTGAATCCTGACCCTGCTGCTTACTAGCTGGGCGACCTTGGGCAAGTTATTTAATTTCTCTGTGTCTCACTTTCCTCATTTGTAAAGTAAGAATAATAATGGCTCTTCCCTAGTTTTGAGGGTTAAATATATCAATACCTATAAATGACTCAGAATAGTGTTATCACTGTCATCATCAACCTGTCTCTGATGTGTTGGGAAGCACTAGGTGCCTGGGAGTGTGGTGGGCCAGCTGCCCACAGGAACGCCTCGGGCCTGTTAATGACTCGGCTCTGCCCTTCATGGGGAGGGCTTTACTTTTGCCCACAGGATGGTGCTTTTGCCCAGAAAGGCCTTCCATGTGGAGATAGGGAAATGAGGCCCAGACTGGCCCCAAGCTGACTCAGGGCCACACAGTGGCCTCAGTGTTCGCCCTAGAGTTTTGCCCTGGGTTTCCAATCTAGCCTGTAGTTGATGCCAGTTTTTGAAATGGTGCTGCTTTTCCTTGACTTCTTCCAGTCGAATTCTTGGCTGATGCCAACACCTTTGGAATACCAGGTATCTTTCTACTTATTTGTTTTTTGGTTGAACAAACTCTGCTTTTTTGTGGACTCTCCACAACTTATTTTGTTCCTGCACATCTGTCTTTCCTCTGATAGTGCATCTGCATTAGGGCTAAGCAGGAACTGAAGACGGAATAGAGGCACAGGACAGAGGCAGCTCTGACCTGCCAGTCCCCAGGCCTATTTTCTGCTCCTTCCATCACACCCACGAGCTGTCCCAGATGCTCCCATTTGGGTTTTCTAACTACTGTAGCAAAACCTTTCAAATTCAGTGCCTGTGAGGGAATGTGGTAGCGGTCAGATCCTTGCCCTATTCCCTAGTTTCCCTGCAGGCCCATGGCTAAGGGAGCTTGTTTGAGCCTCTCACATGGCGAGCCTGCCCTAGAGTCTTTTCTTCATCGTGCTACTCCTCCTCTTCCTGACCAGGTTCCTCCAGTTGGCAATGCAGGGAGGTGCCCAGTTGTGATCCCCACTGCCCCATGGCAGAACTCTTGGCATGCTGCTCAGGGTGAGGCTTCATTGGCCTTATTTGCCCTTGAAAGTTCAGGGTTCTGCTGGGACTTCTCTCCTGGGGAGCAGTGACGTCAGATAAGTCCAGCAGCGGGTGATGTAGGGAAGCCCTCAGGCCACTACATTCCAGATGTCTTAGTCATGCATGGTCCGAAGACTCTGCAGAAACAAGGAACGATTGTGTGGCACTGAGGGGCTTTTTCCCAGGCCTGGGATGCCCTGGGGTGGCGGATGGCTTCCATTCAGCCTTGCCTTTTCAGCCTCTCTGCATCTGGCTTCTGCTCCCAGGCTGGGTGTTAAATCATGGCTGCAGTCTCCTCCCCGACTTCTTTCTGAGGCCCAAGGGTCCAGGTAAGGCACGTGGGAACTGGAGTTTAAGCAGACTCTGGGGAAAGAGTAGTCAGGGCAACACCTGGGGGAGTTCTTGGCAAGGATGACCAGGACAAGTTGAAAGGGAGATCCTCAGACCAGACCTGTCCAGCAAGACATTCTGCAAAGATGGAAATGTTTTATAGTCTGTGCTTTCCAACTCGGTAGCCATCAGCCACATGTAGCTATTGAGCAATTGAAATGTGTCCAGTGTGACTGAGGAAGCAAATTCTAAATTTTATTTGATTTTAATTTCATCTGAAGTATTCCTACCATTTGAATTTAACTTCAACTTAAATAGCCACACCTGGCTAGTGGCTACCACATAGCGGCTCTAAACAGCTCTCAGAAAGAAGAAGTGGGCTGCTGTTTCTTGGAGGCTTGTCTCCTCTTATAGTCCCACTGGTGAGGCTGGGGATGGTGGCATTTTTTCTTCCTTCTCGGAAGGGAGACTTGTCCTTTCTGGCAATTTCTACACTTCACCAACTCTGGAATCCTGATGCCCCAGGGCCAGGAGGTCCCTGGCCATGTGCCACCACAACTGGGGCAGTGCTTCCCCACCTTGCCAAGCATGTTTTCTGCCCAGCTTTGTAATACACAGGTGCTCACATGCCCCAGTGGGTTTGCCCAGGGCTGTTAATGCGGAGGCGGTGGGTTGGTAGGAAAAGTAGAAGCTTTGCTTCTTCCTTCCTGCTTCTAGGGAGATGGGGTTTGAGCTTTATTTTTACTTTGAAGGGTTCTAGAAACAGGCCTGATAGGGGCCTCCAGAGATGAACACAAAGATCCCCAAACATCTATTGAATGTCCACTGTTTAGAGGAATCTGAGGTTTGGCCAACAGAATTGTCCTAACTTTGAGAGTAAGGATCAGAGGCTTCCAACTCTTATACCCAAGAAGACCTCACTGGTATTTTATTTAAATCAGTGTGGCTGACCCTTAAACTAGCTTTTTTTTTTCTTCTGTGGAAATAGAGAAGAGTTGTCGTTTATGTGAAAAAAGAGAACAATAGTTCATTATGTTTATTCTCTCATGTCTGCCAGAACGGGTGGGGATGGGAATATCGTGTATGTGGTACAGTTCGTAGACTTAGTAGTGACCCAGGTCTTGTTGGCATTTGGGGTAAGGGTGTGGAGGATTTTGGGAAACCATCTTCAAGGCTGGCCCTTGGCTTTGGGCTTTGTGGGAGCTTGGCCAAGCAGAGGCAGTTTGGAAATCCCCAGGGGCCATGAGGAAATCCCCAGCAGCTGAGTCCTCAAGGAGCAGCCTGCCCACTGGAGTCACCAGCCTGGTGGTCCTTGCAGACAGGATCTGACTTGGGGCGGCTCCTTGTTTTAGAGAGGGCAAGCCCAAGTGTCCCCGCTTGGGCTCTGTGCCCATGAGATCGTGTGGTGTCACCAGGCTCTGCTCAAACCTTAGGGTGCCGAGGAAGGAGCTGAGGGGTGTCAAGCCTTAAGTCTCAGTGACCACCTCTGCGGCAGTGATCTGGGGGTGCTGGCCACCCTGCGCCCACTGACCGTCCCGTATTGCTTGCCCCAGACCCTTTCCCACCACACAGGCTTCTGTTTATTCACGTATTCATTCATTCGTCATTTTATTACATCAATAAGCATTTACTGCATGCCTACTATATACAGAGACTGTTCTGGGCGTTGAGGATGAAGAAGCGATGAAAACAAAGTCAGCGCAGGGCGCATCCTTGCCGCGTTCCTCCAGGATAAAGCGAGAGGCCATCTTGCTGCTGCAGCCCCCTCCGCCGGGACTCCCGGGGGACGCCTCTTTGGGGGCGGGGCCGGGAGGCCAGGCCTGCGGAGGTGAAATCCCGCGTTCGCGGCGCCGGCGGCCTGGTGAGAAGGGGACGGCCGCCCTCTACAGGGCTTCTGCGGCGCTGCAGGGCGGGTGCACGCCGGGCTCCGGGCGCATGTGCCGGGCATGGCCCCACCCCTGACCCGCCCTTGCGCCGGCCGGCGGGCAGGTCCCGGAAGCACGGGCGCAGCGTGGTCCTGCGGCCCCGGTCCTATAGTCGCCGCAGCCCGGAGGGTGCGAGTGTTCGGTGCAGCCCTGGGCGAGCACCTTTGGCCGTCTCAGGTTTCCTCTCCGCCCTCTTCTCCCTTTCTGCGGCCATCCCTAAGCTTCTTAAAGGGGGGTATGTCCTCTTAGGCTTTGGGATCGACTGGTCATGGCTGTCCAGTAAAATTTACAAAAAAGTTTAGTACGTGGGAGAGTACCAGTCACTGCTAACACTGTTATTTAATGAAAGAGAAGACACTTGTTACACACACACTTTAAAAATAAAAGATAAGTCCCTCCCAAGCAAGGGAAGGCACAGGTGCTGAGGAGCCTCTCACCTGCCATCCACTCCTGGGAGCCCCCCCACCCCAGGAGACGGGCCTTTCCCTAGCCCTGAGACGGAGTGCTTGAAACTGAACTTCCCTAAATAAACATTTCTGTTAGTGACATTTCATACCATTGGAAATAAGTAATAATTCAAGCACTGTATGATTAAGTAACCATTTATGGAGACAGTATTTTTAGCCTTTTTTTAAAAAAAAGGAGTTTTGATTTAAAGAGGAGCTAGGGAGACAAATGGAGTCAGAGGAGCATTCCTTTGTTAAAAGTTAAATAGAACCTCAGGCTCTATGTTTTCCAAGCTATCTCCCTCTAAGCCAGCCTCCATCTGACATCCCTATTTTAGATAGTGGCTTTCACACTGTCCTCTTGAAATCTTGAAAGCTTGAAACCTTAGAGTCCTTGGTTCTTCTTCCCATCTCCCCTCCACCTTCTTGCCTATTTCCTCTTTTCCCCATCCACCTGCCAGAATCCTAGGGCAGACCCTCCTAGTCTTTCATCTGTCCATCACCTTGACTCTCTAATGGTCTTTCAGCTTCCAGCCTCCTTCGCTTCCCAGCATCATTCTGTTTGATCAGCATTCCTACAGCACAGGTTTAATCATGCCCCTTCACTATCTGGAAACTTGCTGTGATTCCCTTTGTGTGCCAGGCAAAGTGGAAGGAAAGGACTCTGGCAGAGTCAAAATGACCTGAGTCCTAACGCTGGCCCTGCCAATCACTGTCGTGATGGTGGACAAGTTATTAAAGCTCTGTAAGCCTGTTTCCCAGTCCACAACTCCCCTTTGCAACACTCACCTCCCAGGGGTTCGTGAGAAAAACGTGTAGCACTGTCCCTGACTCATGGCTATTGCTCCATATGTGCCTTCTCTCCCCTTAGACGGTTTACTGTGCTTTCAATTGCAAGCGACAGAGAGCCCAGCTCAACTGACTTAAAAAGAAGGAATGCATTGGCTCAAATATCTGAAACACCTGGGGCAGAACTGGCTATAGGCTCAGCCTTATCTGGAAACATAGACGCAGTGTGATCAGGACCCAGGCCTTTTTTGTCCCTCAGCTCCTCTTCCATGCTGGCTTGGTCCTCAGACAGTGGTGACAAAATGGCACAGCCCCAGGTTCAAGTCTTGTGGGAAAAGAAGTGTGGCTCTTTCAATAATCCCAAAGTTTCACTGTATGTCCTTAATACTGATTGGGTCACATGCCTTCCATGAACCAATCCATATAGCCTGGGGATATGAAACTCCCATTAGCTGGACTCAAATTGCATGCTGGGATGGGACCCCGGAGGAAAATTGGAGTGCTGTAATCAAAGGATGGAGGAATGGATGGGGGCAGCAGAAGTGCATTGTGTCCCCTGTGCCACACAGGCCTCCTGATCTGGGCCCCACCTACCTTTCCAGCTTTGTGTCTTGTCATTTACCTGTATGTGTTCTATACTTTGTCCAAATTTATTGTCCATGCTTCACGTTTCATGTTTTCCCACCTCCTTGTCTTTTCTTTATTCTATCTGTTCACCCTGGAATTCCCTTCTTCCTTCATCTCCACATTACAAACTTCCTTCTATCTGTCTTCCATGGCCCAGCCCCAAGCTATCTGTGAGCTGTCTGTCTAATTCCCCAACAGGAAAAGATCTCTGCCTCTGAACTTCCCTAAAACATTATCAATGTCCCTTTGGAGCACTGAGCAGATTCTAAACAATTATAATTATTTGGGTGCATTTATTATGTCGTCTGGTCTATGTGTGTGTTGAGGTCAGGAACAGTCAGCTTCATCTTGTTTCACTCACTCACTCAAGCATGGATCGTGCATTGTCTCTGAGCAGGGCCTGGTACGGGTAGATGCTGGGACACAGCGACAAACATACCATCTCTGCCCCAAGAAGCTCACAGCCTAGTGTGAAGAGACCAAAAAGAAGCAGGCATGTGCTTCCCCACAGTGTACATCTTGAGGTATTACACATCAGGGCTTAGTGGAATATGCAAATGCTTCCTTTACTCCCCAGAGCCTCTTGTCTAACTGCCCCCAGCTCTGCGCAGCCACTGCCTGACCCAGTGCCAGAACCAGAGCCAAGGGCCTTTCACTCTCCCCACGCCAACATAGGACAGCAGAGAAGGTGAAGGTGTTACTCTATCTGCCTATCCCTTTGTTCCCTATTCCATTCCACCCACCATATGACACATGTGCCTTTCAGATCCATTAGTTAAATCCAGTGGATATTTATTGAATACCTACTAAATGTCTAGGGCTGAGGAGTGGGATGGGATCTAAAAGCAGTAGAGAATGGTCCCTGTTCTCCAGCGAAAGAAGGCTTAAATATATGACACAAACAGATTGCCATTCAAAACATAGTTTATGCTGTGTAGTCGTGGCATGTACACATTTAACTTCAATGAACTCCACTATATAGTTGTGTAAGAAATTATATTACTGTAGTCTGAAATTGTAAACAGTGTATTTTGTGTACTTTTATTATATGCTGTATGTGACTATACATTATGCTTTTGTCAGATATAAGGAATAGAATATACAAACCATGTGTACTATATACTTGATGAGAAATTTAAGGGATTTTCAAAAGTAATTTTGACTATATTATGCCTTAGCCTTACATGCTGACTTTAGACTGTAACACAATGTGGTATGTGACTCCAAATTTCTAGCAGAGCCCCATATTGAGTATGGTCAAGAACCACCATATGTATGTGATGATATTTAGGTATATATGGTGAGTGCTGTGATTTTTAATAATTTAATCACTGTCTGTAATTTGCCAGGCCTAATGCCAGGTACATCACATGTACTATTTTTAAAAATTGTCACAACAACCTCATAAGGCAGGTATATTGTTATAGGGCAAAAGAGTGGAAACTCTAAGAGGTCAGTAACTTCCACTTAGGTCAGACAGCAAGCAAGAAGCCGAGCTGGGATTCAGACCCAGGCATGTCTGACTGTGAGCGCATGCTCTTTGCACCACATTACTGTGCCGGCCTTGGGCTTCAGGGAAGGCTTTGTAAAGGAGGTGGGACTCAAGGTGGGACCTAGGGAGATGGCAGGGTTGAGCAAGGTGCAGAGGAATTCATAGGTAAAGGCCCTGGTGGTGTGAGGGCAGGGAACCCTGGGAAGGCCTGCCTGAGAGGGTGAGAGTGAGGTGTGCTGGGGCGGGGAAGAAGGCAGGTAGAAAAACAGAGGTGATACGGGAGGAGGGGCCAGGTTACGGCCGTCCCTGGAGGCAGGCCATGGGGCCTGGGGGCGGTCTGGCCGGCTGTGGCAGTGCCTGCGTGGCCCCTTGGAGCTGTAGGTTAGGCTTACTGAAGACGCGGGCTGGGCCCCCAGACAGCACCAACCTTGGAGCAGCAGAGGGACCATGTGAGGCTGAGTGGGTTGCCAGGGCCTCTGGTTTCCTGTCTGAATGACAAAGGGAAATGAAACTGCTTTGTGATGAGCTCCATTAGTAACACAGATCATCTCAGAGACAGAAGTGACTGGATCTAGTCACCCGAATAGAGAAGAGGAGTGGGTGGATGTGTGGTTACTCGTAATTCACAGCAAGACCTTGCAGAAAAAGTGACACCACAGTCACCCAGAAGTCATCTTCCAGAGCACTGCTGAATGGCAGGTGGGCCTAAAAGGCCCTGGAGCAGCCAAATAGAGGACACCAAGTCTGCCTGAGAAATCCAGGCCCTTCCCTCTCAGGAGAGCCTGTAGGCTGACTGACATCCCACTGGTTCTGCTTGGGACTCTGTTCTGTTGGCCTTGATTATCTGGCTTTCTAGCCTTGGCAGAAATGGCATATTAGAAGGAAGCAAGACTGCTGGGGACAGGCATGCAGACAGGCAGAGCGACAGCCGATGGCCCGACAGGAGTAGGGGACAAAAGAATTAAAGAGCAGATGTACAGACACAAAGGGCATCTGGCCTTCCTAACATGGGCCTAGAGCAAGGTTTCAGGCTGACTGCAGTGCCTAGGTCGGGGCTGGTGCCCCTTGAGAGTGGCTTGGGGGTCGGTGGGGCAGAAGCCTGGCTGGGAAGCCACACTTGTCACCCTGGGGTGAGGTGCCCTTCAGCACAGGATGGAATGGATTGGGCTCAAGAGGGGAAGCTGAGTTGAGATGAGTTCAGAGTGTTTTCCTTCTGTCTATAAAATGTTTATTTTTATGATTGCAAATAGTAAAAGAATTTTAAAAACTACTTAAAATAGAAGATATTTTGTCCCTTTAAGGGGATAGGCCTCAGTTACCCAGAAACCTTTTTTATGATGCCTCTCTTTTCCCACTAATGAACACAGATAATAATAGTTCAAACTATTGAAAACTTCTTTTTTCTATAAGTTTATTAAAAACTCATGGCTGGACAGTGTTCTTAGAGTTTTGCAAGTGCTAATTCATTTAGCCCCAACTATTATTTTCCCATTTCGCTGGTGAATAAATTGAAGCACAGGATTAAATTGTACAGCTCACTACATGGAAGAACCAAGACTGAACCAGGTGGTCTGGCTCTGGAAAGTCTCACTCCTAACCATGGCACACCATGAATAATTCCTTTAAAGCAGTGGTTCCCAGAATCACCTAGAGGGCTGGTTGAAACACAGATATGGGGCAAGGCTCTATTTCCAGAGTTTCTGATTCAGCAGGACTGGGGGCCCCTAGAATCAGCGTTTCTAACTAGTTCCTAAGTGATGCGGATGCTGCTGGTTGGGGGACCACACTGTACAGCCAAAGCCCCCTCACTCACCAAGATTCCACCAATCTCACACTAATCTTGTAAAAGAGTCAGTGCAGGCACAGTCCTCATTCCCAGATGCAGGCCATTTGAGTTGCCTGCCTGTGATCACACAGCTAAATCATCCATCCATTCATTGACTCACTCATTGATTTAACAGATGGGCACCTCTGCACTAGGCCTTATGCTGGCCTTGGAGTTGAGAAGTCCTCAGCCTTGGCTGTATGTAAAAATCAGCTGTGGGAGCTTTTAAAAAATCCCAGTGCCTAGGCTTCCCTCCCAGAGCAATTAAATCAGAAACTGGGGGGAAGGAGTGGGATCTAGGCATCAGTATTTTTTAAGTCCCACAGGGGATTTCAATGTGCCGCTGAGGTTGATGACTAGTATGTCAAGAAGGCACTGGGGATATGAAGACCTGTGACATGGCCCATGCCCCAGAAGGGCCAGGCAATCTCCCAGGGAAGACACACCACTCCTTAGAGAGCCCCACGTCTTAATGGCCAGGTATGGCTGTGCTTGTACAGTGTGTGGTAGACAGGAGGCAGAGCTTGGCTTTGGTCCTCTGGGGCAGTGTTTGCCACCTTCTCCCAGAGAAAGTGGTACCGTTTACAGGAGCCCCTGGGCTCGGAGGACTGGCCAGGTGACAGGCCTCAGGTCTCCACCCTGCTCAGGTATTGCCAGAGACAGCTCTGCTCCCGGGCTTCTGAGCTCCACACCCTCAGTCCTCCCTTTTTTTTTCCTGGAGAACAAGGGAGAGGCAATGACTGTTTACTTTTATCTGCAGAGCTGACAGTTTCAGAAAAAGCTGCATTTGACTCCTTCTCATCTGCTCCCAGCGCCCATTTCAGCCTCCTGGGTCCCCAGCCCTGGTCTGGGTGTTTTGTGGTGCAAACTGAAGGGTGGGGGTCAGGGTTTCCCTTCAGGAGGAACACTGGTGTTTTACCAGCAGCCCTTGTTCATTGGCCAGACACCCACGATTTCCTCTGCCTGCAGGGCCCCCCCACCACACCTTGCCTGCCGCACCCTGCTCTGTGCCCAGGCAGTAGCTGGCTGTGTCCGGGAGAGGTATGTGCAGAGTGCAGGTTCCTCCACGCAGGTCCCCAGTGTAATTATTATATCAAAGCAGGTGGGCCTTGGACTGATCATGTAGGTCTCCTGCTCCTGCCAGACTTTACAGGCTGGTGGTGTGGCTGCTTTTGGGTGCAGTGTGCCGTTGCCCTGTGTGTTGTACTAGGTGTGACGCTAGTGGTTATCTTGGTCTCTGCTGCAGTAATCAGATGGCTGGGGTGAGCCTGTGATTTGTGTGCACTGTGACTGAGTGTTCATGCGTGATGAGGTGTGTGTGCATGTGTGTGTGTGTGTGTGTGTGTGTGTGTGCATGTACATAAACGTACATGTGCTTGTCTCAGACCTGGCCTGTGGGGCCGGGGGCTGCAGGTCTCAAATTCCTCTGCTATTTTTAGGGGCCATATCAGCTCAGCTGTCCAGCAGGCCGGGTGTGTGTCAGTAGGAAAGTCCTACCCTCCCTGTCCCTTGTCCTTGCCCCTAACCCTCAAACATACATGGCCCCCACCCCATGCCCTTACTCTAAGGGCCACCTCCTTTCCCATCCAGGCGCTGTGTCACCCTCGCCCCCCCAGCCTGCCTGGGCCCGCAGTCCTCCAGGCCCCTCACTGTGACTGGCTCCAGCCAGGGTTGGGCAGCTCCTGACGGGCGGGGCCTGGGAGAGGGAGGGGAATGGGGCGGGGCTGCAGCCCATGCTATTTTGAGCGGCTAACGGAGCAGCATTGGAGAGAAGACTCCTTGCTCTGGGCTGCTCCAGGCCAGGCCATGCGGGTGAGTGTCCCTCTGACCCCCCACCCCGGAAATGTCCCCGGCTCCTCGTGCTGTTTCCTCATTTAGGAAAGGAGGGGCCCTTTGTTATTTCCCCAGATGTGGCTGAAGTAGGTGGGGGGAGGGTGGGGCTGCCTTGGGGTTCCCTCTGAGCCTCCTGGTTGGGAGGGAGTTACCCAGCCACCCCCACCCCACCCCCACCCCGCAGCCTCAAGCCCCTTAGAGGCCAGGCGCAGGGCCTCCTGGCCTGTCTCCCCACTGTGGGAACTTTGGAGGGAGCACCATCTTGTAAACGTCAGTGGGACTGCATCGGCCTCCCCACAGGCCGTGACACGCCTTCCCCATGAGCACTCAGGCCTTCGCTCCTTGGAGCATTACTTCTGTCCAAAGCCTGGAACCCCAGCAACTCCCGGGAAGTCTTGTCCCCTGCTTTGTGTTGCCAGTGTTGCCCTCCACCCCCTTTCCTCCTGATGGACAAGAGGCTTGATTCTTGGAGTTGCCAGGGATTCCCCCCTTTCATTGTCCCCAAGAGTGGACTCAGCAGAGCCTCCTCCATTTCTGTGGATCCACACTTGGAAGGGGCACAGATGGCATCTTGGGGATGCCCTGACTGACTGTGGTCTCTTTTTAGTACAGATTATTCCAGAGGAGTAAGTTCTTTAAAAAAAGCAAGTGAGGAGATACATAGCTTCCTCCTAGTCCCCGCTGCTCCCTTGCGCCACCCCTCCCGGCCACCAAGGGTCAGGTCTTCAGTTGTGTCAGCAGTTGGCAGCGCGAGTGGGCTGGCCTGGTGTGGGGGTGTATCAGGAGCCTGAGATGTGCTCGTGAGCATTCCTGTCTCCCTGTGCCCAAGGATTTCCCCACCCAGCCTCCAAACTGGCACCAGCGCTGAGGTGTGTGTGGGCAGGCTGGGGGTGGAGCCGGAGAGACCCCCACCAGGAGAGGGATTGCTTCCTGGCCCAGCTTACTCCTCCCAACCCCAGGCCCCCGGTACTGGGTCACAGATTTGGGGCCATGCACGCTGAGGGCCAGGCAGTTGGCAGAGTGCCCTGGAGAGGAGCAGTGGGTATCCCCAGGGATGGGAGGCCTCCTGCAGGTCGGCCGTTGGAGGAGGAGCTCCTCTTTTGTGCAACTGCGGCAGCAGCAGGAAGCCGGTCCAACACACCTGCTTCCTCCAGACTGGCCTGCGTGGCCATGACCGCAGGGGCTTGGCTGCTTTCTGCTGTGCCCTGGGTGGGGGCAGGGCTGTCACTGGGGCTGGTCCAAAGGGCCAGAGCATCCCAGCAAGCTCTTCTCCCCTCCTCCGGCTGGCAGCGGGGCCTTCAGGCCACTTCCGGCAGATCTGCTGTTCCTCCCAAGCAGCTCCGTGTAAAGCTTCCTCGGGTCATAGGTGTGGGGGCAGGTCATCTCTGGAAACCCCTGCTCTCTACCCAGGCCATTGTTCTGGTGGATAATATTGTGGGAGGACCACAGTGCCAGGGAGCTAGGACATGGGGCAGGGCTTGCCTCATCCCTTCAAGTGGGCCTTGGAGCTTCTTGCTGAGGACAACTGGGTGTGAGCCCTAATTTGCCACTTGCTGCTATTTTGCAGCACTGGTGCCAGTTTTGAGGCTGAAGTGGGGAAGTCCTTGGGCACAGAGAGATACAAATGACTCGGACAAGTCATTTCTGAGCCACCTTTTGCTCATTAGTAAAGTAGGAATCACACTAGTATCTATTTCAGAGGGATGTTGTGAGGAGTGAATGAGAGACTGCATGTAAAGCATTCAGCACAGCACCCTTCATGTGTGCTCAGTGAAGTTAGCTCTGTACTGGTACTACTGTTATTTCTTCCCCATACCTTCCTCTTCCCCCGATCTTTAGATAGGTTGGTGCTAGGTTGGGACTGGTAAGGAGATTTGTCTGGGAGCCACCCCCTATGCCTCAGAATGGGAAGGGGAAGAGGGGTTGCCACGCTTCTTTGTTCAAATGAGAAGCCCAGTGTGGGCATGAGTGTTGGCAGAGGGGAGAGGTGCGGAGCTCCCCGGCCACAGGCGGTGGGATTGTTCTTCCTCTGGGCACTCTCTTTCTCAGGACCACCTGGTGTCCTTGGGGGGCTCAGACGTCTGGCACAGACACTTGGGCCTGGAGGCATTTGTTTGTCCAGGCTGGGCATTCCCCGCCTGCCACGTGGTTAGTGGGTGGAAGGTCTGGTGATCCCACATTCCCTCCTGAGAGGGGCACAGGGGATGATAAGCTGGGGGCCCGTGGTCCTTGCCGGAAATGCCGATGGTGAAACCAGCCTGGCCCAGTCCCCTGAATGCTGGAAATCTTCCCGGGCTGAGCATAGATGGGTCCCTCCACACATTCTTGGATTTCTCCTGTTTGAGAACAAATGCTTTTAGCTGTTATCTTCTCTGCTTTTTCTTCCTTTATTGACTATTTAGCCATCTTCCTAATAGAAATAAATAGTAAGTAACAAATATATAACAAAATAAGTACCAAGTGTCCCTGTTGTATCTAATTCACACAGTTTATAAGATTATTATGTCACTGTTTGCATACAACTTAGGTTCTAGTTTTTGATTGATGTTATTTGAGAAGGAGTTTTTCATGTGGTTCCATTGTCCACATATTTGTGAGTCTAAATGGCACCTTACAGGACATTGTGTGGAAGTACCACAGTGGACCTAACCCCTCCCTAACCCCAGGCTTTTGGGTTGTTTGCAATTTGAGCTGTTGTACACAGTGCATCTTTAAAGTCTTTGCAGGAGTTTGTGGGTTTTTTCTTCCTCTTTCTTTCTTTAAATCAGCTCATTGCTTATACATTCCTGAAGATGGGATGACTTAGGCCAGAGGATGATGCATTTTATGACTACTATTGCTCCACAAATAGCTACTAAACAATATGAGAGTGCCCCTGCCCTCCCCTCAACCCCAAGACATTGAGTTTACTATCTATTTGTTGCTAAGTGTAGAGAGTGTACCTAGGTGGCAAGTGTTATTCTCCATAGTTTACAGTTGAGGGAAGAGACGAGGTGAAAATAAGAGGTTCGCCAAAGATCTGTGTCGCAGCATGGCCAAACGTTTGAAGTACCCACCATGCGATGGGTACATAGAGCCCTGCCTGTGGGGAAATCACAGTCTGGGGTATGATACAGACACATGAGCAGCTCCCTAGCATCCATCCTTGTGGTGACCTCCAGTGCTGCCACTTGCTGGCTGTGGGGCCCTCAGCAAGGTGTATGCCCTCTGATTTCCTTACTGGAAAATGTGTTGGTAGGAGGGTTAAATGAGGAGACATTATGAAGTGACTGTTGCTGTGCCTGGCTCATAGTAAGTTTCTCTTGCTTTCTCTCAAGAGAAGAGGCCAGAAGTGCCAGTGACGGGGCAGATGGTCAGGGCCTCCAAGGGCGCCTGAGTCATGGTGGAGTCTGTCTTTGCACGTCCAGAGACTTGACTTGGGCACGTTGAGCACTAGTAAACACCACGCTCAGTCGGTGCTGTAGCTTGATCCAGACTTCTTGACCCTTGACCCTGACATGGCATAGTCACCAGAGCTGGCTACTAAGGATGACTCAGGCCCTCTGACCCTGCCTAACACAGCAGAAAAGGTGGGCCTCTTGGGAGCAGCAAAGGGACTTGGGTTCGAATCCCAGCTCTGTGACTTAATCTCTTTCTGAGTCATCTTCCTCATCTGAAAACTGAGAATAATAATTCCCATGTCATGAAACTGTTGTAAGATTTATATTTGAATATGTGTGTTAATACTTTTATAGGGCCCGTCTTACTGAAGGTGTTCTATATTCAGTAGTTAACAATGTTGGAAATGGCTAAAATCTCTAGGGAAGAGAGGCCTTAGCATCACGCTGCACAGAGCCATTCATTTCCAGCTCTGGCTGTGACCGTAGTGGAGACATTGCCACCATCTGTAGGGCTGAGTTCCTTACCTGTTCTGTATCAGATGAAGTCAAGTTATCCTTCATCCCAAGCAAATCTTAGTTAAAATCTAGTGAGAAGGAGAGAGGAGAAATATCCAGGCAGTTCTGCGCAAAAGCCACAGAGAGAATTTCTCTGGGGAGGACCCCACATTTGTGTTCAAAGTGCCGCTCCTAAACTGGCGGGAGGAGCAGGCCCTGGTGTGAGCGGCCCTGCGTCCTCACTGCCCAGGCGAATAGGCTCCACCCTGCACTGGTAGAAAAACTTGAATAGGAGTTCAAAGAACAAACGAGTTAATTAATTGAACAAAAAAGCTTCAAGTCTAGCTTATGAACTGGATAATAAAATAGAAAAGTTAACACAGGCAAATTATAATTTTAAAATTATCTAATTTTTCACGGTTAATTCACAATAAGCAGTAATAAAAATGAGCAAGTTCTTAAACTCCACTGAATGGATTCTTTGGATGAAGTGTCTCCCTGGGCTGAGGCTGCCTCTGCCTGTTTCTAAGCCTCGGACAGGACTGCTCTGCAGTTCGCAGGCCTCCCGCCCCTCTCAGATGATGGTGTGCCGCTGCAGAGCTGCTGCAGTTCTGGAGAAGCTTCCTCAAGGCCCTCCGAGGCCACAGGCCTGCAACCCCTGGTTCATAGACCCCCAGGGCGCCAGCCTGGAAAGGACTTTAGCCATCCCCTAATCTAGACTCAGCCATCCCCTAATTCTGCAGAGAGGCCCAGAGGGGTGAAATGGCTTATGCAGGAGCACACAGCTTCCAAGGGCAGAAAGGTCTACACTCTGTACCCCACCTTGCCTTCTCTTTCCTCTAACATTTTATTCCTCTCTTCTCTGACCTTTTGAGCTGTGTAATCATTCACTCCATCTTTCCTTTCCCCTGTTGCCCACAGTGTTTTTGTCCCAGCAGATCCTGACTTTTAGGAAGACTCCGAGTCCCTGAGGGACCCTGCCCCCCGTTTCTTCTCTGACCCAGGGTGCAGGCTATCTTCGGCACTATGGCCTTTTCATCAAGGTTCGCCTTCTGGGAGCAAAAGGAAAGTTGGATTTTGAAATCTTTATTCTTTTCTGATGTGCTTGGCATGGTGTGTCCTGCAAGAGACTGGCTTGTGATGGAGCTTTGGAAGCTAGAGCTGGATCGGGGCCTGTGTGTGTGGAGTGGGGGCTGGGGAGCAGGACCAAGGGGCCGGTGAGCTCCCTGTTCTGTCTGGATGGGCTCCTGCACTGAGCCATGCTCCTCCCCTGGGCTGCCTTCTGTCCCTCAGTGGCCCTCCAAGTTAACCCCTCCACACCCTTCCCACCTGCTGCTCCAGCTCCTCCCTGGGAATATGAGCTGCTGTGGAGGGACCACTGGGGATGGCTTTGGCTCTGTGGGCTCTGGAACTGGCCCTTCCGAGTCTAGGGTCTGTGGTGGGTAAGGGGAGAAGGAGGTAAGAGTTGGGAGCCAGGCTAGTAGGCCACCTGGGTCCCGAGGGTGTTTCAGGCTGCAGACCTGGGCGTGCCTTTGTGCTGTACACAGTCCCCAGCTGGGCCATGACCTATAACAGACAGAGCCCTTGGGGGCGGGGGGACAGTGAGTCAGCCTCAGGCTAAATCCAGAGCTGAGCTCAGAGCTGGGCCTAGTGTCCCAGACATTTCGGGGGGTAGCCAGTGCTACCCTCAATGCCTCAGCACTTGGGCAAGACGCCTGGGGTCCCAAGCTCAAGCCACCTGAAGGAGGACAGATTTGGAGCTGGTGAAGAACACGGAGTGTACTTGGAATCCGGGTCATCCCTGTGCCCTAACTAACAGCACTGCACGCAGGAATTAGTGTCTTTGTGGTTTGTGAGCACTAGCTGTTCTCTAACCTGTGTGCCCGGGAGCTAAAGCATGGTGTGGTCGCTGGGGGTGTTGGATGGGGTGGCGTGGGGGCGTTGGTTGGGGACAGCAGGCGCAAGCCTAGACTCTGCCACTCCTCTTCCTTCCCTTTCCACCAGCCCCTCCTTCCCTTTCTCTGCTCCATTCCCAATTTTTTAAGTAGTGGCAGCGTCCACTCTGATGAATAATTGCCATTTTTGTTCTGTCTGTGGCTTTGAAGCTTGAGCCCATTGAAAATAGCTCCACGCACAAGAAGCAACTTTAAAACCACCACAGCCATCGTGTCAGTGCCCCAGGCACTGAGAATTAGAGCTCAAAACAGCTGTGAGCCCTGATTACAAGTGGAGAGCCCCTGAGGTGGATAATTAACATGATTCTGGACCATTTTCTGAGGGTCTCTTCCTTTAGGGATCAAGGACTCCTTCCTGTGCTCCTACCCCATTGTGCCAGGAAGGAAAGGCCTTCTGAGGATAGGGGTGCTCACAGACCTGTCTTTTTCCCATGCTCCTAAATGGGGAGAAAAGAGACGAAATCCACTAGGGGTCTGAGCTTTTGGAGGGAGAGATGCTAGTGAGGGGGAGGGGTGGGCTCCTTCAGACTTGAGGCCTGGCCCCCAGAGTCTGTTCTGAGCCAGTCTCCAAATGCACAGAACTGTCAGAGCACCCACATTGTCCCTTTCTAGATTCGTGGTGGTGGCTGCTACTTCCCCAGCTCTGCTCCTTTCCTCTGACTCAGACCAGCTAGTTCCTGGGCTGAGCACAAGCCCCTGGCAGAGCAGCCAGAGCTCAGGCATCTTTCCTTCCTCCACACCCGCCCCTGACCTCCCTCGGCAGCAGCACGGCTGGCAGTCTTGTGGGTCTGAGGTTGGGAAAATATCTGGCCTCCTGAATCTCTGCCTCTGCCCCATTTCCTGCCTCCAGCCAGAGCTCAGCCATCTGGCTGGGAAGGCCCACAGGCTCTGGGCTGGGGGAAAATCATAGAGACCTAGAGGCAAGCCAGAGCCAGCCTGGTAGGGGCTGCTGTCCGCCCTGGCCCAGCAGCCCCCACACTGGGGTTATCCCCTCCTCCTTAGTCACTGGGTCAGGGGACTCTGTTTGGACCACTTCTTGCCTAAGTTGGGAATGACTGTTGAGTTTCGCATGAGTTGAATTATCTCTCTATCCACCCTGTGACTGAGGCCGTGATGTCACTCTTGTGGGTGGACCTCTTTAGACAGCCCAAGTGGGCCATGTAGCTGGTCACTGAGGGCAGGGCTACATGGCTTTCACCCCTGAGGAGCTTCTTCATTCTTGAGGTTGTCACAGAACAATCTTGCCCCCAGGATAGGCTATCTGTTGCTCATGTTTCTAGTCCCAGGACTCCTGAGCATGCAGGAACCCTACCTCCTAGGGAGAGATGGTGCCCTTTGGCAGTGTTTTCTTCTGCTTTCAGTGCTGAGTCTCCCCGCCCTGACCAGCCAGTGACTTCTTTGTCTGCTCCCCCAGGTTAAAGAGGAGGACAAAACTCTGCTGAAGCCTGGCCCTCCTGGCAAGGAGGAAGGGGCTGTAAGTGTTCCTCCAAGACCACTGAGTGTGTGTGTGGGGGGGATGTCCGCCAGCCCTGGCCTGGTGTGTGAGGCAGTTGCATGGAGCAGACAGGGGGCAGGCGTGGCAGGGTGCCCTTTCCTATGGGGTGGCTACAGGGAGTGCCGACGAAGAGGCAGAGAGCATGGCATGTGTGGAGGAGATGGGAAGGAATGCCGAGGCACTTTGGGGACCTCCCCGTAAGCCTGCTTTTTGGTCCCAACTTTAGTTCTGGTTTCCTGAACCCTTTGGTACTAGAGAGGCTTAGGTGGGCAAACTCTTAGGTCAGGGAGCACCAAATGAGAGCTCAGCTGTTGGGACTCTTCGTCCTGCTCTGAGTGGCACAAGACAAGGGCAGGAAGGATTTCACCACAGCTGCTGCTGTCTTTTTCTGAGACCTGTCAGCTGCTTGGTGTGGGTGATCTGGAGGCAGGCTCCGGCTGCCCAGTGCCCCCTGCTCTCATTCTGCCTTAGGATAGAGACTCTGAATAAAGCTGGACTCTTATGGCAAGAGAGGGAATATGCTTCCAGAACTGCCTGGTGTAGTTAGGAGAGGGCTGCTGTTGGCACAGGAGGCAGGTGTGCCCAAGGCCCCTGGGAGGAGCTGGGTCATAAAACAGATCATACTTCCCAGACACTGCCTGACCCAGCTCCCCCCACTTCCTTGGATGGGGAGATTTGGTTAGCCAGGCACGGTGGCTTCCACCTGATCTGTAAATAATCCTGCAAGACTAGCCTGCGGTTCACAGGGATGTGTTTGAGGTATGTGTGGGAGAGGCCTTGGAGTGTCCCAGAGATTTTATGAAAATTACACATAAAGTGCTTTGAAGAGCTCCTGACACATAATGAGCACTGTATAAGTGTTAGCAGTACCTGCCATCCCTGTGTCACCAGCATTGGCATCGTTTTCAGTGGGAGGATGGGAGGAAAGCCAGAAAGCCAGAAGAGAGAAGGGGAGGGAGCAGGACCCGGCAGCTGGGGCCGCTAGCCAGCTATGCAGTGCCCTGCCACGCCAGGGAGCACTCTGGGTTTAAGAGGTTGGGGAAGAAGCACCTTCCAGTCCTCCCCTCCCACTCCTGCACAGGGCCATCCTGCAGCTGAGGCCTGGACTGAGGTTACTTGGCTCAGCTTCACTCAGGACTTGGGGCAACCTCTCCACATGACAGCCAGCCCCTCACAGAGCCCAGTGCCCAGGTACCTAGACCCAAGGTCATCATTTTGGGGAACGAGAACTCCAGCACAGCTCGTTAATGGCAGGGCATTGCCTGAGCAGTAAGGAACCCCCAGGTTAACCTTGCTCACCCCCCAGGCAGTGTGGCTGGCTTTGCAGGAAACTGCTCCGCCACTAGCCAGCTTGGCCTTCCCAGTGGCAGTCCCTTGGGACCACAGACAGCTGCCACCAGTGTTAGGGGAAGGATGGGTGCACCAGGCAGAGTGTACCAGCGTCCTCCAGTCAGCTCCTAGGTGCTCAGAGGCTGAGAGGCTGTCTGAACCAGGGCCCCAGCTCTAGGGCAGAGTGGAGCTGCCAGCTCTTGGGTGCTTAACCCTTTGTGGGCCACAGCTTCCTCTGCTTTTTTGTGTGTGCCTCTGCTTCCTCCCATTATTCATCAGACACACTCTGGGAGCTAGGAGGTCTCCAGCCCATGAGAGGTTTGCAAGAGAAAAACTGCAAAGTGACTGTCAGGAAGCAGGCTGAGGTAGAAGCTTCCTGGGCCAGCACTGGGTTTCCACAGCCCTTGAGAGTACGGGAGAAAGGTGGACAGTGGCCGTGGACCAGAGGAGTGGGGAGAGGGGAGGCTTGGCATCTCTTGGGGCCAGGAGTTGCCTCTTGACTTTTGTTTCACTGGGATGGGCAGGCTCCATCTGAATGTCCAGAAAACAGGGTAATAGAAGGACCAGGAACCGCAAAGCTAGAGAGTTCCAGAGTTCAGCGTAGGCCTGGTGGTAGGACTGATGGCAGGAATTGGTTGTTTGACCTCCCCATGTTCCATCTCTGCTGTTCCGGCTGTGAGAGAGGGGCTCACCTGGGTCAGGGCTGCCCTGACATAGAGCCAGTAACCCCAGGGCACCTCATTGCCTCCAGACACTCTGTACTGGCATCTCATAGCCCCCGGCTAGGCTTGTGGAAGAGGAGTCAAAGGCTTGGGTGTAATTGTCCTATCTGGAATACCGATCAAGGGCTTCCTGCCCAGGCTCTCAGGGCCATGCAGTCTGGAATGGATGAACAGAAGGTGTGCCCCAGGGCTAGGCGTATGCTCACGCCTTTTACTGGGCAGGTGGGCAGGGATGCAGGGCTGATGCTAACGTCTCCTTGTGTTTGTGTGACTGTAGCTAGAGGGCAGCTCGAAGGACGGCAGTGGCCCATCTAGGAATCCTCAGCCTTCCTCCAGCCCAGTACCCTCAGAGACCTCCCAGAGAGCCAAGAGCCCCGTGCCCACACTTGCCATGAACGGGCTGGGGACTGCCCCAGCAGAAGGCCCAACCGAGGAGGCCCAGGGCCTGTCCCGGAAGAGGGTGGCGAATGCAGTGAGGAAGGTGGTAAGCAAGGTGCTCCCTGGCGAGGAGCCAGGGGGCGCCAGGGAGCCCCTGAGCAAAGGGGTCAGATCCCCTGAGTACCCACCTCGAGGCAAGAGGGGAGAAAAGACAGCCCCTGGGCCCAAGCCGCCTCCACCTCCACCTCCCGCTGCTCCACCGAAGCCTGAAATAAAGAAGGAGGCAGCCAAGGATGAGCTCTCTGTGGGCCTGCGGAGCCTCATGTCCCGGGGCAGAGGCAAGGACCACAAGCCCCGTGGCAGACAGTCCTCTGGGAAGGGGGAGAAACCCTCCAGCCTGGAGTCGGGCTCCTTGGGGAAACCAGGCTCCCCAGAGGTGGTGGGCTCCCCAGCCAAGCCTGAACCCCCAGAGAAGCAGTGTTCCCCAGTCCCACCAGAAGAGCTGGAGGACCCAGGCTCTGCTGGCCTGAAGTCGGACCTCACTGGATTGCAGCAGTGCAAGGAACCAGCCCCCGACGGGCAGCAGGAGGTACCTGAGTGTGTCACTAACCTCCCAGGCTCCTCACCACCCTTGCTTAAGGGCCAGGCACCCTCACAGCCGGCTTCCCCAAGCCTCCTCCACAAGCCCGCATGACTCAGAAGCTGGGCCCGGCCGTGCGCGGATAGCAGGGCTGCATGGCTTCCTTCACCGAACGCTGGAGCCTTCGGTGGCCTGTGCTCCGGGATGGGACCTGCTAACCAGCACACTGCTGTTCTTGGACGTTTTTTATGTGGGAGTCAGGACCTGGACCCCAGTGACATAGTGACAGCTTGAGGCTCTAGATCCCAAGTCAAGGATCAGTCTTAGCAGATCATTGCTAGAAAGAATTTCTGGAGTCGGGTGCCCTGTGTTCATATCCCCTGCTACTCACTCACAGCGGGGATCTCAGCAGTGTCCCATCTCTGAGCCTTCATTTGTCAAGCGGGCATAATGCAGGTCTACCATCCCTTCTTGGAAGTCCCTGGGGCCAGAAGTAGTTGGGAAATCAGTAATTTTTGAATTTCAGAATATTGTACAGTATGCGTAATGAGCAGCAACCTATAACCAAACACACTGATATTTCCACAGCAAAATCTATGTATGTTCATACTGTGAGGGGATAGGATATAAACAGGTTTTGCCACCAAAATAGTTGAGAAATCTTTCATTTGGGTGTTTTGGTGGGGGCGGGGGGAGGATTTAGGAATCGCAAATAAGGGATAGCACCTGCTTTGAAGGGTTGCCCTGCAGATTAGAAGGGTTTCAGGCAATACATGCTCCACGCTGGGGCCTGGGTGTGGAAGTGGCCCTAAGAGCGCTGACAGTGACGCTGACAATAGTACTTAGTACTTAGCCCCTCAGGCCTGGCAGCGGCTGGGAGCAGGACTCCGGAGGAGCCCTGTGTCTGGGTAGCAAGTAAACACAGTGGGCCCCCCTTTGGATCTGGGGCCCTGTCTGTCTACAAAGTGCCTCTGGGTGGGACAGGAGGCTGAGAGGCACAGGAAGGGCCAAGGACAGGGAGGGTCAGTCCAGCCCCTTCCCTCAGAAGCTTCCCCATTTTGTGGCCCTTCCTGAGGCTCCCTGGGCAATGTGGGGTGGGGTGGGGTTGGGGGTGCGTCAAGTTTCACCACTGCTCCTCTGCACTCATGCATGCTCCTCCTCGCTGGAAGGGGTGGGGGTCAGGGGAATGAGGGGGCAGGCACAGCCGGAAGGCCTATCCTGTCTCCCAGGCCCTAGAGACACCCCCTGACTGCTGCCTCCTGGGATTCGTAAGGCCCAGAGCCTGCCTTGCTCCCCCTTCCATTCTTCTGGGCTTTGCAGAACTGAGAGAGGAGCAGGCTGAAGCTTTGCCCACCATCCCTGGCCTGCTCTGAATCAGGGAAGTGACCTCTTGGCACACAGGACTTGGCAGGGGCATTTTGGCCCAGCCGGCCGGGTATGAGGCAAACTGTCCCTGAGAAGAACCTGTAAGTAGCCAGGGAGCATCATATGTCTGTTCCTGGGCTGGCTGCCCTCCCCTCTGGCTCTCTGTTCCCCCTCCTCTCACTAGGGTGAAATTGGGGGCTGAGACATGCCCTGACCTGGAGTTCAGCCACCTGTCACCTGGGCTTAGGGCAGGAGTCACAGGGGGTATGAGAAAACAGGGCCGTCCCAGTGCTGAAATGGGCAGGACGTTGGGAAGAAAATGCTCCCGAGCTCCTGGGCACCTGTTCTTTTTTTCTCATCTGATAGTTAAGAACCTCAAATTGATGCTTGGCTTGCCTCCCTGACCCTACTATACTTACCTACTGGTCCTGGTGGCTTCCTGGTGCAAGTTTAGCATGCTGTACTCCACTGTTCCCCAGGCTAGGACTAATAGTGGTTTAACCTCTAGGCGGAAGCTGACCCTGCGGTCCGGCTGAGTGCCACAGAGGAGGCCCACCGGCGGCTTGAGAGGATCTTCACAGCTTCTGTAATGCCACCTCTCGTGTATGGTTCCCCAGGCCCTGGCACTCCCCTCTCCTGAGGCTGGTGGCCAGACTGCATGTGTCTCTGGGGGGGGAGCACTGACTATGAAACGGTGGCTCCATGGTGGCCTGAGGGCCCTCACATGGGCTTCCCACTTGAAGAAATGGAGAAGGGCTCAGCAGAGAGTCTGAGCGCAGTGAGGCCTTGTTCCTCCAGGGAACCCAGAGCCCTGTGCCCGTGGAAGGGCAGCCCTTCCAGCTGAGAATCCAGCCCCTTTCTCTAGCCTCATTCTCTTGCCCTAGAGGAAGTGACTTGGTTGCAGGGCCTGGTGAGTGGAGAGGCAGGGAGCTGGGACTCTGTTTTGATGGCCTGACTCTTCAGACCCAGGTGGGACCTGTTAACTCCTTGCCCATTTCTAACAGGCAAGGTCCAACCTGGCTGACTCCCCTTCCTTTCCAGAAAGGCCTTTAAGTAACCAGGCAGAGACATAGAGATCAGGGCTGGCCACAGGGTCTGCCCACAGTCCCCTGGTTGTTGGGCAGTGGGCAGGCGCATCTGGATGTGGTGGTGTGCCCACCTGGGAGGGGTGCAGGGGTGCAGTGGGGTTTGACGAAGGGGCTGCTGGTAGTTTTGTTCTATGAGAGGCCCAAGGGTGGCAGCTCTGAAGGGAGCAGCACCCTTGGGTGTGAGTTTGGAGGCCAGGGACAGCTGCATGCTCAGGTCTGGTGGCTACAGGGGAGCCAGGCTGGGAAATGCCCTGGAGATGAGGCCAGAGGCTCCCAGGGGCTCAGACCTTGGGTGGAGTGAGGTAGTCTGGCCTGGCAGACACTCAGAAGAGGAGCCCTATTCAGAACGGTCTGGATGGCCAGCCCCAGAGAGAGCAGCCAGAGGCCGAGGGGCACACGCCTGCCCAGGCCACAGGCAGTGACTTACCAGAGCGTCTTCTCTGAGAAGTCTGATGGTAACAAGTGTCTCTTAACCAAGCTGGGTCTCCCTTTTTGGTCTGGCCTCTGCTTGACTGGGCATTGTTCAACTGCCCAGCCAGCTCCTCTGTCCTGGCGCTAAGCTCCTCTCACCTCCACCCCGCACCTCGGACAGCTGGAGAGTGCCCGAGTGCTTGCTGAAGGGGCATGCCAGTGGTCTGCTTGTCTTCACCCTCTTCTCTCTCTCTCCTTTGCTTGCTGCGAGTAGCTGGACCCTGAGGCTGCCTCTCCAGCCCACAGCCAGGTAGGGTGCTCCTGCCCCACTCAGGAGCCCTTGGCTTCCTCCGGTGACAGCCTGCCACCCCTGGCCTGCACCTGGGCCGGTGTCTGTGCTCGGGCCTCGTGCTGGAGTGTAAGGCCTCTTTCCCCTTCCGGCTCCCCACTGCTGTCTGGGGGGGATCTTGGGAAGAGGCAGTGCCAGGAGTTTGAGGTGGAACAGCTCTGTGTCAGGCCCTTGGGGAATGCCTAGACTCAGTGTCACCACTCCAGTTCAGCGTCCACAGCACATGGTTCTTAGCCACTGGAGCCCCAGGGCCTGGCTAGAGTTTTAGTTTCTATTGGTTTCAGTTCTGCTAACTGGGTAGAGAAAGCTGAGAAATCCCTTCCCCTCCCTGCCCCTGAAGCTGTGGCATTCTCTGTCTCCACCTGCTGGCCAACGTGGGAAGCCCATCTTCAGATTAACTAATGGAATGAGTTACAGGTCTTGACGCTTTGATGCTGCCTTCTTCATGGGTCTCAAAACAGCCTGACCCATAGAACATGTCCATTCAAGACAAAGTTTCACCTGTCTCACATTATTTAAAAAATATATGTATATTGTTATTTTGTATAAAGTTATGTTTCTTCAAATATAAAGAACCACCCTCTCTTTTTTAAAAATGTCTTCACTTAACAATTCAAAATGTTGACAGCCCCATGGGGATCCTCCTATTTGAAGCATAATGTCACTGCTCATGATTCCCAGAGTCCGGGGATGACCAGGGTAGTCTAGCTTTCTCACTCTGCAACTGGAAAGGGCAGTTTGCCGTGGAGAGGGAGCTGTCTGGAGTAGAACCCAGATCTCTTTGTCTCTCAGCTCCAAGAAATGGACAAAGAAAATACTTATTAAAATGTTTTTATCCTTTCTAATCCCTCACTTGGGGTTAGTATCAGAGTAGAGTCTGCACTTCAGCCTCAGGTCTCATGAGGGGGGAGATTAATTGTACCTCCCAGCTGGGGACCCTCGGACAGTGGGGGCTGGGGGCAGGCTAGCCTGAGGGCTGTGCCAGGCACAGAGGTGGCCATCCCCCGACCAGGGGCCCCTGGATGACCCTCCTGCCCTTTGGCCTACACACAACATAAAGAGCCTGATGGGCCATGGGAGCGGGGCCCCTCTCCTGTTTGCCCTGCTCCCCAGGGCACCATTTCTGCCCAGCTCATCTCTTTAAGGGTGTGCCAGGTTTGGCAGCCCCATACCCTGAAATTACCTGCAAATGCTTCTTTCTGATGATTGGTGACTACCTGGGGCCTCCGGGAGAGCATCCTCTGGAGGGGAAGGCAGGGCCGAGCCTAGGACTCAGGACCCACTTGTCATTTTGTACTACAAAGTCCTCGGAGACACTTCTGTCCTTAGGTCTTGAGGAGATGCCCTTTCCCAGCTTGGTGAAGGAGGACCTAGCAGTTGGATGAAGGGAGAAGCTGGGCATGCAGGTGGCCCAGGGTGAGAGGTGTGCGATCAGAATCCTGATCATACAGGGTCACAGGGAGGTGGGGAAGAGGGCAGCTAAGGCAGAGCCTGGGGTTTGCTCTCCTGGCGTCTGTTGTGTACTGGGCACACATTACCAGTGTCCTTGTCTTCCAGACCCTCAAGGCGAGCGTGCCTCCTAGCTCTGTGCCCTGGTCCTCAGGACTGCCGCTACCTCCTGGCTTCCCCACCTTTTTTGATGTCCCTGGTTCTACGTCTGCCACCCAGCTGTCCTCCCTTGCCCAATGACTCTTCTGGAAGCCCCTCCCCTCACATGACCCTCTCTCCCACTGTCCTTGTCTCTGTGTTCCAGAACAGGGTCTGACTATTCTTGCCCTCCCTCTGATAGGTGAAGACCGAGGAGCAGATTGCCACTGAGGAGGCCTGGTATGAGACAGAGAAGGTGTGGCTGGTCCATAAGGATGGCTTCTCACTGGGTGCGTCTGGGGAGGCCCAGCGTGCAGATGGCTGGGCCTCTCGGGTTTCGGGGCTGGGTGTACCTCCTGGTCTGGCTGAGGGCTGGGTGATGAGCCAGGAGAAGCTGGTGATACAGTGGGGAGGAGGCAGGATCACAAAGAGCCCAAAGAGGGAGGCAAAGGCTTCCCAGGCCCGTCTGACTCTCTTTCCCCTGCTCTGCAGGCACTCAGCTCAAATCTGAGGAACTTAGCTTGCCTGAGGGGAAGGTGCGTGTGAAACTAGACCATGATGGAACCATCCTGGACGTGGATGAGGATGATGTGGAAAAGGTTGGCAGGAGGCTTGTGGAGGGCAGGGACCAGGGACAGGCAGGCAGGCCCCTCTGCAGCATGGCCAACAGGTGCTGCCTCTTCAGTGCCCTCCTGCCTGTCCTTTCCCCAGGCCAACGCTCCCTCCTGTGACCGTCTGGAAGATCTGGCCTCGCTGGTGTACCTCAACGAGTCCAGCGTCCTGCACACGCTACGCCAGCGCTCTGGCGCCAGCCTGCTGCACACATATGCTGGCCCCAGCCTGCTGGTCCTCAGCCCCCGCGGGACCCCTGCTGTGTACTCGGAGAAGGTGCGGTGCCCCAGGCTGCCAGGCTGCCTCATAGACCGACGCGCGACCTCCCACCTTCCTGGCTTCGCCCCTTCCCCTCCGCTTCCCCCTGGGCTCCTGTCCACTCTCACAGCTGACCTGGGGAAGGAGTCATCTCAAGGAGTGGGGACAGAAGCCCTCCCCCTAACCGCTAGTGGAGGCCAGGGCTTGGCTAGTATCTGCATTTCCTTATGTGACCTTAGCGTCAGAATCCCTCAGCTCCCCTGGAGTGAAAGGCCCAGGAAGGAAGACGTGGCCCTTGTGGGTGAGGGTGTCTGAGTGGGACCAGCTAAGCGCCTCCGCTTCCCTCTGACCCTCTCCTGCCCAAGGTGATGCACATGTTCAAGGGCTGTCGGCGGGAAGACATGGCACCCCACATCTACGCCGTGGCCCAGGCCGCGTACCGGGCAATGCTGATGAGCCGTCAGGACCAGTCCATCATCCTCCTGGGCAGCAGTGGCAGTGGCAAGAGCACAAGCTGCCAGCACCTGGTGCAGTACTTGGCCACCATTGCAGGCAGCAGCGGGAACAAGGTCTTTTCTGGTGAGGCCGGGGGAACTGGGCTGGGGAGAACCTGTCGGGATGGAGGCCCCTCCTAGGTGCCAGCCTTTTTCTCCCTGCCCTCCCCTTGCCCTCAACTGCCCTCTATCCTCAGGCAGTTCTGGTCTAAGTAACTCCAAGCCTTCATGTGCTAGGGGAACAGGCATGGGCTGGCCTCTCATGCTGCCTGGGCCTCTGGAGCCCATGGCTGGGGGTGAGCTGTCCCTGGCTTTCCTGATGGCCCCTGGGCCTGTCATCTGCAGTGGAGAAGTGGCAGGCTCTGTATACCCTCCTGGAAGCCTTTGGGAACAGCCCCACCATCATGAATGGCAATGCCACCCGCTTCTCCCAGATCCTCTCCCTGGACTTTGACCAAGCTGGCCAGGTGGCCTCAGCCTCCATTCAGGTAAGGGGACACTCAGGGTAGTCAGAGGTTGGCCATCTGATTTCATGCCCCAGAAGTCAGGCTCTCTCCGGTGTCTGTTTTTCTGGGATCCTGCCCCCTCAACACGGACCCTGGCCCCAGGAGGGCTGGCCTGCTCTGCCCTGAGCCTTCACCATCCTGCCCGTCATGCCTCCTGCTCTCTCATCTCCTGGTTCAGCTCCCCCCACCCACTGGGGCTGGCCACACTCTACTGCTGAGGACCACAGCCCTGTGCTCAAGGGCTTCTCTTGGCTGATTTCACCCCGGGAGGCCTGGCTTGTCAGTAAAGTAAGGCCCAGCCAAGGCTGCTTCCCTTCCATGCTAAATGAAGTCCCTCACCGTAAAGTGTCCAGCTCCGCAAGAAGGCTGTGCCAGGGAGCTGGGCATGGCAGCAGGGCCCCTCTACAAGCTGGGCCTATCTTCCTCAGCCGACTCTGGTTTCTGCCTTGGGTTTGGCCCTGATGTGATCTGGTCTCTGGCTGAGCACCTTGAGAATAAGATGCAGCTGCTTGTTCCCCTGGGCTCGGTTCTTTCTGGTGCGGGGTGGGAAAAGCTTGACTGGCCTGCTGTTTCCCATGCCCTCCATGCTGTGCCACAGACGATGCTGCTGGAGAAGCTACGCGTGGCTCGACGCCCAGCCAGTGAAGCCACATTCAATGTCTTCTACTACCTGCTGGCCTGTGGGGATGGCTCCCTCAGGTGAGATGGGCCCGAGAGAACTGGGAGGGGGCTCTGGACTCCAGCCCCATCGATGGCTCCTAGACCTGGCCAGTCGATTGCATCCCTTAATGTTTTTTTATTGTGTACTTTCTGCATGGTAGGCTCAGAGCCGGGCCCTGGGGATGAGGAGCTGAATGAGCCATATCCTGGCCCGGGTGCAGGGGCCTGGTGATTTGCGAGGGGCACCATTGGCCCTTCAGTGTTCAGGCCTAGCTGGGAGCTAGGATCTCTGCTACCCAGGAAGCCAGGTCTGGAGAGGAAGGTACACTGAGATGCAGGTGGTCAGGGACCTGCCCGCTGTCACATAGCTGACATGGGGCTAGGCTGGCGTGTGACCACACCGGGACCAAAAGCATAAGCTTTTTTCGGCTTCCGCCAAGCTGGCCCTTCTGACGCCATGTTGGCTCCTCTGCCAGGCTCTTCCCGGTAGACCTTCAGACATGCTGTCTTTGTTCATTGGAAAAAGGTTGAATGACAAAGCAGAGCAGTCGGCCCCAGGGCTTCACCCTCCTTTCTCTTCCCATAAGGAGGGCATGTCTCTGTCTGGTGGACTTGCCCTTCAGGCAGGTTCCCTGCTCCCCTCAGCGGTCTGGCTGGACACCCACCAGGGTATCTCTGGTGACGTGTCCTAGGGAGGCTGGTGCTCTGACCGATGTCCAGGCCAATTAGGAGAGGTAGCAGCAGCTGGCCTGATGAACAGAGAACTAGGAGTCGAAGCTGAGTCTGTCCGTTTGCATCCTGGTAGGGAGATGTTGGCCTGGGGGCCATGCACTGTGCTGACACTTCATTTGTACCCCTAGGACAGAGCTCCACTTGAACCACCTGGCTGAGAACAGTGCATTTGGGATTGTGCCACTGGCCAAGGTGAGGAGCTTGGAGGGACTCGGTTGGCAGCCCTGGGCCCCAGGGGTAGGCCTAGCTGGGAGCTAGGATCTCTGCTACCCAGGAAGCCAGGTCTGGAGAGGAAGGTACACTGAGATGCAGGTGGTCAGGGACCTGCCCGCTGTCACATAGCTGACATGGGGCTTTGAATGTCCTGGAAGGCCCCACAGGAATGCAGGAGCCCAGCTCTAGCAGGGCGGCTCTGCCCTAGCCTTGCACTCCCTGAGGGCCCAGCAGCCCTGGGGTATGCCAGGAGGGGCAGCCCCTCTGAGATCTAGAGCCAGTGTGCCCATCTGTCCCTGCAGCTTGAAGAGAAGCAGAAGGCGGCTCAGCAGTTCAGTAAGCTACAGACAGCCATGAAGGTGCTGGGCATCTCCCCCGATGAACAGAAAGCCTGCTGGCTCATCCTGGCCGCCATCTACCACCTGGGGGCTGCCAGTGCCACTAAAGGTAACCTGCAGGGGTCCCAACAGCCTGGCTTGTTGGAGCGGGGGTTCCTGCCACTCCCAGCTCATCCTCACCCAGCACAGTCTCATCTGTTAGCACACTCCTCTTTTGCTTGTGCCTGAGCAGATCTCAAACACCTGGAGATCATCTGTGCCAGTGATGGCCTGAGGCCTAGGCTTAGATGGCAGTGAGCAGGGGCACTCTGAGGAGCTCAGGGCTCAGGGCTTTGGGGGCTGTGGGGAAGAGAAGGGCCCTAACTCAGGAGGGTTCCCTGGAATAACTCTTCTTCTTGTTCCCTTCCTGACAGAGGCCCCTGAGGAGCAAACGGGTAACTGCCCTTAGCCGCTCACTGGGGTGTAGGGCCACCTTGCCACGTCTTGGGGCTTGCCCTGGGCTCTCTCTAGGGGCTGGGCTTGTTCTGCCAAAATGGAGGGGACTGGCCTGGGAGAAGCCCCAGGACTGAGGGGAGAGAGGGCACCTGTTGGCTATGGGGCTTTGCGGAGTCCCAGGAATAGCTGCTTCTACCTGTTTTGTATCCAGATCCTGGAACGTCTCAGGATGCCCTCCAGGGGGCCTTAGGTGGGGTAGGGTGGGCTTCCTGGTGCTTCCCAAGGCCAGTTTTCCTGGAGTCGTCTTCTCTCTCCACTGGTTTGGGAGTAGGTGTCCCTTCCTCTTGCATGTGGAGGCCACTGGGGGGCAGCAGGCACCGTGGTAACGAATGGGCTGCAGCTTCAGCACTTGAGCTTGGGAGCTTGTGAATGGCTAGAGCTGGTCTGCCTTCCTCTGAGATTCCACTGATGCGCGGGCACTCCGAGCCCCTCTTCACCCCTTCCTCCTCCAGATTAGGGAAAGGGATGCTGCCTCTGCATAGCACCTTGGGCTTTGGCTTCATCTTCCTCTGGGATGAGAAGGGCGACAGGCTGCTCAGCTGGAGAAAGCACTGGGGGCGGGGGGGGTGGGGGGTAACAGACTTCTGGGAGTCAGGCCCCTTATGATCCCCGCAGTAGTGATCCTGCCAGAGAAGAAGCAGGTCCTGACTTAAAGAAATTGTCTGCAGATGTGTAAGTGTGCAGGCAGGTGGGTGTGGGGCCGTGTCTTGAGGTTCTTTCACTCTGAGGAGGTGACAAGCCCAGGTTTCCTATGACCCCTACTCAGCACTGACTGCAGACAGAGGTTCTGGGCGTGTCGGCTCATAGGCCTTGTTGAGCGGGACCTGTTGCCTCCTCAGGGCTTCCAGTATTTCTAGAGTGTGTGTGTGCCTGTGCGTGCATCGGTGTGTGTCTGTGTCTGTGTGGCAGAATGTCTTTGTAGACATTCTGTGCGATTATATCCATAAACATACTCCTTTGAGGTTGTGAGTGGGTGTGCATGTATGTGTTTGTGTTTCTGCATCTGAATGTGGTTGCGTCCTCTCGTCTGCTCATCCACCCACCCCCTACGGCCCCTTCCCCATGGCCGGCTCACTGATGACTGTTTGCTAACGTGCTGTTTTTCTTTGCATGCTGCATGCTGGTCCTTTGCCTTACAGAAGCTGCGGAAGGTAAAACCTCATTTCTTGTTAGATTTCCCTAATTGCCGTGATTAGACACTTGTTGGCTGAGCGTGTGTCTGCGTTGGCTGCTCCCTCACTCCTGCGGCCTTCTTGCCTCCCCCACTGTTGGACCATGGGTGGGTGTTTGAGGTCTCCCTGGCCGATATGTGGGAATGAGGTGGAGGGTCCTGATGCATCCACAGAAGAAGGGAGTCTCTTCGATATGTCTCACGATATGGCCCCCATGGGCACAGGTGGTCTTTGTGCTTATAATAGGTGGGTGGCTCATCCTCTGCTCTTCCCCAAGTCAGCACCTCTGGAGTCAAGCCCTCTAAAGGGATGTTTGCCGTGACTGGGTGCCCTCTTGTGGCAGCAGTGTGGAGTTACCTCCTCTTTCAGGACCTGCCCATTCTCTCCACTCCCAAGAAACCCAGGAAGCGCTGGCAGCGGCTGCCTATCCCTGCTTTGCCTGAAGCCCTTCTGGTGTCATCAGGGCTGGTTTTTTCTCCAGAAGATGCCCATTCCCCAGGCCGTGGCTGTAGGACTCAGAGGGCCTAAGGAGGAAGACCCAAGGTGCCAGATGCTTTTTTCTGCCTCCTAGCTGGGCGCAAGCAGTTTGCCCGCCATGAGTGGGCCCAGAAGGCCGCATACCTGTTGGGCTGCAGCCTGGAGGAACTCTCCTCAGCCATCTTCAAGCACCAGCACAAGGGTGGCACCCTGCAACGCTCTACCTCCTTCCGCCAGGGCCCCGACGAAAGCAGCCTGGGAGATGGCACAGGTTCCCTGAGCCCCTTGGCTGGAGGGGGGAGTGATTGGGAGGCCTTATCCAGGGCTCGCTGCCATCTCTGGAGTGGGGAGAGGGGAGACTGCTGGGGTGAATGGTGCTTCCATCAGGGGAGAGGCCGAACCCCAGGGCTCCATGCTGGCTTGGGCCTGCATAGGGAGGATTCCCAGGGAACAGGGGCTAATCTACTTGCCCCTCAGGCCCGAAGCTGAGTGCGCTGGAGTGCTTAGAGGGCATGGCATCTGGCCTCTACAGTGAGCTCTTCACCCTTCTCGTCTCCCTGGTGAACAGGTGAGTGCCAGGCAGGGCCCAGGAACTCTCAGTCTTCCTGGAGTTGGTGCCTCTGCGCCAGTGTGATTGCTGAGGTAGAGCCGTCCGCCGCCAGCAGAGGGCACAGGGGGGCCCATCCTCACTGGCGTTCTGGGCCCCTGGGCAGGGACGGGGCTGCCTGGACAGCAGAGCAGACCAGAGGGCCTGTCCAGTGTGCCGCCTGGCTGGCTCTGACCCAGGCTCTCCCCATGAAGGGCGCTCAAGTCCAGCCAGCACTCGCTGTGTTCTATGATGATCGTGGACACGCCAGGCTTCCAGAACCCAGAGCAGGGTGGGTCGGCCCGCGGGGCCTCCTTTGAGGAGCTGTGCCACAACTACGCCCAGGACCGCCTGCAGAGGCTCTTCCACGAGTGCACGTTTGTGCAAGAGTTGGAAAGATACAAGGAGGTAGCCCCTGACCTTGCCTCTGCCTGCCACCCCTCACCCTCAGCCTTGCCCTCTGGCCTTGGCACCTCAGGGAGGGCATCTGTGGATGAGGGAGGCACCACCTTCCTGCTGGTAGCTCCTTCCCAGCTTCTACTCTCCTGTCACTTGGGTCCCCCTGTGCCCTCTGGGAGAGGAGTTTTCCTGTCCCAGGCCACATTCTTACTTGCCGAGAGTTCACTCTCCAGGAAGCTGAAGATGCATGTAGGGTCCCTGGGAGGTCTTCCGTGCTCAAGGCACCCCCCAAGCCCTGGAATGGCCTCTGTGCAGTTCTGCCTCCCTGCGTGTTGGGCCCGGCCTGCCCTGTCTCCCCATCTCCTAATGTATTAAGATGGTGGTGATTATTCAGAGCCCATCCTTAAAAGGGTGTCCCACTTGGGACCAGATCGGGGAACCCTACCTCATGTGGAGGTGAGCTGAAAGAACTGGGAGGATATTCACCTTGGATGAGAGAAGACAGAGGAGGAAAAGGGGAGCTGTCTTCAAGCGTTTCAAGGATGATTGTGTGAATTTGAAAGTAGGCTTACTCTGCGTGGCCTAATCAACTGATGTGAATAAAAGGAATCTGTGGATTTAGCTCAGTATAAAAGGAGGCTGGGAGGACTTCGGCTGTCCCAAGACATGCAATGTGGTGCCTTGGGAGGTGGTGAGCATTTGTCAGTCAGGCTGCTGGGGGGGCGAGCCGCTGGGATGGGAGGTCGGCCTTGCTGACCCCAGTGTCTGCTTCTGGCCTACATGTAGGGCTGTGCCCCCAAATGGTCCTGTGCTCACACCCTCTCTACATTCCTTCCTAGGAGAACATTGAGCTGGTGTTTGATGACTTGGAGCCGGCCGTGGATGATTCTGTGGCCGCAGTGGACCAAGCCTCCCATCAGTCCCTGGTAGGAACTGCAGCGAGGCCCTGGGCTGGCCTTTTCTCCCCTGGCCCATTCCTCTCCCTGGGCAGAGCCCTCCCTGTGGAAGCTGCTCCCAGTGGTGCCACTGAAGGCTGGGGGGCATCCAGCAGTCAGGCCCAGATACCAAGCACTTCAGAGCTATGAGCCCTGCCCTTCAGCCGGTCTGGCCAGGAAGCTGGCACTTTCTTCTGCCCCGGGGCAGTGGACCCCCAGGCCCCAGTGTCTGAGCCGGGGGGAATGTGCTCTTCCTCTCTTTCCAGTGGAGGCATGGGCCCTGTCCTATACTGGCTGAACCTCCAGTGTGTCTGCCAGGACCCTCGTGTTTCCTCCTAGGAAGTGAGGGCCTGACTGGACTCAGATGATACTGTCATTCCCTCCCATTGCCCCCAAGAAAAGGACCCGGTGAGGCCTAGCCGAGAGGTGCAAGCAGGCAGCATTCCACCCAAGCCAGGCAGCAGCGCCCTGCTGTGAAACGCCCACCCAGGGGCTGTGTGGATGTGAACCCTTAACCCCTGTGGGCTGGTTTTGTCACCCTTTGGGCTAGTGTCTTGGGCACCTTGCTGCCTAGGGAATTGACCGGTCTGATGAGCACTCGGCATTTGGTGATTATCTTCAGTTAGGGGTGTTACATAAAGTGCTTCATTGGAAAACAGGCCTCTTTGCTAGGCTACTCATCTCTCTCTGCTCTGGGTCCTGCCTCCCTCTCCCTCTGCCTTGCGGGAATGCCCTGCTGGGCCAGCAAGGGGGTGGGGCCCCAGGGAGAGGGAGTGTGCCCTGGGACAAATGCCTAAAGTGCCCCGGTCCACGTCTCCCCAGGAAAGCTAGCTTCTCTTTTTCTGACACTGGGGCTCCTGTCGTGGCCTCCCTCAAGAGTCTTTGCCATGCCCAGGAGGTACGGAGAGGTCAGGCCACCTGGTTGAGGAGCAGCAGCGAGGCAGACAATGTATTTGGATGGGGCTTAGCCATTATACCCCTTCTCTGCTGGACCTTTGGTTGCCCATCAATCCCTGGCCACATTCTGCTGCTTCCTGACTCCACACTGACTCCCTTAGACAGCTGTGAGGAAGAGATGCAGGTAGCTGGGGTCAAAGAGAGGGGAAAATGGCACTTCTCTTACTTCTCTTGACCTCCAGCCCCTAAAGGCCAGCCCAGAATAGAGTGTGGGAGAGGTTCAGTCCTTCTTGCCTAAGGAAGACTTGGGAATCTTCAGACCTGAGGTGCCCACAGGCCTAGTTTCTTTGGCCTGCGTGGTGTCGTAGAAACCAGAATCCAGTATTTCCACCTTCTCTTGGAAGCCTGGAGCATTTATCGACACTAGACCAATGTTCTGCAGCTGAGTGGTTATTGTTCCCTTTAGATGGGGACGCCTGCTCTCTAGTCGCCCCTGCTCTGCCCGTTTTGGCTGTCACATCCACTCCATCGCCTGTCTTATGCTTTTGGCACTTGAGTTTACAGCCCTGCAGTGTTCCACCAGCAATGCCCTGAGCCTGTCTGCGTTCTCCCCTCTCAAGGGGACCAGGGTTGATCTCACAGCTATCACTTATTGAGAGCTTCCTTGCATTATGCTCGCCCACAGACTTTTCTCTCATTTAACCCTCCTAAGAGGTGATGCCCAGGGAATGAGGGCAATGTGGGGTTCCCCCAAGCCTCTTGTGACCTCTGAGAGGAAGAGGATGGAGGAGTCTCCAAAGCTGGCTTGGGTTTATAAGCCTTCAGTCTTTGGTGACTGTGGACATGAGTCCTAGGAATCAGATTCTGCTGTGGGCTCCCCTCTCTCATTTCTTTCTGGCCCCCTCTTTCTCTTTATTTGTTGCCTACCTGCTCCACAAGGTGTCAGCAGTAAGCAGCAGGTGCTGGCATGCAGGAATCTGTGTGTAACGTGTTTATAGTGTGCAGTTGGGGCCAAGGGCCAGCTCCCTTCCCACAGCTCCGTGCGACACAGTGGGGTTTGTCTGCTTCTCCATAGGTCCGCTCGCTGGCCCGCACGGACGAAGCAAGGGGTCTGCTGTGGCTGTTGGAAGAGGAGGCGCTGGTGCCAGGGGCCACGGAGGATGCCATCGTGGAACGCCTTTTCTCCTACTATGGCCCCCAGGAAGGTGACAAAAAAAGTAGGTGGCACCCCAGGAGGGCAGCTCCTCTGCTTCCTTTCCAGAGGACCCACCTGTATGGTCCAAGTGGCACTGCCTGGGCTTGCTTACTGAGGCCCCGGGCTTCCTTGGGCCTGTTCCCTGGTGATCTGAACCTTGCTTCCCCACGCCAGGCCAAAGCCCCCTCCTGCGCAGCAGCAAACCCCACCATTTCCTCCTGGGCCACAGCCATGGCACCAACTGGGTAGAGTACAGTGTGGCTGGCTGGCTGAGCTACACCAAGCAGAACCCCGCCACCCAGAATGCCCCGCGGCTCCTGCAGGACTCCCAGAAGTAAGAGCAGCACTTTCTCTGCCTGTGTCTTGTCCCCAGGGCTGTTTTGGGCTCCCTGGTCTCTGAGGCCTCCTCACCAGTAGGCAGGCTCCATTCCTGAGAGGCAACAGCCAAGGCCAGGTGACCTTGAGGGCAGGAGGGTGGTCTCCTGGAGTAGAGGTGAGAGAGACGTGGTGGGAGGGACCAATAATCTTAAATTTGAAGACCACCCCCACATTCTTCATAGAAGGCAGGAGCAGCCTTAGAAAACCCTCCATCATATTCCTGTCATCCATTCATTTAGTCAGTAGGTGATCACTGACCACCTACTTGGTGACAGAGCCTCTTCCAGGGACGTGGCAGGTAGCAGTGAATAAAACAAAAACCTGGGCCTAGGTAGAATTTACATTCTAAGGTGGGGGAGACAAAGAATGACCAGTAAATTTAATAAGTAGATTATATAGTATGTTAGAACCTGCTGAGCCCTAACCTGTCCTGCCACATTGGAAACCCCTTCCCCACCTTGGCCCTCCCTGGTGGTGGAACAGGATAGATGGCCCCGCTCTGTCCAATCCCCACCGACCTACCCCCCGCCCAGGGCTTCCACCCACCCTGGTTTTCTCTTTTAACTGTTTGAAGATTTCTCTGCCATTTCTTTGTGTGGGACAGGCAGTCCCAGCCCAGATAATCCAGGCCTGTGGCCACAGTGGTGTCCTAACAGCTAGAAGGAATGGCCTCCACTGCTCCATGAATGTGAATTCTTTTCCTCCTTTGCCTTCCTGCCTCTGGCAGAAAAATCATCAGCAACCTGTTCCTGGGCCGGGCAGGCAGCGCCACAGTGCTGTCAGGCTCCATTGCAGGCCTGGAGGGAGGGTCCCAGCTGGCACTGCGCCGGGCCACCAGCGTGCGGAAGACCTTCACCACGGGCATGGCAGCTGTCAAGAAGAAGTCACTGTGCATCCAGATTAAGCTACAGGTGGTGAGTGTGCCAGCCCAGGCCCTGGGGCCCTTCCTTGCCCCTGGCAGGTAGTGCCCTGGGCATCCTGGGCACACTCAGGTCACCTGGTGCCCACTCAGCATCCCACCTGACTTGGTTGCTCCTGGTGGGGTCCTCTTTGCTGCTGTCTGAGTGGCCATTCAGGCCTGGTGAGGGCAAAGTTGTCCAGGCTTATCATGTCCTGGCAGTGGTGGGACACCTGCCATCCTGTGAGGAGTGGATATGGATATGCTGGCACAGGTCCCTGCTCTCTGAGCACAGGCTGGGCCATCTGAATCCACTGAGGGTGTCCCTTCCCCTTTGGCAGGACGCCCTCATTGACACCATCAAGAAGTCAAAACTGCATTTCGTGCACTGCTTCCTGCCTGTGGCGGAGGGTTGGGCTGGGGAGCCCCGTTCTGCCTCCCGCCGAGTCAGCAGCAGCAGCGAGCTGGACCTGCCCTCGGGAGACCACTGCGAGGCTGGGCTCCTGCGGCTCGATGTGCCTCTGCTCCGTGCCCAGCTCCGTGGCTCCCGCCTGCTTGATGCCATGCGCATGTACCGCCAAGGTAGGGCCTCCTTCCCTCTCAACTCCTGCTTCTCTTTTCTGGAGCGGCCCCTGCCCCTCCCTCCTCCCAGTGGGACCCATGGGGCTAGAGGGGTGCTGTTCACTTCCCGGGACTAGTCCCAGATCTGTTTTCTGCTCTGTGGGGTCACTCATCTCGTCCTCCAACCCAGTCTGGTCCTTTCTCCTTTTCTTTCCACCCTGTCAGCTCCTCTCTTCTTCTTCTCCCTTCCCCACTCCAGTCCTCTTTGTCCCCTCCCCTCCCTGCCCCACATGCCCTGTCCCCCTCCCCTGGTTTGGATGGGTCAGCTCTGCCCACAGCAGCAGACCCATGCCCGCACAGAGCCATCTGCACAGGGGCAGCACCTACCTCCAAGAGCAGGCAGGTGGCTGGACCAGCCCTGCAATGAGAAATGAGGTACTTAAAATTCCCAAGAAAAGTCAGACAGACCCTTTTTACAGACCTATATGGAAGAGGGGACAGAAAGGGTGATGGTAATAGTACTAAAGGTCCTTAGAGCATTTACAGCCTGTCAGGCACTATTCTAAACTTGTCACACACATTAATGCATTTAATCCTGATGATAACCTCATGAGATGTAGGTACTAGTATTGTCCGCAGATGAGGAGAGTGAGGCTACAGAGAGAGTGAGTAGCTTGCCCAAGGTCATACAGCTCTTTAGCAGAGCAGGATTTGACCCAAATAGGGCAGCTTCCAAGTTCATGCCCCTGGAGTAGGGCTTTGTTTGCCTGAGAAGTTATGAATTGGTTTCTGCTCTTTTTCCCTTAGCTAGAAGAGCATGCAGGGTCCCACCCACAACCAGGTCCCCTTAAGCATCCCCTTGGCCACTGTCATTTTTCCTTAGCAGCCAAAGCCAGGAAAGGGCTCTCTGCCCTGCTCTAAATAAATCATTGATCTGTCCCCATGTCTTGATATGGAGTTGGTGTTTATTATTTCAAAACCAGATTGTTACCACTCTGAACCAAAATCAATGTGCTTTACTCAAACAAGCAGATCGATGAGGCCAGCAGCAGGTCCGCCTCCCCTCACCCAGCCCCCAGCCACCATCGATAGCACTGATGATTAATTAAGATGCCAGGCGTCCGGACCTGCTATCCCAGCCCATCAATTTAATTGCAATTCAGATACAATCAATAGCTCACTTTGTCTTGGCCCCACAGTGGCCCCCGCCTCCTGTTTCAATTATTGGGCACATGCATCAGCCTCATCTCCCAGCTGGAGGATTTCCCAGAGCTGGCTGGGCTGGTATAGCAGAGCAAGCCCCCAGCTGGCTGTCAGGAGCTGCTCTGCAGTCCACTTCTGCCTCCAGCTGCAGCCTTTGTGACCTTGAGCAAGCCAGTCGCTCCACCTCTCAAGCCTCAGTTTCCACATCCAGAAGATGAGTTGTATCTGATCTAAGACCCCCTGTCAGTTATAAATTCTGTGATTCTGTAGGAGTGGGTCTCTTGCTCCTGTATGGCGGGCTCTAGTGTCCTCAGCTGACTCGGGGTAACCTCCCACTGGTGACCGTCCTGACCTCGCCTTTGCCCTGACCTCACGCCCAGACAGTCAGGGTCTCTGTTAGAGGAACACTCCATAGGAAAAGAGAATTGCAAGTCTTTTTGGTCACCTGGCCTTGGGCTCAAGGTCAGGATGGGGGCAGGAAGGGAGAGCTTTCTGATACCCAGCTTCAGGGAATGAGGAAGGGAGCACCTCATTAAACACCCTCCACCTAAGCCACGCTGTGCTTTCTACTTATTTTCTCACTTAAGCCACGCAAGATAAGTAGTAGGTCCCCCATTTAAAGATGATGGAACCAAGGTTGAGCCAGAGGTTGAGCGACTTGTCCAAGGTCACATTGATACTGAGAGCCAGGCCCAGGATTCCACCCCGAAGCCCATGATCTTTTCCTCTCAGCTACTCTCTGATGTCCATTTTTTTTTTCCTTATTAAGTCCTCAGGACATTGTTAGATGTGGAGGCTAGAGAGCATCTTAGAGATCAGCCAGGCTTTTATCTCCATAGCATGACTTCCAGGCAGTCAGCCGTCCCATTTGCACACCTCACAGACAAGGAACTTGGTTCCTTCTAAAAGAACCTGCTCCCTTTTTAAAGCTTGCGGTCCACTGTGGGGCAGCCCTAATTGTCCTCTCAGCCTCCTATCTCTTACCCCTTCCTCCTTCCTCTGCTCTCCTTTCCTGGGCCCACCTCCACTGCAGACTCTCCTGCCCCCTCAGTTTCTTCCCCTTTGGGTGACTCCCTGTGAGCTGCCTGGACACCAGTGGCTTTTGGGTGTGCTGGGAGCAGGTGAGGCACTGGTGGGTCTGGCTCTGGGCTGCTCTCTGTCTAGGTTACCCCGACCACATGGTATTTTCTGAGTTCCGCCGCCGCTTCGATGTCCTGGCTCCTCACTTGACCAAGAAACACGGGCGCAACTACATCGTGGTAGATGAAAGGCGGGTAGGTCTGGGCCCTAGAGCCCCGTCAGACCTGCATCCCTCTGCTCAGACCCTTCTGAGCAGCTGCCCTTCCTTCCCTAGAGACAGCCCGGCTGGCCCTTGCTCAGGCTCCTGGTTTTGATGGACCAGGGTGAGGACGGGGGTGCATGGCAGCCAAGCTGTGGTGGTGGCGAAAAGGCAGCCCCGGGCATGGACTGTAGGAATTGGAGAAGAGCCACCCTTCTTGGAGGCCCAAGGTGGGGGCATCTGCTCTCTGGTGTGCCAGACAATCATCCAGGAGCCTCCCAGGGAGCAGATTAGAGCTAGTGTTTTCGATGTGTCCCCTAGTAGCGCCTATGCCCCCCACTGTGACTTCCACATCCGGCACTAGTTCCTGCAGCAAGAAGCTGCCACAGGGTGGAGGAAGCATCTCTCCTAGGAGGAAGACTGGTATAGCAAACCTCCCGGGAGCAGGGTGAGCCAAAGGCTCCTGGGGCCCTTGTCAGCCCATGTTGGTGAATTCAGGGCTGCAGAAGGGGACGTCTCCCTGCCATTCCAGGCTGTCCCCTTGACCTCCATTCCAGGCTCCCACTCACGGCTGCACCTAGCACCTTGTCATCACTGGAAACACTCTGCCTTGGGAATCTTAAATTGCAGCTCAGCCTTCTCCAACCACAGCTCCTACCTGTGCGTCTCACTCCTCTCTTCCTCTCAGGACACCTGCTCTTTGACTCCATCGAAACCTCTCATTTTCTCTTCTCTGACCATTCTCTTCTGACTCCACTTCCTCTTCCACTCAGTCTTGACACCATGATCCAATCCTCTGGTCACCTGGCCTTCATCACCCTCAGCTCTCCTGAGCCTCCCATAGCACCTGCCCTGCCTATCCCCACCCTGACGGGCTGGATTTTGGGCATCTGCACCCTTCAGTCTGGGGCTCCCAAGGTCTGTGGGAGAAAATTACACAAATGCATGGACTTGAACTCCTACAGGTTCATGGTCTCCAGCCTCAATCTGGGCTCTGGGAGTGGCCTGGCGAGTTTTCCCTGTGCTCCATTCTTAACCTGGCCCCTCTTCCACATTCCTTTCCTGCTATTCCATTCTCCATCTTTTTCCTCAAATCCTCCCCCACCTTCTAGGTCAGTTCTTGCCTCCAAACACTAATAAAATTAAGGCTCCAGCTTCCTCCCCTGCCTTCCTCCTCTGTACACTTCTCCTCAGGTGCCTCTTTCTTGCCAGTCCGCCCGTGCAGGTGGGAGAGGTGTCCCTCCCCTCGCCCAGTCCCCTCGTCCTGTGCCTTTGAACCATTCCCTTTGGTCTCCCCGGAGACCTACTCCATCAGTGGTAACTCTTCCCTCATCTGTTCTTCAGCGTCTCCTCCCTTGGCTCTTTTCTCTCAGTGGAGAAACATTCTGCAGACATCGCTCTTCTGAAGGAGCCTCCCACCAGGCTCTTTTGAAGGAGCTTCTCCCAGGCCGGGCTACTGTCTCTCTCTCCCCTTCCCTGTACCATAAGTATCTTCCTCCTGCCTCCCCACTCCTCCACCATTCATTCCTCCACCCACAGCAGCCTGGCGCCTGTCCCTGGGACTAGTCTTCCCATCTCCCCACACGCTCCCTGTTGCCAGAGCTAATGTGCATCTTTCTGAGCTTCTTAGCAACATGTGATTCCATTGACAACCCTGTTCTTTTTTAAAACACTTTCTGCTCATCTTCTTTTGCTGCCACTCCTGGTTTTTCCCTTGTCCTTCTGAGATTCCCTTCCTCCACTTGCCCCTGAAGTCAACATCACTCTCTTCTTTAAGGCTCACTCCTTGGCCCAGTGTGTTTTCCATCCTACAACCTCTTCCTGGGCTATTTACACCCATCGCTTCAATTATCATATGTATTGATGGCTGCCAAGTCAATACCCCCAGCCCAGGCCTCTCTCCTGAACCCCAGACGTGCATTTCTATCTAGCTGCTTTCTGGACTTCTCTACCTGTGCGCCTGATAGCACCACCAGCTCAGCATGTTCAAACCAAACTGATTGCATCTCCTCCCAAACGTACTCTTTCCCTGTATCCTCTGCCTTGCAGAATGGCACCGTGACCTACTGAGTTACAGAAGTCAGAAAAACCTCAGTGTCGCCCCTGGATTCCTCCCCACAGCGACCCCTCCCCCACACCCCACCAGGCTCTGTCTCCCTAATGGCTGTCTCCCCCCATCTTCCACCCCTCTTCCCTGTGGGTTAGGCTCCAGCCTTCCCTTCTGTGACCTACCACACTGGCTCCCTAAGGGGGTCCTCAACCATCCTCCCACCTAGTGCCGGTGGGACCTCTGGAAAATGCAGATCTAACCCTGCCCCACCCTGAGAGACACCCAGGGCCTCCATGGGCCTTGGCCACCACCCAGTCTCTAGTTGCCCCCAGTTGCTGCCTCCTTCACTCCAGTTCTGCTGAACTATTTGGAGTTCCTTCAGGGTGTTCTGTCTTGGGCTTCCCTGCCTTTGCTCATGCCTGTCCCTTTGCCCAGAATGCCCTTTCCCCTACTTTAGCCAATCCTTACTTGTATCTGAAGATTCAGCACAAGCCACGCATCCTCCAGGAGGCCTTCCACGGTCCCCTGTCTGACTTAGATGCTTCCTCCTCTATTCACTTGTCTTCCTCCCTGGCAAGACGGCTTATTCCTTTTGACTCTAACCCAGGGCACACTGGAAGCTTTAGATGAATAAATAATGGGCAATCTGATGGAGTACGCAGGAGGGCTGCGTGGGGATGGGGAGCCCCAGGGCTTCCTGACAGGCCTCTCTCTGCAGGCTGTGGAGGACCTGCTGGAGTCCTTGGACCTGGAGAAGAGCAGCTGCTGCATGGGCCTGAGCCGGGTGAGCTGTCCCTGCAGGAAGGCGCCCTGTCGCCCTGGCCCGATGGCAGGCCCTCTGCTCCTGCTCTCCCTGCTCGCCTTGCCCCATCTCACTTCAGGAGTCTCCTGAGAACCCTTCTGAGTCCTGCCCCCCCAACCCTTGGTCCCCTCACCCCCAGCCACTCGGGGGCTGTCCTTCCTCCCAAGCCGCCTTCAGGGCTGGGGGCCAGGAAGTTAGATATTCCAGCTGCAGCAAACTTGACCTTCTACCTTCTGAACAACTGGCTAGTCCAGTGCCGTGAACACCTCTGCAATGTCCAGAGGGAGCAGGTTGGAAGGTTGCCCTGAATCCTGGTGTGGGGAGTGGGGAACAAGAAGGGGCAAGCTGGACAAAGTGAGAAGGCAGCAGGCAGAGCGCCCCAGAGGGCACGGCCCCCTTGGGTGAGCCATGAAGGGCCAGCAGGGTCCCCAAAGAGCTCTGGGCATGGCGAGGCTGTGCTTCTACAACCTGCCCTCAGGCTGGATTCCTCATCTGAATGGAACGTGGTGTATAAAAGGCAGGCACACCCAGCCTGGGTGCCAGTCTGCCGCATAGTCCCACACCAGAGGCTCAGCTGATCATACGTCCCGTGGGGCAGGGAGCCCTGCACACCCTTCCCTCTCAAGACTGGGAGGCTTGACAGGCAGCATCCACGTATGTGCTCCAAGGTCTTCGGGGGGAGGAAGAGCAGTTGGGAGCCACAAAGAAGGTTCTGGACCTGACAGCTGTCTGCAGAAAGGGAAGGAATTCCAGGTCTCAGGGCCTTGTGGGGAGCGTGAGGTGGAAGGGGATGCTTTCAGAAAAGGCTTGAGTGTTCTTGTCTGCTCTGTTCTCTCTGTTCTGGATCTCTGAGTCACATTCTTGGTTTCTGCTACCCTTCCCCTCACCAGGAACCCCCTTCCTGTCCCCTCACCGTATCTGTGTCTCTGCTGTCCCTGGTTTTCCCTATTCCTTTTGGCCCTGGCAGCCCCTGCCAGCTGCCAGCTGGGCTTCCTCCCTGGGACGCCTGCAGTCAAAGGTTTCACTTCTGCCTCTCAGTCTCTCCCAGGTGGGCTCCTGCCTCTCCAGCAGGCTGAGCTGCTGCTTGCCAGCATTGGGGGTGACCCTCCCCGAGGCATGTCCTGGGCAGGAGTGGGCCGTACAGACTAGTCCTCATCCCGCTGCCATCTTGGGCCCTCTGCACATCACTGAGGCGGGTGAGCCCCAGGGCCCACTCATGCTCAGGGTGGAATTAGGGGCAGTCAGATGTTCTCTCAGGGTGAAATTAGGGGTAAAAGTCAGATGGCAGAGAAATTTCAGGGCTCTGGACTGTGGTTGACACTGGCTGGTGAGTGAGGATCCCTGTGTGTGTGTCACATTGCTTCAGAGGAGGGGGCATCTCCATATGAGCCCACAAGAACCTGGGGAGTCAAGTCCGGGGCTCGGGGGAGTCTGAGAGCCTCCTGTGTTACTTGAAAAATTTTTATGGATGGGTATGTTGGGGAAGAGATAGCCCTGAGCTTTCACCTCCTACTCAAAAGGACTCTTAACCCCACAAATGTACAGCTGTCCCAGAGAGGTTTGAGGCTCACTGCCCTAGTCTCTAGACTATTCTTTCTCTTCTCATTGTGTTTTGGGGCCATTCTCCATTGGCCCCTGACTCTGCCGTAGCCCAACAGCTGCGCATGGTGATCACTAGCATATGCATCCACTCTTGGGAGACCTGGACATTCTCCACCCCCTGGTGGAATCTCAGGCTCACACTCTGTGGGAAATCAAGGTTCAGGTAAGGCCCAAGACCCACAGGAGATCCTGGGTGATCAGCCTGCACGTGGGATTTGGGGAAATGTCACAGAGGACGGAACTGCCTTTTTCCCGAGCCAGCCTCAGGGGACCAGGTCTCTGTGCAGTCACCAGAGGCAAAGCTTTCTCAGCAGAAAGTCTAGGCCTGATTCCCACTTCTTCCCTGAAGGGAGGCCTGGGGGTATGGTGCCTATTGGTTCTGAGTGTTTCCTGTGGAGTTCACATCTTCTCTTTGCCCTATGAAAGGGAATTTTCTGGGCAAGGCAGAGATGGGCATAGCCCTCTTAATAGGGAAATTACCCAGCCAGCTCAGGACACCAGCAGGGGAGAGGAAAGGCTGGGTGTGGGGGCACTAGCTGGTTCCTCTCCAGCCTGCCCTCCAGCCCCCAAACCTGTATGACAGGTCCCTTGCCTGGGCCAACCCCCACCCACCCCACTGGCTTTTTCACGAGATGAAACCTGGGTGTGTGTAGGGGGGTGGGGCACATGAAAGAAGAGACTGTCTGAAATGAAACTGAGTAGGGAGGGGGCAGAGTTGGGTCCCCCCCACTACTTCCTGGACCTTTCCCTTCTCACACACACACCCCTCCATCTGCTTCACCTGATCCCGGGCAGCCAGGTGCCAAAGGCGGCTGGGCCCTGGGTGGGCTCTGGGCACAGGAGGCGTGGACAGTGATTTTGTCCTGGGGGAAGAAGCCGCCAGAGAGGCTGAGAGGGGCATTCTCTCCCATTTGACCAGTAGCTGCCTCATTTCCTTCTTGTCCCCGATATCGCCCCTTTGGCTTTCCTCTACTTTCACCCCTCTTTGAAGTCAGATTTCCTACCTTACTCCACCCCTTCAGAAACCTCCCTGGCCCCCAGCCCAGCCCTCCCTGCTCAGCCTTCCTGCTGTGGCCTCTTCTTGCTCCTTCCCTCCTCTCTTGGATACTTGGATTTTCAGGCTTTTCCTAAGCCAAGGCCGCCCTCCAGCACCTGCTGGTTTCCTCTGCTGGGCTGCCCCCGGCCCAGACTCTGGCCTTCACCCGGCCTGCTTCCCCACAGGTGTTCTTCCGGGCAGGCACGTTGGCACGGCTGGAGGAGCAGCGGGATGAGCAAACCAGCAGGAACCTAACCCTGTTCCAGGCAGCCTGCAGGGGCTATTTGGCCCGTCAGCACTTCAAGAAGAAAAAGGTGCTGCTCCGGGGATATCCCTGTCCCACTCCCCAGCCTAGACAGGCAGAGCTGAGCTCCTAGGGCGGGCTGGGGGACTCAAGGGAACAAACATGTCGGGGCAGGAGAGGCTGGTCTGGAGGCTCTGAGTTATTGTTATCTGGGGGAGAAGATGCAGAGACCTCCCCTGGGCACCATGCCTGGGCCCGGGTAGGCAGTGGACACTCCCTGGTGCCAGCAAGAGTGCTGGTGTGCCCAGCAGAGGGACCACGTGGCCTGGTAGGGCTGGGGGGCTGGAGGAAGCAGGGCCCAGGCAAAGGTGGGCTCTGGATCATAGGCTGCTCCATGAAGATTAAGGAGCTGTGTCAGCGACTCCTTTTCTTATTAGCAAGTCCATAAAACAGCGAGCACCGCCACCTCTTGTGTTTCAGCAAGATTAGGTTTTATAGCACATCTAGGCCAGGGTGCTAGAAATAATCAGGCAGCAAATAAAGCAGATGAAATTATTCCTAATGACAGTGGAGCAGTTAGTGCCCAGTGTGGTGCTCCCAGGGCCAGGCTCTCTGCCACCCACTCCCTGAGGGGTGGAGGGAGGCTGAGGGCAAGGGTGGCAGAGGGAGAGTTTGACTCAGGTCCGGTGGCCGGAGGAGCAGCCCAGCCACGGTGCTGGTGGGGGTGTGGATCCCAGCGTGGCTTGGGCCTGAGAGCCCTGCTCTGTGCCCCCGACCCCGCGCCCACCTAGATCCAGGACCTGGCCATTCGCTGCGTGCAGAAGAACATCAAGAAGAACAAAGGAGTGAAGGACTGGCCCTGGTGGAAGCTCTTCACCACCGTGCGACCCCTCGTCGAGGTACAGCTGTCCGAGGAGCAGATCCGGAGCAAAGACGTACGTAATGGCCCAGGCAGGGCCAAGGCACTGGGAGGGAAAGGACCATAGTTCATCCACATGGGCAGGGGTCTTGCCAGCTTGTGTTGGGCTTCCAAGTACTCCAAGTCCAGAGAGCTGGTATCCTTGAACTATGCCCATCAAACAGAAGGTATCCCCCTGGGGTGCTGGCTGAGCCCCCAAGGAGCCTCTTAGGATAAAAATCTCAGGCATCCTCAGCATATGAGGATGGGTCTAGATATAGGAGCCCCTCAGAGGTAGTGGCTTTCTGTTCCCTGTGTCCTGGCTTGAGCTTCACCAGCTTCACTCACCTGAGGGTGCAGCTCCCAGGCCCCACCTCTCACAGCGCCTCTGGCTCGCTTTGCCCTCCTCACTGGCCCTAGGAGGAGATCCAGCAGCTGCGGAGCAAGCTTGAGAAGGTGGAGAAGGAGCGGAATGAGTTGCGGCTCAGTAGTGACCGGCTGGAGACCCGGGTGAGTGACTCCCAGCACCCCGCAGGGTGGCCCATCACCCCAGAGTGCCCTTCTCCACCAGCGTTCCGGCTGAGTGAGGCCAGCATTTCGACTGGTGGCAACTCCCTCCCCGCCACTCCAGATCTCAGAGCTGACATCGGAGCTGACGGATGAACGTAACACAGGAGAGTCCGCCTCCCAGCTGCTGGACGCAGAGACAGCAGAGCGGCTCCGAGCCGAGAAGGAGATGAAGGAGCTGCAGGTGAGGGCCGGCTGGGGTGAAGATAGCCACGCCGGTGGCTGCCACACTCTAGCACCCAACTCCTCCACCCCTAAACAGGTGGTATCTTTGCCACTAGCCTAGCACCCTCCTCTATCCTGGGTAATGAGCATGTGACTGTGGTCTGGGTGGCTCAGGGGCATAGGTGGGACGGGGTGATAGGGTGGCACGGCATACCCCATGAGCCCTCTTCTGCAGACCCAGTATGATGCACTGAAGAAGCAAATGGAGGTAATGGAGATGGAAGTGATGGAAGCCCGTCTCATCAGGGCAGCTGAGATCAATGGGGAAGTGGATGACGATGATGCAGGTAGGTCTGAGGCTGGAAGAGCTCGGCTGTGGCCCCGGTGGCAGGCTCTGATGCCCACCCCTGGGTAGCCACTCGCCTTATCCAGACCTGTCTCCTATCGGGAGGGCCATTATAAGGCTGAAGTGAAATTAACAGATGAGAAAGTAGAGGTGCCAGTAAATGCAGGGGATTATCACTGAGGGCTGTAACTATGATAATGACAATGTCTGAGACCATGGTCTGGCAGCCTCTGGGGAGAAGACAGCACACACAGCCACGTCACTCTCTAGTCTTCTTCCCCAGTGGCTCCTTTGGCTTGGGAGGAAGCCATCCCTGTCCCCTCCTTCCCCTCTGCCTCTTCTCGGGGACTCTCAGCAGCTCAGTCCTGCCTTGTCTTCCCCCAACCCTGCAGGTGGTGAGTGGCGCCTGAAGTATGAGCGAGCTGTGCGGGAGGTGGACTTCACCAAGAAGCGGCTCCAGCAGGAGTTTGAGGACAAGCTGGAGGTGGAGCAGCAGAACAAGAGGCAGCTGGAGAGGAGGGTGAGTCTGGTGGAAGGAGCAGAGGACTGTGTCCGGGAGGGACTAGGAGGGGCTCCACGCCACCCAGTGAATGTCCCAAGGCTGGCGGGCCCTGGAGCAATAGAGAAGTACTGGTAGGTTAGCCTGTCTGTGCAGGGGACAACCAAGGACAAACTATAGTTCATAGTGCCTTAGGTTTCCTGGATGTCCTGACTGCTTCATCCCTGGGTCTCCGCCTCTCTCACCCACCCCCTCCTCACCTCCACCAAACTCCTGGGCCTCTCAATGGCTTCCAACCCTGCACCCGATCTTGGCCCCAGCTCGGGGATCTGCAGGCAGATAGTGACGAGAGCCAGCGGGCCCTGCAGCAGCTCAAGAAGAAGTGCCAGCGGCTGACGGCTGAGCTGCAGGACACGAAGCTGCACCTGGAGGGCCAGCAGGTCCGCAACCATGAGCTGGAGAAGAAGCAGAGGAGGTGCGTGGGCCCGCTGCCCTGGATGCGGAGGACTTCCTAGAGCAGCCCCGGGCAGGGCTCCCTGCCTCCTGCTCCAGGGAGGCAGGAAGGAAGGGCCTGAATGTGGCCAGGGACCTTGCCTGCATGGTCCCTTGTCCTAGCATGTAAACGGGTCTCCCTCCTGACCTCTGAGGGGCACTCAGCCGCATCCCCACTGAGGGCCTGCTCAGGCCTCCAGCTCTGGGACCCTCCCCGGCCCCCCTCCGCCCAGCATGTGCCTGTCACCCTGCCTTGGCCCGCAAGGACGGGAGCTACTCCACCTTGGCCCTGGCCCTTGCCTCCACCCAGCTCCCCATCTCTCCCTTGTCTCAGCAGCATGAACACACTCTCCCAACTAATGTCGTTAAACTACCGTGCCACTTCCATCTCATTATGGTAATGACACAGAGGAGGAGGTAGCCCTCAGAGGAGAAAATCCAATCTAAATTAATTTCCCTGGCTGGGGATGGGAATGGGATGCCTTTATTAGCAACACCGGGGAACCCACACACCCTGGGAACTGCAGGGTGTCCAGGGAGTGAGAATAGCACCCGTCTCCCTTCTGCAGGGGAAGATTCTCAGCAAAGGCACCAGTTGCCTTTGTGAAGGGGCAGCCCCACACCCACGACCTTGGGGTGAGAAGGGCTGAGCTGAGTCCCTGCAGCAACCCTGGGTTACCCTCAGTCTCCTGGGCTTACTACCGTTCTCCCAGCTGGGCTGCTGCTTTGCAGGGAGAGAGAGAAATAGGAAGATCTTAGATTTCTTCTGCCTGGCACCGTGACTCTGCTTCCCTGTTCTCATCTGCACCCCAGCCCTCCCTTTCACCTCAAGGTGGGCACCCTTAGTGGGACCCCCTGCCCAGCACCCCAGTGACAGTGCCAGCTTGGCCTACTTACCATCTTGCTGCACTCCCCGCTGGGCAACTTATTAGGTTTCAGCTGCCTGGGGATTTTTTTTTTTTACTTTTTTTTTTCTTTTTTGATGTTGGCTTGGGATGGGGAGAGCTGTTCACTTTTCAACAGGAACCCGATTAACTATTCAAGGAAGGTGTTAAGAGGAATTTCAGCAATTTGCTCTGTATGTAGAGTCATTGGGCAGGAAATGGAAGGCTGGGGAGTGGGGGAGTGAGGAAAGAGGCTCCTGACTGTGGACCGTGTGCCTGTTGGAGCATGCTGCCAGCTGGGCACAGTGGGACTGCTGGCTCCTAGCCCCGTGTGCAGTGTCCCTGTGGGGACTCAGGTACTGCCGGGGCAGGTGGGCCTGGTGCCCAGAGGTGGGGGCAGAAGGCCACATGCTCCATCTAGAGTTGCTGAGCTGAATAGTGGAAAGTGAGTTAGACAAGGCAGGATGTCCATTGCTACCCATTCTGATGCCCACTCTGCTCCCACCATGCTCCCTCATTCATTGATCTGCTGAGATGGAAAAGGTTGAGACTTAACCTCTGGGAAAAGTTCATCCACCTCTTCTCCGGGAAGCAGTCTTTGGGTCCCTCTTGGCCCCACCTGGTGAAAGAGCTCCTAGGACACACTCAGTGAAATGCCCCCATCCCAGACCAGGTTGCTCAGCAGGGCCTCAGTGGCCCGACCTGTAACCCCCGAATGTCACCTTACCACTGGCCCCAAGTTTGGGCTGCCCGAGTCCCCACACTCCTCATGCCCTGTCCACTTCTGTGGCTCTGCTTCTGGCAGCCTCAGGGGCCAGAGGCCCGGGCGCTTCCCTTACCTGAAGGAGCCACTTGGCCACGCTCCCTCACAGGTTTGACAGTGAGCTCTCCCAGGCGCATGAGGAGGCCCAACGGGAGAAGCTGCAGCGAGAGAAGCTGCAGCGGGAAAAGGACATGCTCCTTGCTGAGGCTTTCAGCCTGAAGCAGCAACTGGAGGTATGTGGGCTGCCCACCACCCCTTCTCCAGCCCTTCCCCTCCCAGCGAGGGCCAGCCTCACTTTCTCTTGTACTTCAGGAAAAAGACATGGACATCGCAGGATTCACCCAGAAGGTTGTCTCTCTGGAGGCTGAGCTCCAGGATATTTCTTCGCAAGAGTCCAAGGATGAGGCCTCTCTGGCCAGGGTCAGGAAACAGCTCCGGGACCTGGAGGCCAAGGTCAAGGATCAGGAAGAGGAGCTGGATGAGCAGGCGGGGACCATCCAGATGTTGGAGCAGGTACTGGAGGGCTTGGACAAGGGAGGCATCACCATCCCCACAGCTAACTCTGGGGTGTGGGCCAGAGGAGGGCAAGATCCCACATGCCTTCATTCATTCCTTTATTTACTCACAAAATGTGAGCACCAGATCTGTGCCAGCCACAGCATGAAAATAATCAGCTTTCATGCAGCTTTCCACAAGAACAAATCTTGATTGAGCAGTAGTGGTGAGGGGCTTAGGATGCATAGCAGCCGGCAGGCCATGAGCCCACCCAGCCTACCACTGAGCCCCCGTGTCAGTTCAGGGAGCTAGAACCTGGAGGCCAAATGGAAAAGCTGCAGGATTGTCCCCACCCCTGGCAGCCTTCTCTGGGCCTGTGCCAGACATCTAGTAAGGGAGTTCAGCTTCTCTGGAGGAGCCAGCTGCTGTAGGAGCAAGGTGGGGGCAAAGGTAACTGCTGGCAAAAAATGTTCTCTGCTCCTGAGCCTGGGAAGGGCTGCCCATTGGGGTGCAGAGGGGTCAGGGCATGACTGGGAAAGGAACCCAGTCCCTACCCCCTACCAACCTCTAGGCCAAGCTGCGTCTAGAGATGGAGATGGAGCGGACAAGACAGACCCACGCTAAGGAGATGGAGAGTCGGGATGAGGAGGTGGAGGAGGCCCGGCAGTCGTGTCAGAAGAAGGTAAAGCAATGGGTGCTTACCTGTCCAGTACAACCACTGTTCTCCCATCACCGCTTTAAGGGGTTTTCTGTTTCCCTGCCTTAGCCACACTGTCATCCCTTGCCATTCTGAACCAGGAATCTCTTCTCAGGATCCTAGCTGAGATGTGTGCTTTCAGGGTCTGTAGAGAAGCCCAGGCCCTTGAGGAACAAGTGTGCCCTGCTTTCTGTGCCAAACGGCAGCCCACCCTGTGTCCCTGTGCAGTCAGCTCTCCTGGCCCAGTGGGGCCTACCCGCCCTGGAACAAGGGCTCCTACTCTGGCTCTGGGCTGCTGTGGGTGGCCTGCCATCCTACTGCTCCCTGCCAGCCTGCTTTGAAACCCTAGGAACGTAACATTCAGGGTCTGACCCCTGTGGAGGTCACCCATGCTCAGCCTATCCCACTGTTTTCCCTGGATGGGGGGTCCAGAAGGGAAGGGAACTGGCTGGCATGGGACACCGAAGGGACTGATGGGCCTCTGTCCCCACGGTGCCCAGTTAAAACAAATGGAAGTGCAGCTCGAGGAAGAGTATGAGGACAAGCAGAAGGTGCTGCGTGAGAAGCGGGAGCTGGAGAGCAAGCTCACTGTGCTCAGTGACCAGGTGAGTGGGGACTGCTGCTGGGCCCTGGCCAACACCCGCCCAACAGGCCTTAGGGACAGGAATCTTGGGCCCAGAAAGCTGGGAATGGGGAGGGGTGCAGGCTCCATGCGGCCCACTGCCATCCCTTGTGGGATGGGAGTCATCACCACACACTGCGCACCAGGCGTCTCTCTCTCTCTCTCTCTCTCTCTCTTTGGGAGGGTCTTGTCTTCCCTTTCCTTTCCCTTTCTTCCCTCCCTCCCTTCTCCCCTCCCTCCCTTCCCCCCTTTTTCATCTAGCCGTGTTTCATTGACCCGCTTGATCCTGGTACTCCCACCGCCCTTGCTTGTTAGGGTGACTGAGAATGAGGGCAGAGGTGAGGAGTGGGCTTGGGGAAGGTAGGAGGGAGCCCTGTGGTGAAGCCCACACTCCGACTTTTGGTGTCCACCCAGGTGAACCAGCGGGACTTTGAGTCAGAGAAGCGGCTGCGGAAAGACCTGAAGCGCACCAAGGCCCTTCTGGCAGATGCCCAGATCATGCTGGACCACCTGAAGAACAATGCCCCCAGCAAGAGGGAGATAGCCCAGCTGAAGAACCAGGTATCTGCAGAGTGGAAGTCATCAGCTCCAGGGGCAGCTGAGCTGAGTTTTTTTCAGTTCTCTCTCTCCCTGCTGAGTTCTTGGGAGGGAAGGTGACAGAGAAGGGGAGAGAAGCCACTTGCAGCAACCAGACTCCCCAGGGTCTGTGCATGCTTTACAGCATGGCTGCCAAGCCCCAGGATGGTGTAAATGGGACCTGACCCCCACAGTCTCTGCCATGGGAGAGGCCTGTACATGGATAACACACCACAGTCCTGGGATACAAAGTGAACAGAGGAAGAGAAGGAGGGTGCTGGGGCTCCCTCTCCCCTGCAAGCACCCTGCACAGCCTCCTGCCCCCAGGGAGTGACTGACAGCTCCCTCGGGGTCCGGGGTGGCTCTGTATCCAGCTGGAGGAGTCTGAGTTCACCTGTGCAGCAGCTGTAAAAGCGAGGAAAGCAATGGAGGTGGAGATCGAGGACCTGCACCTGCAGATCGATGACATCGCCAAAGCCAAGGCTGTGGTGAGGATCTGGGCGTGCAGGGCCGGCCAGGAGAGCTGTGATGGTGGCTCTCTGCCCGCAGAGCAGGGCCCTTCCCCAGCCCGGCCCCTTCCTGCCTTTAGGCAGAAGAGCAGGCCTCCTCTCTTCTGCTTCCCCCCGCTCAGAGCATAGGCCCAGAGGGGGCGACGTGGAAGAGGCAGCTGGCAAGGACCCATCTCCCTGTTTTAACCACGGCCTGTGGGAGCTGGGCCACAGGCCCTGACACCATAAATAAAGGCAACTAATGTAGCCAAGGCATGTAAACCGGTGCCTAGAGATTCGTGGAAGCGCCAACAGGAGGATGGGATGGCTCTGTTGCCCCCCTCTTTCCCTGGCCAGCCCACTGTCGAGCCCAAGTGGCAGCTAATTAGAGCTCTTATTTAGTGCCTCCCTTTTCTTTCCCCACCTCCCCCATGGCCCATACACTGGCTGAGAAGTCGTTACTGGGCTGTGGCCACCAGCCCCTCCTCTGGCAGGGAATGGGGTGGGGGAGGAGGCTGGGCTTGGCTCTGGGCTCCCTGGCCCCCAGTTAGTCACTGACTGCAGAGAGATGCCAATCTCCTGGGCTTGATTTATCCCTGTGACATTTGTGCTCCTCAGCAGTTTTCAGGTGAGTAATTCAAATTCCTTAATTGTGTTAAAAAAGGCTGTTATAAAATTACCATTTTATTTAAATCTGAGTTAATAAATTTCTTGGCGGAGGCTTCCCCAGCTCCCCACAGCCCGGTAACAAGATGGATGGGGCAGAGAAGGAGCCAGCACAGTCGTTTTGGTTTGGAATTACAGGCTAATAGATTCATTCATTTCCGGAAGCTGCTGTTGGCTGTCTCTTCCCCTCCCCGGGAGTGGCCTGGCTGTGGGGGCTGGACAGCCAGGGAGCAGGCAGTCCCAGGGGAAATGAGAATCCAAGCTAGGAGGGCTTCGAAGATGTGAGTGGTCCTTCCCTGGGGCCTGAAGAGGGCAGAGTGCATGCAGGTTAGGGTCTAGGCTGCGTGTGCCAGGATGATGGGTAGTTTGTTCTGGGCAGACCTTTTCTGCCTTCTCAGTAGCCTCCGAAGAGCTGCCAGAAAACAGTTGTCACTTAGCCCAGGGTCTGCGTGTGCTGTGGAGACAGCCCCCTCCCTCAGCTCTCAGGCCCAGAGCAGGACAGCAGCGCCCTGAGCATCGCTGGGCCTGGAACCCACTCTAGTGGGTGGGCCACACTCCATCATCACCCCTCTCTCATTGGAGGTGGCATGGGGAGATGCAGACTTGCCACCTGGGGCCATCAGACACACCTGGCCTGATGCCCACTGATCTGTCTTCCTTTTGTCCAGCTGGAGGAGCAGCTGAGCCGCCTTCAACGTGAGAAGAATGAGATCCAGAGCCGGCTGGAAGAGGATCAGGAGGACATGAACGAGCTGATGAAGAAGCACAAGGCGGCCGTGGCTCAGGTACCCTGCCCAGGGATGCCCCACCACACCCACTACAGACACTGTCCTGGTCCTCCTCACAGGTCTTTGGCATGGCCACTCCCTTTGGGTGTGGCAGTGCTGGGTGCCCTGGTGCTGAGGAGTGGACGAGGTTGGGTTTGGTGTCTGGGGGATCCTGCTTCAGCACGCATTCCCTTCCCAGGCCTCCCGGGACCTGGCTCAGATGAATGATCTCCAAGCTCAGCTAGAAGAAGCCAACAAGGAGAAGCAAGAGCTGCAGGAGAAGGTGGGACCAGTGTCTCCCTTGATAGAAAAAGGGTGCAAGAGTCACTGTATGTGGGGACAAACCCCCCGAGCTCATAGGATAGCAAGTGCTGCTCTCAGTCACCACAAATGCATAGAGCAGCATCGGCACATGCAAGGAGCTAGGCTCAGAGCCATATCACCGTAGCAGACATTTGGCTCCAGCTGCCTCATTTCACATTTCTATTCCCTCTCTGGTCCTTAGCTTTCTCCTTTCTCTCCAAAGGGCAAAATCCATGCCAGTGCCGAACCAGGTGGAGAATGCCTCTGGCTCTGGGCCTCGGCCTTCCACCTACCCTGTGCATCCCTCCCTCCCTCCCTCCCTCCACCATTAGGTCACCATGATGATCTTGCCAACTCCAGACTCTGCCCCAGTGCTTCTGGACTCAGTCCTTTCTTCTCTTCCTGCCCTCCACCCCTTAGCTACAAGCCCTCCAGAGCCAAGTGGAGTTCCTGGAACAGTCCATGGTGGACAAGTCCCTGGTGAGCAGGCAGGAAGCTAAGATCCGGGAGCTGGAGACACGCCTGGAGTTTGAAAGGACCCAAGTGAAGAGGCTGGAGGTGGGTGCCCTTCTGGTCAGCAGCGAGTTGGCAGAACTGCCCCAGCAGCAGGAACCGCGCATGTGCAGCCGGGCTGGCCTGCCGCTCCTCAGAGGCCTCTGCCAACTGTCAGGCCAGCTAACAGGGCCGGTGCCTTTGGCCCCGCCCACCCGGCCTGCTCTCTGGGCACCACAGAGCCTGCCTGCTTTACATTCTGTTTCCGTGCTTGCTTTCTGCCAAGGGACCAGAGCAGCTTAGCTTTTTGTCTTCATATTTTCCTGCACCATTGCTCCCCCACCACAGTCCCCCTCACTCGCTCCCTGGCAGTGTCATAAATATGCAGTGGATGGCGCCACTTCTATGAGGGCTGAGGTCTGTTCCCTCATCTCACCACTCTCTCCCCCTCCCCTTTTTTATTTCCATTTTTCCTCACTTCTTCCAACCCTTCCCTCTCTGCTGCTTCTCCTCCTCTCTCCATTTTCCTCCTATTTTGCCCCATTCTTTTGTTTCCTTTTGCATTTCCCCCTCCGCAGACTTATTCCCCTTTCTTATCCTCCCTGTTTCTCCTTGGCTTCCCATCCCATTTCCCTCTGCCTATACTTTCTATCTTCTTTCTTTCAGCCCTTTTCCATTTCTGCTCACCTCCTTTCTTCTTTATCTTGCCCCTCCTTCCTTCCACGTAGAATTCCATACCCCAAAGTCAGTCCTTTCTGTTCAGTCTCCTGACCCAGCATGATCCAGCACCCCCTCCCCAGCCTAGCATGTAGGAAGAAAGAGGCAGGCAGAATTCTCTCTGGGTTCATACCCCTCTCGCCCTGTTTTTAAGTTCTTCTCCTTCCTGAGCTCATAGACATGGCAGGGGTGGGTGCTGAGGCACATCCCTGCCACCTCCCCTCTAGCCCTTCAGTCTGTGGAGCAGGCACTGGGGGAAGGATGAAAACAGGTGGCTCTGGGGCTGGCAGTGGGCATGCGAGGGCAGTAATACCCTTGACCTAGGAAGAGAATATGGCTGAATGTCCCAAGACAGGGTCACGGGAGAGCTAGGGAATTTAGAGGAGACATGACAGTTCCTCTTCAGCCCACCACAACCCTAGGATAGATGGTAATTTTGATCTCCATTTTATATACAGGAAGGGGTAAGTCGGTTGCCTAAGGTCACAAAGCTGTCCACGGTCAGAATAGGCTGTTGGTCTGGCCAGGGCAGACCTGTGCTCTTGTCTCCTTTTTTTGTGGGCCCAGCCCCTTTCCTCGGCTCTGTCTCTCAGTTTCCCTTCTGCCCAGAAAGGCAGTATTATGGTTTAGACATACAGAATGTTAAACACAGACAGCACTTAGAGATCATGTAACCTAGCACTGTTGCTTTAGAGACACAGAGGCTGTGTGGCTGAGACGTGGAGCCCCCATGGCCAGTCAGTGGTAGAACCAGGATAAAAAACAGAAGCAGGTCCTTCCTTTCACACTCTGCCTCAATCTCCATGTGTTTCTTGCTCCATATTCTATGGCCAGCAGGGAAAAATGTGTTCACGTTTCTGGGGGGAGAGAGATTCATCAGGCTGAGAGGGTTGGCTTTGTGCTTGGAATCTGATGACTGTTTAGTCTCCTCCTAACCCGGGAACTCTCAGTAAACCCATTTACCTCTGAGCACAGGACCGAGCTTCTGGGGGAAACTCTGCTGACTGTCAGTACGGAAGTGCAGGTGCTAGGCAGAACTTTCCTCCATCCTTGATAGTGTTGATGATGGGAACACCTTCCAGCTTCCGGAGCGCCTTCCCATGTATTACCTTATTCACTCCTTAAAAAGATCCCTGGGGAAATAATTGTTATTTTCCCATTTTACAGAAAGTCAAAGGAAGCCTCCTAGAGGGCTTTAGTTGCATGCCAACCTATTAGTGAGCTGTGGAGCCAGAGCTGGACCCCAGGCCTTCCAAACCCAGAGCTCTTCCACACCCCTCTCTCCACCTGGCTGATGGGCCCCTCTTCCCTCCTCCCTACCCAGAGCCTGGCCAGCCGGCTCAAGGAGAATATGGAGAAGCTAACCGAGGAGCGGGATCAGCGTGCTGCGGCTGAGAACCGGGAGAAGGAGCAGAATAAGAGGCTACAGCGGCAGCTGCGGGACACCAAGGAGGAGATGGGCGAGCTCGCCAGGAAGGAAGCTGAGGCGAGCCGCAAGAAGCATGAACTGGTACTGCGCTCCAACCCAAGGGGCCCCAAGCAGGCAGCCCTCTGAATGCAAAGTGCACACCTCACCCCTAGGCTGGTGGAGTGTAGACTGCAAAAGAAACCACAGTTTAGAGAATTGGAGGGAAGAACAGGTCAAGAGGATAGTCCAGGAAGCCCCAAAGGCAGGCCAGGGGGCCAAGGGTGGTACCAGAGTCTCCACCAGGCAAGGCTGGGCCCAACGGCCCAGCAACACCAGAGCAAGAAAGGCTCGGCAGGCTTGCAGCAGCCCCGTGTAGCTCCTGCCTAGCTGGGAGCTGAAGCAGGCTTTTCCTGGGGCAGCTGCATGAGAGATTAGCCCTCCTGTGAACCCGACTGTCTACTCTCCCTCCCAGGAGATGGATCTGGAGAGCCTGGGGGCTGCTAACCAGAGTCTGCAGGCTGATTTAAAACTGGCATTCAAGCGTATCGGGGACCTGCAGGCTGCCATTGAGGATGAGATGGAGAGCGATGAGAATGAGGACCTCATCAACAGGTGAGGGAGCAGGTAGGGCAGCTGCGGCCTGCACAGAGGCCCTCTTACCATCTCCCGACCTGGCCACCAGGGAGACCTTCTGCCGCCTCTGTCTCCCTGTCGCCGATCTAGCAGCCCACTTTCCCTTCACTGCCGGACCCCGGCCTGGAGCCTATCCTGCAGCAGCTGAGGGCAGGACAGGGGCTTCTGGGTGAGATGCCCTTCCCTCCACCTCCCTGTCCTTCCTCCCCAGGCCTCCCAGGGACCTGGCTCTCCAGCTCTGCCTGTTCAAGAAGAGTTATTCTCCCGTTTAGCTGCATTTCTAATGGCTCCTGCCCCACTCTGGGGAGAGCAGAGATTTAAGGGCCATGGTGCCTTGTTACCATGCCAGAGATTTTCTCTCATAAAACCTACCTAGGGAATGGTTTAGGGGAGAGAGAGAGATTTGTAGTCTTAGGCTGAGGAAGCAGTCAAAGGCAGATACACTAGCACTTTGGGGTGGGAGGGTCAGGCTATAGAGAAGCTCTCGAGTCTACCCTGGGCAGATTCCCCCCCGCACATCTGCCGCCCTCTCACCTGAGGGCTGGGGCCCTGTTGTGCAGGCAGGTCCTGGCCCATCCAGGAAGCCTGCTCCTTTAGAACAGGGCAAGGGTGACTGGGCAGCCCAGACCTCCCTCTGAGAACAGTGCTGTCACTCAACCCACTGGCTGGTCTCAGCCAGCCAGAGCCAGCTTTTGCTGAGGAAAAAAGGGGCTTCAGCTGAAGGGTCTACCTTGGTTTGCCCATTGATTTTTCTGTCTTCTTCTAGCTCCCTTGCCCACCACTTTTTTTTTCTGTTTCCAGTTTACAGGACATGGTGACAAAGTATCAGAAAAGAAAGAATAAACCGTGAGGATTGAGTGCACGTGCTCTCTGCCTCTCCTCCCGTGGTGTCTAACCACCCCTAACACTGGTCTCCCACCCAGGGCCCTGCTGCATGTAGCATGTGGACACACAGCTCTGGCACCTCTTCCAACTAGTCTCTCACACTAACACCACTGACTCTGTCCTGAGGGGAGGCAGGGCAACAAGCTGGGCCTGCATCAGAGGTGGACAGGCAGTGGGGTGCACTCCCCCAGGAAGGCTCGGTTTGGCCCTCATGCTGTTGGTGGTCAGAATGGGGGCTCCCTCAGAAAGGAGAGCTCAGCCTCATCCAGTGCTCCCCACCATCTGCCTTCCTGAGCTCTGGCCCTGTTCGCTCTCCCAAACCAAGTGCAGCCATCTCCTCAGTCTGTTTCTCTGGGAAAAGTCTGTTTGTGCTGGACTTGTTCACATCCTTGGGCTCCTCTAGATCCCGAGCCCCCTGAAAGAAAGGAGGTGCGTTTTGTTTTGAAAGGTCCTCCACCTTCCTTTGGCAGGCAGGATAGAAGATGAGGGACATCTAGCTGTTATTTATTTGGAGAAAGCGTTCAGACAGCTAATCATGGGCCACTCTGCCCCAGCAGGGAAAGGGCATGCAGCCAGATGTGTTTACTTTGCCCCCTGCGGGAACCTCTAAAGTGGGGGGGGCAGCTCTTTGTGCTGGTGCTGCCTGTCAGGTGGCAGAAAGCCCAGTGAATCCACCCTGTCCGCATCCTTCTCCCTGGCTGGGAGCCAGACTGCAGGTACTGATACGCCGGCCTAACAGCAGATCAGGGTGATCCTCTGTCAAGTTCGACAGGGCTGTTTTTTAGAGGTTGTCTTTTTTAGTGTGGCATTGGGTTTCCTCCCCCATCCTCTCTCGCCTGGCAGGCCTCCTCCCCTGGCCAGGATGGGCTGGCAGCAGCGCGAAGGACTCCGTGAGAGCTAATGATAAATGTAATAGTGTGTAACAGTGATAGAGGGCCGCTGGAGCCCGGTTGTCACACACAATTAATATCCCCTGCCGTTCTGTCTCCGTTTGTTTGTTCCCCTGAGATTCAGCTCCCAGTTAACTAATAGCACATGAGCCTAGACATAAATTGTATTTGACTCGAGGTTTAATTCCGACCATTTAAAATTTCAACTGCCCCCTGAGCCGGCCTGCCCATGCAGTTTGTTTACTGGCCTGCTTATTTAAGGAAAAGAACCCAAACATCGTCTACTTGCTTGAAACTGAAGGGAATGTCATGGCGGGCAGGCAGGCTGGCTTCCCAACCCATTCGCTGTTCTGAATGTAAGGAGGAAAATTCCTATTCTGAGCCCACAACCATCTGTCCCCTGCGTGTTCTAGCCCTGAGATCTTTGGGCTGTAGGAGCTTGGAGGGCTGATAAAATGCGCATTTAAGATCACATTCTAAACCATGGCCAGGTGTGCGCCCGCAATGCATGTGCCCCCCCCCCACACACACACATCCCAGCATGCATTCACACAGGCACACAGGGGCATGCAATTCTAGCTGGGTTTCCAGTGATGGCAGAGAGATGGTGTGGCTCCTTCCTCAGCAACTCTGGGCCCCAGCTCCGAGTTATTGAGCGAGTGTGCTAAGGCGGGCAGAAAAATAATGTTTCGATTTACTTAGAGATACAGTTGTTATTGCCATAACCTTAATGAAAGCAGTAAACAGCACAGTATTAAGGGAGATTTATACAGAAATGCTTTTAACATGTAGACATAGATTTTGTGATGCTTACAGCACCTCCTTTCTAAAGGCAATCAATATGGTTATGAATGGTGGTGATAAATTACAGGCTCTGAAGCTAGAAAGGGAGATTTTTTGCACGGATGTATAAATCAGGTGGTATTGGCGTTCCATGGGGCCTGTGCACCATAGTAAATCCACCAGGCTCGGACAGGCACAGGGCTCCCATTAGCAGTTTCAGGGCTGTCTGCTAAACTCCTGTTTACCCGGGGCATCAGCCAGCCTCGTCTTTGTTATAATTCTGCATTTGACGGAAGCCATAAAATATGCCTCTTTATTCCCCTCCCATGGGTTGTGCTCTCCTACAGTCCTCAGAACAGTCTGGTGGATTTCTTCTGTGTGTATGTGTGTGTGTGCACACATACATGCATGCATGCACACACACATGCCTGTGTGGCTATTTATTCAAGACCGTTATTCAGGAACAGGGCTGCTCCTTTTGACACAGATGAAAGGAAATTTGTATCAAGGAGAAATCCTAGCATATCTGTATCAGGTGAATGTGGTGAACAGACATTTTGCAGAATTCTAGAAGCATTCTCACTTAGAAGCTATCTCACCACTATTTTGTGATGGGTCATCATGATTCCAGCCTTGTAATTTGACTCCTTTGGGCTTTCCTGCAAATAGAGAGGGCTTGGACCAGCTTGGGCAGAAGCAGCACCAGGAGTGAGAGCAGGAAGCTGCCTGAGGGAGGGGCGAGGAGATTTGGAGACACATAGCCCTTGTCTGGGACTTTCTGGCTCACCTAGATCCCCAGGGTGCAGTTTGAATCCTAAAGCTGTTGCCTGCCTCTCCGGAAATGCTGGTGTGCCCTTTCTCTGTTTTTTAAGGACCAGAGAAGTCCCTTGACCTTTCAGTTTTTTAAGGGCTAGGAAAGTCGCAGGATGGGTCTGGGATATGGCCTAAAGTGCCCGGGTTGGCATTGCCATCAGCTAAGGATACTACAGGTCCAAGCTAACTTGAAGTCATGATGAAGCCCTGTGGCCAGCGGCCCAGCTTTTGCAGTGGAGGCATGGAAAATGGCAGCAGCTATAGCCACATTTTTGGGAATGTGCAGATAAGAAACAGCAGAGTAGGCCTCAGGGAGTACTGAAGGGCCTGGGACTCCTCTTTTTAACCAAGAGCTATGTAGCTGTAATTGATGAAGAGATGGTCTTCCTGTCATTCTCACTAGATTAGTTGGCTGAACAGCAAGCAGGCTGTCACAGAAAGTGGGAGGAGGTGCCTCCATGCTCCTTAGGGTCTCTTGGCAGCTGTCGCACAGTGTGGCCTGCTGAGGGTCCCTGTGAATGATGTGGTCCACCCAACCTCTCTTGTCCTTCCTGACTCACTGACTCACATGCCCTCCCCCATCTACCCCCACCCAAGACAAACCTGCTGCCCCTTCAGCGCCCCCTGCTGGGCAGCGGGTGATCACCTCTTCCCCCGACTTGCCTACCTTTCTGCTCCTCATCCCACAGTGAGGGGGACTCTGATGTGGACTCGGAGCTGGAGGACCGTGTCGACGGGGTCAAGTCGTGGTTGTCAAAAAACAAGGGACCTTCTAAGGCAGCTTCCGATGATGGCAGCTTGAAGAGTTCCAGGTGAGCATGTAGCCTTGGGCTGGGAGGAAAAGCCACCTTGTGCCCCAGGGATGGATGAGCAGTGCCTTCATCCCAAAGAGGGCAGGCCTTATGCCACCTGCGTCTCTTGCCTGACGTGTGTGAGGCGCTCAGGCGTGCCCCCAGCTTGTGGAACAAGCACAGGAAGCTCAGTTGCTTTTTAGTCAGGGTCCCAGAGCCCTTATTTTTCCCAGGTAATGGTTCCCTATGAGGCTCAGGACTTTGGTTTGCTGTAGGTTTAACTTCATCCCCACTTATTCATTCAACAAATGTTGGCTGAGCTACCTGATAGTTTGGTCCCTTGGAATCAAGACTGGAATGGAACACAGGGCAACTCTGGATCCCACAGTCCTGGATGGGTCTGGCCTGGGCCAGCTCTGGGTATCTGAAGTCTAATAGGAATACAGCAGAGAGGCACTGGTGTCCCTGAATCCCCTGTCACCACGACAGACCCATTTCTGTCTTTCTCTATCCATTCTCTCCTCCCTCCAAACTGTTCGCTGCATTCCCAGCCCCATGCTTCCCACTCACACCCATCCACTGGTGGGCCTTGCTCCCCCTCTGATCACACAGACAGCTACCCCTGGATACAAGGCTCCACCTTCTGCGTCTCTCACTGCTGACCAGCATGGCAGCAGGGAGGGGGAGCAGTCCTCTGAAGCTCCTGTGACCTCTTCCGTGCTGGCTCCCCATGCCCAGCTCCTCCCCATCTCAAAGCCTCCTGATCCCCCAGGACACAGCCTAGCACTACCCCACCCCCAGACAGCTGGTAGGCTGGGAAGGAAAAGTAACCCCTCTCCTTCTCCAGCTCCCCCGAGGCCCCCTCCCAAGTCCAGCCCCTCTCCACAAGCACCCAGTGGCCCCTGCTAATTGGCTTAATTTATTCAGCGAAACAACATTTTGTTATTGCAGATCATGCTGCCGGCCCCACCCCACTGCCGTTCACCGCGGGGTGGCATGAGGCTCCAGGTAGTTGACAATGAAATAAATTGAAGTAAACGTTTTAGAGGGAAAAGTGATGAAATAGAACAATGGTCTAATTTACATGACATTCTCCATGAAGCTATTTTCACTGACGCAAATTATTTTGCTTCATTTCCTCTGATGCTCTCACCGCCGCTTTGCCAGCGCTGCCGATCCCTCCTCCTTTCGCCCCCTTTCGCCTCCCTCCCCCTGTGTCTTTATTCTCCAGGTTTAATGCCTGTCCCTCTCTCTCCCTCTCTTCCTTGCTGCCCCTAATCCACGACGGGTCCCTCCTCCTCACGCCTCAAACCCCTCTCAGGACGGCCCTCAACACGCTGGGGAAGGAGGGCAAGGGGGTGGAGGAGCGGCCGGCCTCCTCGCTGAGCGCCCTGAGCTACCGAAAACGGCTCACCCTCAAGGACTCCATCGGGGGCGCCGGGGACGAGGATTCGCTCTTCAGCGCCCTGAGCGAGCGGGCCGCCTCCCCCGAGAGGCCCCCCCGGAAGGTGCCCCCGGGCCCCAGGGAGGAACCGGGCCAGGGCAGGAAGGCCGAGGAGCGGGAAGGGTGCGGCCCCGTCTTCTCCGAGGTCAGGGGCCGGGCCAGTCGGGGGCTGGAGAAGCGCTGGGGTTCGGACTTTGACCGGGCCTCGGCCGTCTCTGCGCCGGTCAGCCGGGCCTCCTCGGCCACCCGGCACGGCTCTGCTGAGGATGGGGTCCGCTCCTGCACGAGCTTCTCGCTCTCGGGTTCACCCAGTTCCCGCCGCAGTGCCTCCCGCCTGGACAGCCTGTCACGGACCCTCAGCCCCTCCTTGAGCCGGTCCTCGGGCCTGGGCCGGGAGAGCCCCGATTCCCGCCTGTCCCTGGGCCGGAGCTGCCTGGGTGAGTGGGACGATGGTGCCAGCGTGGCCTTGAGTGAGGCCCCCTCGCAGGACAGCCACCCGTCACTGGCCCGCAGTCTGTCGGTGCCTCCCCAGCCCCGTGTCTCGGCCTCTGCCCCGGGTGAGCCTCTCGGCTCCCGCGCCCGCCCTGGCAGCCGTCGCTCCTTCCTGGACCCAGACCTGGAGGCTGCCATCAATGAGGTCTTGAGCTACAAACCCGTCCCGTTCCAGCGGAGCAGCCTGGACCTCGACTCTGACGAAGATGACCGGAAGAGCATCCAGAGTACCCGGAGCGTCCAGCTGGACCTCCCAGAGCGAGCCACCAGCATCCGCCGCTCAGCCTCTGCTGCTGATGTCTCTCGGTCCCGCAGCCGCCGGAAGGGCCGGAGCAAGAGAAGGAGCAGCTCCAGCTCCAGCTCCAGCTCCAGCTCGGAAGACTCCTCAGAGCACAAGCGGCGGAAGAAGGGACGCTCTAGGAAGAGCAAGAAGTCCAAGTCGAGAAGAAGGAGACGAGAGACCGAGTCTGAATCTTCCTCGTCGACATCCAGTGGCTCCACCGTCTCGGGCCACAGCCGCTCGAGTGTGAAGAAGGGCCCAGCCACGGAAGGTGAGGAGGCTGGGCAGGTGCGCCGGCAGTCTCGGAAGGAGGAGAAGAAGCGCAAGAAAGAGGTGGACAGCCTGATGATGCGGTACCTGTATCGTCCCGAGAGCGACTAGTGCAGTAGGTGGCAGCTGGCGTGCAGTGCAGCATGGAGTGTGCCACTTGGTGTGAACTAACATGCTCCCACCCCGCCTGCCACAACCAAGGCCTCCCTGCTTTCCTCTCAGCCCGGCCTGGCCTCAGAGAGCCTCCTGGCTACCTCGCAGAGCAGGGGCCAGCTAAGCTGGTTAGTCCCTCTGAGCCCTGAGCCCTGTCTGCTGAACTTGCTGATGATGTCAGTCACATCTCCCTCCCACTTCTCAAAGGCCTTACCCTCAGCTGGAGTCCCTCCTAGATACCTGCTGCATTTAACTCACTTAATCCTCACACTAACCCCATTAACAAAGGTCTGATTAGCCCCATTTTATGGAAGAGGAAGCTGAGGCCCAGGAAGGTTAAATCACATGGCAAAGTCACACAGCTGGGCAGTGACATTACCAGGATCTGAATGGAGTCTATTCAACTTGCCCTTAACCAGTCTTCTACACAGCCCAAGGCAGAGCACACAGGCAGAATGTTTACTGTGTGTGCCTGGCAGCACCCATACGGGAGCTTTGGTCCATGGTCCCCACACGCTGGGCCCAGGAAAGGGCTCTAGCTGACCCCCACTCAGGTATGGCTTAGTAAGTACACCGGTGGCCATTGGCTGTTATGGGGCCTTTTGCTCAGCTCTCCCACTGCCCTGCAGTACACCTTCCTCCCTGGCACATACCTCAAGCCTAGGAGTGCAAGGCTCACGGGGCTCCAGCCCCCGCAGCACCACAGGCTACAGCAGACCCCGGGGTGCAGGCTCCCTCCCCACCCCTCCCAGCTGAAGCCCACACATGGGCGTCAACCTGTCTCAGCTCATCTTGCAAAGTTTCAGTGAATAGAAATTAGTAGCTGCTGAGTGACAGCTCCCTCCTGGCTCCCCTGCCTCCTGCAGCCCTCTCCCTGTGGGGAGGGAGATGTGGCAGTTAGGCCCTTGAAGCCCACACCCCCACCTTGGAAGAAAGGCAGAGACTGACTCACTGGAATCCCATTGTTGCCGCTTTTGCTGGTGGGTGGTGACATGTGGATCTGGTTATGTTTTCAGCATGGGAGCAAGCTTGCTGCTGCTCAGGGGGTACAGTCCCAAGTCCCAGGACGCAGCGGCCTGGGGCCCAGGCAGGCGTTGGTCCCCGCGGGAACTAACACACACCCGTTGCATGTATGTAGGTTTCTTGGGTAGTGGAGCAGCTAACACATACACTGACTCTGGCTGGGTTCTACCCAAAGGGGCCAGTTATGTTTTAGGAAATGCTGCAAGTGGAAGTGAATATTACCAGCAACTATTTGGAAACGGGGGATAGGATGGGGAGGTGGAACTTGAACCCAAACCAGGTTCACGACCAGCTCAGATTCCTCTGGCCCTGAGCTGCTCTGAAGCCAAGCGCTTGGGCTCAGCACTGCTCCGTCACTTCCCCCACGTGGCAGATGGTTGCAGGGGGCTCTGGGAAGAGGAGGAAACATCTCAGTTGCACCAGGGAGCCGTTGTCAGCTCCCCAGTGAGAAAAGACAGGAGTCATAATATTGTGTCTACCACTTCAGCCTTCCCCTCAGCAGCCCAGCTGAGTGCCCTGCTCCCCCAGCTGTGGGAGTTAGTTGAGGGCCGTGGGGGATGGGGTGCGGGAAAGCAGAGAGAGCCAGGTGCTTCTGAGAGCTGCATTACTACCTGAAGAAGGAGACAGGAGCCTAGCCAGGCCATCCCACACCGACTGGCAGTGGGTGAATTTCAGACCCAGTGTCCTCAGCCCATTGTCACCCTTAACCCCACAACTAGCAAGAACAAAAACACAGAAAGCCTGTTCCTTCCCTCAGCCACCAACACAGTTCCCCTTTGTCCACCAGGAAAACAGAAGTAGTCCTGAAATCCGACATGCCACCACCACCCAAAGAGATTTGGATTCGCTGGGTAGAGTGGGCACTGAGCCAGAAGCTAGCCAGCCAAAATGGAGCTGGCAAGAGAGGGGCCAGGGGAAGGGGGACCTACTGGACTCAACCCAAACTGCCTTTGGGTGGATAAACTCCCAAGAGTAGGGGAGGGAGTCGAGTTGTGGCTTAGCTTCCCATCTGGTGATGGGGATAGCAAGAATTCACAACAGGAACACATCCATAGCAAAAGCAAGGGGAGGGGCTTGCCACCCTGGGCTCACCCAGCAGGAATTAGCTTATGCACCAAATTGTTTGTGACAGTGTTGAGCAGGAGACAGTGGCTCACAAGGAGGAAAGCTTTTTAAACAATTTGGTTAGAATGTTCAAATTGCCAGCCCTGACTGTTGCCCTGGGGAGGGGGCTAGCTGTCTGCTGTTGGCTGTCTGACAGCTGCACAGTAGAGGCCACAAAGGAGACTGGCTAAAGAGTAGCCATGGTAGAAGCAGGCAGAGCTTGTGGCTCCACAGGGCAGGGGAGAGATGCAAAGCGTTGGCCCCCTCCCTGCTGTCACTGATCCAGGCGTCTGCCTGGCAGGCACAGGAATGTGGGAGTATCTGAGGAGGGCTACGAGAATGGAGAGACACCAGCAGTCCTGTCCTCAGGCTCCATTTGCATCTGAGTCCCAGTGCTGGCATCTGCCTCATGCCCACTGCTCACAAAACAACCCCATTGTCTTTCCACAAAGCCAGTCCACCCTTTGACTAGCGCAGACCTTAGCACTGAGTGCGCAGAAATTCTGTCTAAAAGTGAAAATAAAACCAGGTTCCCACTAATTTGGAAGTCAGACAACCCAAAAACTAAAATAACCCCAACTTTTTCTATGTTACATCATTGAGCTTTATAATTTTGTCCCTGAGACACCCCAGAGTCCTTAAGTGCCTTTGGCCCATCAAAGTAAGACTCGTTTTTGTTCAGTCTAGTTTGTATTAAATGTGTTTTGTGCTCTTCTGATTCCTTTAAAAATGGTAATTCATTCATGAGAAATATGATAACTATTAACCAGGCTGCCCCACTCCTGAGCCATTTTACATAATTGAACATGTATCTCCCAGGCTCTTCCTTCTTCTCAGGGAGAGAGAGCCTATCTTTACCCACCCCTGGGCTCTCACTCAAGCCAGTGGAGGGAAATTCAGGTTTGGTCTTGTTTTCTCCATCAATGGCAAGGTGGAGTCATCAAAAGACTTTGAGGTCTGAGAGTCCCAGGTCCAAATATACATAATGGCTGTGTGACCTTGGGTAAGGTGCTTCATCTCTCTGAACCAGCATCCTCAGGCTATTTCACAGGGTTATTGTGAAGAACAAGACAGCACATCCAGAGTGCCTCAGACTGTGTCTCATACACAGCAGGTACTACTCCACTGACCACATCTTTTCTTCACCACAGTTGGAAAAGTTAAGAATGTGATTATTTTCTTGCAGAACCTTTGGTTTGGGGATAGAAGAACTTTGAAAGGTCTGGTAAACAAGGGCTCTACATAGATTCTTTAATCAGAATTGTTAAGCAGCAGGATCACAGAATTCTTATTTATGCCTGTGGAAGCTCTCTAAGATCTGGAAGCAGGGCTGTCGCCCTGGGAGCACTGGGCAGGGACCCACAGAGCATGGGGTAGGGGTGGGGTCCCCCTGGGCTGCATTTTCTCCAAGAGTGGCTGAAATCATAGTGCACTTGACTGGGCAGAGGCAATGGAGGTGGGAGGGTCAGGAGAGGCAGCTCCAGGGCTTTGGGAAAGAAAGAAAAGAGGTGACTGGAGCTGAATGATGAGGCCCCACCCTGGCTTGGTGCCAGGAGCCTGCTCCGTCCAGGGGTCATGCTTCACATTGTGGTCGGGAGTCACTGGAGGCTCCCAGGGGCCTGATGGAAACTCTGTGGAGTTGAGTTTTGGTACCAACAATGGGATGACTGTGCTACCCAGAAGCAGGTCCTTCCAGCTTCTACATCCTGAGTCACCATTCCTTATGGTGAGCAGACAATGGCCTGGGCAAGGGCAGAAATCCTCACAGGCCTTAGGAAAACCTGCTTAGGAGAAAGGGTTAAGATCTGGGAGTATTCAGTGGGGAAAGCCCCTCCTTAGAATCTTAAGGAATAACTTTAACTGAGATGAGTTGTTCTCCAGCCCCCAAGTCAGTGTGGCCTATGGGTCCCCTGCATCAGAATCTTCTGGGGAGGAAATTGAAAATGCAGAATTCCTGGGTTCCACCGAAGGACTAGCAAATGAAAGTTTCCCGGGGGAGAACCCAGGAGTCTGTAGCTGATTCCTATGCACACTCAGGTCCGAGACCCACTGCTCTGCAGCATTGTTTTCCTCAGTTTCCAGAGCTTCTCAGAGTCAAGACGATGTCTTCCTTCCTTTTACTTTATCTTCTGGGAAAGCCAGAGACTGAATTTACTTCTCAATTTGTGGCTTGTAGAGAATGTTGTGACAGGACTTTGGGGGCTTCCCCAGGACCAAAGCCCGTGGTGCTGCTGAAGGTTAGGCGTGTCATTCCCCTGTGACCTTGTCCCTCTCTCCCCACAGCCCCACCAGCTACTGGAAGTCCCTTGCCCCTGACCGGTCAGATGATGAGCACGACCCTCTCGACAGCACCTCCAGGCCCCGATATTCCCACAACTATCTGAGTGACAGCGACACAGAAGCCAAGCTGACAGAGACCAACGCATAGCCCAGGGGAGTGGTCTGCACCTCTCCCACCTCACGGGCCACTACTGCCACGGGGCCTCTCCCGGGAAATGGCGGGGCACAGGTCTCTCCCATCTGACTGATGATCTGCATGGGAAACACCCAGCCCTCTGGGGTTGGGGGCTGTCCAGGCTGTAGGTGTCTGACATCTCCACGTGGAAGAGGTCGGGCAGAGAGGAGTTTCTGGAAAGAGAACATTGTGCTCCTCTGCCTCCAAAATGCCATAGTCTTGGCTTCTACTTTGGGCCACTGTGGGCAGTGGCAGGTGGCTTGGCACTGCATGTAGCCAGTACATTGACCTGCATCTCAGCCCCTTGCTCAGGGATGATGGACAGATTGCCTACTGGGACATTCTATGTTGCTGGGTCCATGGGGAGGAGTTGGGGGAAGGAACAGTAATTCCTTCCCCCCAGCTTGGGGTGAGGGCTTTCTCTTCTCAGTGCCTGCTGTCTTTTTACTTTTTAATTTAAATTCCCAACCTCTCCATCACAGCTGCATCCCTGAGAATGGGAGGGGGCTGTGGTGGCAGCTGGGGCCCCCGGGAAGGACTTGGGGAATCCCCGCTCCATCATCACTCTTCAGAGAGCAGTCCTTTCTCTGTGCAGCTGCGAGGCCAGTGAGCAGAGCTTCATCCAGTTTCTTAAGAGGCAGCATGGGGAGGGGCTCTCAGGTGGTTCTGGGTTTGGGTGAGCAAGCCTGCACAGACAGGGGTGCATATGTACTATCCGGAGCTTCCAGCCCCACCCCTCTTCGTCTCATCAGTTTGTTAAGTGCAATGACCTATTTAAGAGTAAACCCCTCCCACCTATCCCAGTTCAGGGCTTATCATCCAAGCACTGCCTCCCTCCTCCTGTCCACTGCCTGGACCAAAAGCTCAACTGGAGAGGGAAGGCCTTGGGTTGAGGGCTTGTGATCAGAAAAACTGAAGACGGAAGTTTTGGTCAGGACTAATGTATTAAGACATGCATCCTCACCCTGTGTCCTGAGCCTGAGTCATTTTTCTTCTTCCAGTCGCCCTGCCCCCACACACTCATCCAACATGACACCATGTGGCCTGACAGTCCAGTCCCGAACCCCACCCTAGAGGTCATCCCACTGACCCCACCAGACTTGAGGGCCCAAGGGTAGTGCCTGGTGCTGCTCCCATCTGCTGTTCCCTCTTCTCTCCTGCAGTGGGTTTATACTCAATGGGCTGTGCTCTCCCTGCCCTGTTCACCTGATGTGTGGAAATAAATGTCCTTTTCCTCCTGGCTCTGCCAGTTTTCCTGCCTGTTCCTTCAGGCTCAGGAAAAGTCCAGGGTGCTGATGGGGAGCAGAGTCAGGATTCTGGTGGGGACCTAAGAGGATCACCCTGGCCTCTGGCCTGCTCCATGTCAGACCAGTGCCACTCAGTGGGCGATAGCGGGTCATTTGGGGTAGGCAAAGGTACTGGGACGAGAAGACCAGAAGGAATACACAAACCCCTCCTTTTATTTTAAGAGCCTATGGATTGTAATTCAGGTTGGCAGAGTTGTCCAGGCCTCTCAACCCTTGGCATCCACTCGGGAAAGCTGAGGTCCCTCTGATGGTTAAATCTCACCAATTACAGAGATCCGATCTTCTCTAGTTTTTTTTCTTTTCTTTTTTTTTGGTGGGGGGGGCAGGGGGTGAGAGATGCAAGCCTTTTTTACTATAAACTTCTTAAAGTTTAATTTTAGTCATTCCAAAGATGACTTTTTGATCAAAATTTGGCAGAACTCTCTCTGGCCCCCAACCCCACTGGCCACAGGGCAGCCTGAATAGGCTGGGAGTCCTGGCTTCATGCCTCAGTCCACAGTTGGTCCCCTTACTGACATGAGGCAGCTAATGCAGAAGGGCAAGAAACAAATGACCCTCGTCCACCTTCTGGAATGTGACCAGTTATAATCCCTGCACACATAAAGTGCTTTCAGCTGGTCTGACGGGCCCCTCTGGCTTGCGTAGGTAGGCAGGAGAGGATATCGGCCCTGATGCCAAGACTCTGGTGATGTCAGCCACCCAGGAAAGGGAAGGAGGGAGAAAAGTCACCCCCAGAATGAGTGGGACAGAAGTGTAAAATGGGTCCATCATGAAAGAAAGAGAGTGCCCCTGTCTGCTTCCCCCTGGGTTGAATAGAAAAGGTAGTAAAAGTCAAGTTACTTCTTTTCTTAAAACTACTGGCTCCTCATGTTCAGTTTTCTCACATCCTTTACTCCTGCTTTCAAATAGCTTGGTGTGTTTTCTGTTTCTACCAGAACTAGTGTGACAAAGTCCTTCCTGTCGACAAGATCCCAGCTCTGTTCCCCCACACTGACTCAGGCATCTGGTTAACTGGAAAATCCAACATCAATTTCCAGTATCCTGGCCAGGCGCAGAGAGCTTTATGCAAGTCAGAAAACTTACGTTATTCATTTATTCACTCAGTCATCAAATATTTCTTAGCTGCCTGCTATGGCCTAGGCATTTTTCTAAGTGCTGGGGATGAATGAGGTCCCTTCCTTAGTAAAGTGGGTACTCTTGTGGAGTTGGACATACAGCATATGCACTGCACCTTGCTAATATGTGCAAGCTTTGGTTGAGTAGAAAGGAATAAATCAGTGTTTGGCCCCTAGGGGCTTGTGAATTAAGGCTAGGGCACTTCCTACATGGAAATAATTACATGAGACATAACAGAAGGACAAAGAAGTTGCTTTGGGCCTATTATGGGGGAGACTCATTGTGAGGAGGTAAAGAAGGACTGGGAAAGCTTCCAACAGGAGCTGGTGTTTTGAGCTGGGGCTTGAAGAAAGGATAGCACTTCCACAGGTAGATATTGCTGGGAAGAAAGATGAACCGAAGCAAAGGCCCGTTGTAGAAAGAGGTAGATGGTGGTAGGGAGCTCCACAGGCTGTCTGGGGAAGCCAGACATCACCTCATATGACCAACATCTCTTCAAGCTACAGTAAAGCCCCTCTGCTGGGTGTTGGACTCCAGGCTAAGAAGGAGACTATTCCCTTGGCACCAGCTCCCTGGGGGAGCCGTGGGGCCTGCAGGGCCATCAAAGCCCTTCTTCCTTCTGGGCGTGCTTTCAGAGCTCTAAACTCCTGCCCTCACCTGTACACCTGTGGTAGCCTATGGTCCCCAAAATATAAGTGCTTCTCCCCGAACAGGCAGCCAATCTCCCCCTGTGTCAGACTCAAAGCCGCCTTGCCTGGTCCGCCTCTCTAATCTCAGACCCTCAGGATTACTCTGACTCCTGAGAAGAGGCATGGGCGTGGACCAAATCCTTGTGAGGCTTCCCGTCGTGCCCAGTCTGTGCCCAGAGATGACGACAGCGTGCAGTGGCTCCTGAACCACCTCCTTGTGTCCTGTGTCCTCTCGGCAGATTATCCCAGTTGTCCTTTCCCCCATGCCCCACCCCCACGCCTGGTGGCACAGACACTTAGCGATTTGCTCCTTAATTGTCCCCCAGCTAGGCTGTGCAGATGTCGCTCTTTAATCTCTCCTGATAAATGAATCGCGCCTCTCCTTTAATCATATGTTCATATTCAAGCCAATTTGAATCAATTTGGCAGGGAGCTTGTTGCAAGAGATGCCATGACTGCTGCTTCTCCCCCCAGGGCCTCGGAGCCAGTATGCCTGCTGTCCCTACCCTCAGCAAAGAGCCCAGGAGGCCCATCCAGGGAAAGATCTCCTACCTGAATGGTGGGGACTTTTCAAAGCCAATCATTCATACCTGTCCTCTAAGCAAGCCCCTGTGGGACTAGAGGGAGATGGAGTCTCAAAGGCCTCAGAAGTGAAAGGGAGGGGGCCAGTTCACAGCATCCCTGAGTCTGAATAAAGGGCCCCTTATCATCCCTGGGAGAAAGCGCTGCCTTAAATCTAACTCTAACCCTTTCTATCCCCCCTTCATTTCCTCTGAGCTGGTTCTCAGGGGAGCCGAAACACTTCATCTTTTAGACAGCAACACATTCCTGACCATTCATGATCGTTTGTCCTTGCCTGCTGCTGACCACCACCCCAGCTCCTTTCGTCTTTCCCCAGATAGTATTCTTTTCTAAATCCTCCAGCCTGGTGGGGAGCCTGGGCCATGCTTGGTAAAGTACTAAGTTTTGCCGCCTTTGGGGAGGCTGCCTTTTCATTACAGTGGTGTCCACGTACCCTAGTAAAAACAAAACAAAACAGACAAAACCTGCTCAACTGAGCGCTTCTACCGCTAGCACTGAGGCCTCAAAGAAGGGACTTAAGCTCTTGAGCCTCAGTTTCTCCATCTGTAAAGCAAGGTGGTATTGCTGTCAAGAACCTTTTGGCTTCTAAGTTATGATGGGGCTGCCAGCATAACCTCTCACCTCCACCCCTTCATCATCCCGGGTGAGGAGCGGGAGAGACAGACTGGCTGGGGATGGTTCCATCCAGCAGCCTCGTTGTGCCCCCAGGTCCCCTTCCTTTCCTCTCCTTTTTCCTTGAGGGCTCTGCCAGTCGCTAGTGGGGAAACCGTGTATATTAGCATATTCATATTCATTTACTTTACCACGACCTCTGGCTTCGCCCCCCACCTGGAGGTTCTTCCCTCCCTTCCCGGAAGCCACGCCCCTTAAAAGGTTCTTAAACCGTTGTCCCCGCAGAGCACCTCCGCGCATTGCTCGTTAGGTTCCAGAGGCCTGGGGACAGCCCTCTCAGCTCAGCACCCGGACGCTACAGTTTCCCGCCCTTTGAAGGGCTCTTGGAAACCCTTGGCAGGAGCTGAGGTTAACCTAGCAACTGGGGGCTGAAGAGCGTCCTTCCAGACCTGTCAGCAGTGACTCGTGGGATGAGGAGGATGATAAAACCAGTACTGGTTCCCATTTGTTGAGCACTTATTATGTTCCCAGTGCTTATGTATTTTGCCTCCAAAATCTCATTTAACATTTATCACAACTCTGTGAAGTGTCCGTTGTCTCTGTAAGGAAACTGAGGCTCAGAGAGGTGATGTCCAAGTAGAATCATCGGCTTGGTTCCAGGAACTAGCCGGGCATCTATCTACAAGCTATCCTGGCCCTGTCAGAAGATGAAGGGAGAGACGAGAAGACCAAGAATCGTGATCCTCATCTCAAACAGCTGTGCGACTAGTATTCACCAAGGCCTGGCCTTAGGAAGGAAATACTTCTTGGCAATCTGGAGGGGAAGTGTCAACCTCACATTTGTGTTGCTCCTTGTAATTTTCAGAGCAACCTCCATACATCACACGTTTGTGTTTCACACACTCTGTGCCAACAATATAAATAACTGTTCCACATGGCCCAGAATGTGTATTTTTAGCTATGCCTCAGTCGTATTTCATTACAGTACAAGCAAACAATCCAGACCACTGTCTGGGACTTGATCTGAGAGGAATGATTTCCAGGGCAAAGCCATTTTGGAGTTAACAAGGATGCTAGATTTGTTTAGAAGGAATTTTACAGAGAAATTGAGTCTTCTGTAGTGTAAGCCACAGTGATGGGTCATATACATAAGGGTGATTCCCAAAAGGATGTGTGCTTTGCAGTTCAAGTCAGTGACATAAACCCTCAGCAGAATACTTAAATGTGCAGATAAAATTTACTTTAAAGATCAGAAGTCAGCTATGACAGTTTTGCAAAAAAAAAAAAAAAAAAAAATTAAAAAAGGATATTAAGTTTTAATACCAGCCAAGCAAATTATTTTTGAGGTGGTTTAAGAGTCAAAAAGTTCCCACATTTTAATAAATTTTTATGTTTCATGCCACATCTATGATCTGACTAGATTAGGAAAACAAGCAAACAGATTTGGGGAAGAAAGGATGCTGGGGAATTTGAAAATGGGAAAGTTTTCCAAAAAATGTTTTAAAAAGCCTTGATACCAGGAAGATGCAGCCAATAGCTTCAGAAACATTAGGTCTTTGAAAAACAGGTAACCAGGTAAATATAAAATTGTATGTGGTGAACTAGGCCTTATGGCTCATGTTTAATTCTGGGGACTGGCATCAGTTGTAGGCTGGCACCCTTGCTGAGGGCTGCCTTTGGCCCCTGTGGGCATACTGTCCTCTGGAGAGCACAGACAAGTACCCCTAGGGAGTGACACTGCCCTGGAAGGTTCTGCTAGAAGCACAGGCTTCATGACCTGCCTTTGAGGGTCCTGGAGCTTATGTGTGGGACCTGTTCTTTCTGGTGGACCACATACTGACCACATCCTGAGCTGGACAGGATTTAATAGTAGAAATGGAGCTTCTGCTCCCTGGGCCTGGCAAAATAAGATAGGGAACCAACTAAAAAATGAGTCCATCTTACACCTCTGTGAATAGGCTTTTAAAGGAACATGTACACCTAACAAAAGTACATGTAAAAACACAGAGAAGTAGATCAATATAAGAAGGGATCTCTGAAAATTAGCAGTAGTTTTATTTGGGGATGTGGGGTTATAGATGAAGTATCTGTACTTATAATAAGTTTTCATTTAATGTTTTCTAAAGAGGCTACAGATGTGAGTCTGCCAAACACTAAAGAAGGCCCCAAATTTTCATATTAGTGTGACTATAAGAGTAGCTTTTTTTCCTGGCATTTCATATATAGAAATAGTAGCTATGGAGAGTAAACCATGTGGTAAAGCTGCTTGGAAACTGCTTAGAACCCTTGCTCAGGGAAAGCCGTTTTTAAAACAGCAGGCACCTCTTGCCATGGCTGAGACTGAAGCTGAAAAAGGAACAGATGGGAGGGTGGAACTTGAACCGAGTATTTAGGGGAGAAGTGCGGTGGGAGAAGAGGCGAAGAAGAGCACCTAAGTGTGCGCGCCCATGCAGGTGAGGAGTTTAGCTGAGGAAGCTCCTGTTGGTGATGGAGTGGGCTGAGGAGAAGCCAAGAGTCAAGAAGGTCATCCAGGATATTTGCATCCTGGTTATATACCTTTTTTCTTCTTGTAAGATCTGTATGTGTGGAGATGGCTCAGTGTCCAGACATTGTGCCTGGCTGATGGATTTGTGCTTCTCCAACCAGACTACAGGAGGTTTAGTCCCTTAAAGAAAAAGTATTTTTATGTTTCAAAGTCAAATGACCAGTGAGTTCCCTGAGAAAATGGGAAGGTATAGATATTACAAAGGGAGGCCCGGGATTTCAGGCTTGCCGAAGTTCAGGGGGGAGCAAGTCCCCTGGGGCGTGGGGGTGATCCTCATCTCCCTCCCCACCCCCATTCCTTGCTCCCCAGTAGAAATCAGCTACAAATCTCAGCTTGTTGGGAACAGATGGCCTTGGCTGACGAATAAGCCACCGCAGGCTGCTCCACCTGTTCTCGGGCTGGAATAATCAGCTCCAGACAAACATCGGCGCTGAAATAACTCATGGCAGCGGGTGATGCGCAGGCACAGATTCCAAAAATCTCTTCAACAGGCCCCCTCCAATTCTCTCCCCTCCCCGGGCCCTAGAGGCCAACGGGGAAGTAATGGAGCGGAGAAGACGGATCGGGTCCCAAACTGAGCAGGATGCCCGAGCCGATGGAGGCGGGACGGAGTTGTGCGCGGGAAGGGGCGGGGCGGCGTGCGGGGCATTCACCGCGGCAGGGCGGGTGTTATTTCTAAAGAGCACATGCAGAACGTGGGAATGGTTGGTCCGTGTCAGGGATAAGTGTGACGAGATCCAACCAGTTGGGGATAGAAGAAAACTAAGGATTTAGGATTCATTTGGATTTGTTCAGTAAAGGAGTGAGATGCAAAATAGAACCAAACTACCAGCGAATCTCTCAGCAGCTCAGACCGTTCTGCCAGCAGCTGCTGGGGGTAGTGGGCGCCTGGGTTCCTGTATTTCTGTGTAGACTTGTGTTCAGCCTTCCTTCATTTCCTTGCTGAAGTCATGTGGGCTAATGTTCCCTGGCAGGGGTAGATGAGCCCACGGGGGGGAGTGACGGGGCAGGGAAGCAGTAGTGACCCGCAGTGAGGGGTGGGGTGCCTGCTGAGATGGGGGTCTGGCTCTCCTGTGGAGTCAGTCAGTCAGGAGAGGACAGGGATTGAGAGAGAAAAAGGAGGCTGAATGTTTGCCCTAGGTGCCTCAGGCAGGCAGCTCCCTTTGTCCAGGCACCTGGCCTGGTGCACAGGTCAAGGCAGGCGGCTGGGTCCCCAGAGGCCATGCTGGCTGGGGAAGGAGCCGGCAGACCCCCAGTTGCATCTCTAACTCCCAGATATCATTTCCCCCAGATGACCCCTGCACCCTGCCTGAGGCCCAGGGCATTGGAGGACAGGGCCCTCACCTATCATTTAGGGTCCCACAAACCTGTTCTTCTTGAAGCTGGTTGTGACCATGGAGTTGCCATGGTGGCGCCTGTTCTGCTGAGTGCCTGGTTCTCACCCTGCTGCATATTAGAAATATTCAGGGAGCTGTTCATGTTCTGTTTTGTATACAAAAAGTAAAAAGAACAGTATAATGAACTTCTTTATCCATCAAGCAGCTTCAACAATTAACAGGAAATCTTGTTTCACGTACACCCCCACCCACTTCCCCATTCCCTTTACTGGATTGTTTTGAAGCAAACCCCAGATATGATAGCACATTAAGAAATACTTTAGTATCTGTCCCTCTAAGAAAGTAAAATGACTCTTTTAAAAAGTGTAATCACACCTAAAAAAATTTATCAATAACTTCTTACTACCAAATGTCCAGACAATATAATTTATACATTAATAATTTAATAAATTATTAGTTTATTTTATATATTTATAAATACACATCTGTTTTTAAGTTATTTCTAGTCAGGATCCAAAGTTGAGGAGCTTTTTAAGAAATACTGTGCCTTCTCCCTCAGGGATTCCTATTTAATTGGCCTTGGGTGGGGCCCAAGCATCATATTTTTTAAAGCTCCCTAGGTAGTTTTAATGTGCAGCCAGTGTTGAGAAATGTTCCACCTTTCCCCCTACGAGCTTCCTGCCAACTCCTCCTCATCCAGGCTGTTAAATACCTCTCCCTGCCTCGGGCCAGTAGACCAGGCAGCTCCCAGAGCAGTGGGCACTAACACACCTACCTGGAGGAGTCGGCTGCCCATCTTCTCCAAGCTCCCCTTTCTAGGGGGGGGGGCTCCAGCTCTCTGTGGACACAGCATTCCTTTTCCCTACAAATTCACAAACCATGTGGGCCTGTTCCCCTCTTTCGCCCCTAATATGCCTGGTGCCTGTTCTTGCCTTACAAGCATAGCCAGTTTCTTTTTTTTTTGTCTTTTTCTGCATGAAAATAGCAAAATTCCTGTCTCAAGAAAAAGTGAGAACTTCCCTGACGGCTGTACTCACTTTGCTGCTCAAGGGGCTCAGCCCTGCACTGGAGCAGAGCGAGGGGCCTGCTGGGCGCTTGGCAGCAGATGTAAGGGAAACTGGGGATTGAGTGGGACTTGAACCCAGCGCATTTTGGGGAACCTAAGAAAGGTTTCTCTCCCCAAGATGTTGGTCCTGGGAGCATCGGCTGCTGCTTCTGTTCACTCCCCGACCCCTCCTCCACTCCGCCGGCCTTTTGGATTCCTTCCTGTGTCCCCCATTCCATGCCTCACTGAATGTTGGAGAAACAAATCTAGTCTAAAATAATGAGCAATCAACTCCCCTGATGCTTGGGGCAGGCTGGGCAGGGGCTTGTGGGGAAGGGGTAGGGAGCTGAATCATTTATAAAGCTTAATAAAGATGCAGATGAGCATGCTGACTAGGAGCCCCAGAGCTGGTCTTATTCATTATTCAAAGTTATGTAAATGCCACTGGATCCTGCGTGTTAGAATCCTGCCCCCTGTTCCTGCTGCTTCTCCCTGCCTGACAGATACAGCCCCCTTGTGCCTCCCCTTCTTCACCCCAGGTGCTTCTTCACCCTGCTGTCCACCCTTGCCCAGGTACCCATTTCAGAGTCATCCACAGGTTTGTGGGGGAGGCCATGGTCTTCAGGCAAACTTATATAGGCCCAATTAGATGGGCTTCTCATTTTTAAAGATTTCCAAGGAAAGAATACCATAAGAATACTTATATACATGTTTTAATAACGCACTAATCTACTCAGTGGGATGGATTTCCTGAGATCTAATTTAAATCCCTCTTGTTGCACTGGAATCCCACCATTGAAACAGAATATCCAATAACCAAATTCTCTTTAATCACTTTCTGAGAAGTAAAATGCAGGCGTCAAATCACTTCAGCCTACTGTCTCCAAACTAACTCATCCTTGTTGCCTCCTTTTGCCTTTTTAGACACCGGAACCTTCTCCCAAGTTACACTCACCCTTCTTAAGCTCTTAAGCCTGTTCTGGGATACCAAATTCTGGTGAGGGTTTAACTAATACTAACTACACTATATACCTCCTCTTTTTCACATCATGATTACTGATTTGTACCCCGCAATTGCCTAGGACTCAAATTCTTAGGACCAAAATTACTTTCCTCTGACACTCCTTTCTGTGTACTGATCTTTCCCTTTTTTCCCCATCACCCCCTCATTTTTCAGTTTGGTGAGGCTGAGAGATGAAGAATTGGGTCAGAGTCGCAATGGCATCGATTGCCTCTGCTTTCCCTTCTTTTCTGGACTGGCTCTCCTCCTCCCCACCCCCAATCTATTTTTAGCCTGCCTCTGTTTTCCTTAGTCTGGTTGGCAACCAAGCCAGCCTCTTTCTCTTGCAGCCCTTATCTCTCCTTTGCAGCCTGTGCAGACCCCAGCTGCCCTCCCAAAGGTCTCTTACTGCCTGGCCGACTTATTTGGATTTTCTTCCACTTTGTAGCTATATAGGGTCTCCCTGAACGGGATGCCTTGCCTCACTCCAGCAGAAGGGAAGCCAGAAGACAATGCTGGCAGGTCTGTTTGGGCAAATCCCGCAACGTGACTAAAACCCTCCAGTTGTCCTCCAACCCCTTCCACAATGGCTTTTCCTCTCCCCTATGCCCAGGGACTCTTTATTCCCTCCATCCCTTCTTCCCCTCTACGACCCCATCCCACCCTCAATGCGAAACGTTCAGGTCCTCCCATGTGAGCATTCCAGCCACTGCCTTTGGCTTTTGGGGTGTGCAACATCCCTGGAGGTCATTGCCTTCCTTCTCGGCCTGCACATGACTAGTCTCTTCTTACCAATTCTGGTTTCTCTCCACATTCCCTGACTCATCCTCCCACACCCTTCCTACCCCACATGCCCCTGTCCCCCACTTGCCCTCTGTTTCTAGGACACACTGACTCTCTTGTAAAGGGCCTCAGCCAGCTCCGGGCTTGTCAGCTCCCCCACTTGTCGTTTCTTGGCCTCCTCTAGACATTGGTCCCCTCCTTTAGCCGTCACCAGCAAGATGAATAAGGCTGGATATTTTGGAAGGGGAGCTGCAGCTGGCTGGGGGAGGAGGTGGCAGAGAAGCAGAGGCAGAGGAAACTGCGGGCAGCCATGATATGGGAGGGATATGTTCCCAGCATCCTTTCTCCCATCTTTGCCATCTTCAGAGCTGGCTGGATCTTCCACTGATCTTGTACTCATCTCTCTCTCAGAAACAACACTACACCTTGCTTTAGAATTTACCACATTCCCTTACACACATCCAGATATCTGCATGGCACATTGTCACCCTCCCGCAAGTTTGCTCCAGCACCCCCTCCTCAGTGAGTCCTGCCCTGACCACTGCCACAGCCCCTCCCCCAGCATTCTCTACTGTTCTCCTGCCGGTGTTTCTTCCCCAAGGCACTTGTCAGCCTCTACTGGATGAAATGTTTTACTTACATGTATTGTTTACATGTCTTCTCCTCACTGGACTATGTAAACACCACAAGAGCAGAGATTTTCATCTGTTCTGTTCACGGATGTATCCACAATGCGTAGCATGGTGCCTGGCACACAGGAGAAGCTCAAGAAATATTTGTGTATTGAATGAATAAGTGAGCTTATTTGATCCTTACATACCCCTGTAGAGTTAGTATTATTAGTCGATGCTTTTTTTTATTGGGGTAAAATGTACATAACATAAAATGTACCATTTTAGCTATTTTTAAGTGTACAGTCCAGTGGCATAAAATACATTCACTTAACCCTGTTTGTGTTTGTGCTGTGTTACACCATGACGTTGTCACCACCACCGTCTCCAGACGGCTTCATCGTCCCAAACTGGAACTGTGTCCATGAAACACTAACTCCTCATCTCCCCCTGCCCCTCACGTCAGCCCCTGGAATCGGCAGGGCTACTTCCTGTCTCTGTGAATTTGACTATTCTAAGGACCTCATATAAGTGGGATCCTACCATACTTGTACTTTTGAGTCTGGTTCATTTCACTGAGCATCGTGTCTTCAAGGTTCACCCACGGTGTAATATTGTCCCCACTTACAGATATGATTAGCCCCACTCTGCAGAGGCCGAGGTTCAGGGAACCACCTGAGAACCCGGAAAAAGCAGACGTGGACGGGGTTGGTGGGACTGGCTGGCTGCTATGATGATTCCCTGGAGAAATCAGTGCTGTTCCATGTGCCTAGGCCTCTAAGGCAGTTGAAGAGTAATTTCCTCTGTGTTGTATTTCCTTTGGGAATATTTTTAGTCTTATTCCCATTTCCCACTCTTTCCCCCAGGTGACTCCTAACATTTCCACCGCACTCAGCCCATTTCATTTCCACCCCACTCAGCCCGTTTTTCTCTCCCCAGAGCACTGCAGTTCCTATTCTCTCAGGTCAAACTGGTGTGCTCTGGAGCCTCCTGCTTGGATTTCATCTGAGTGCATTCTGCCTTGCTTGAGGCCCTGTTTACACCCCTCACCCCTCCACCCAGCCTGGGGTGCTTATGAGCCTGTTCCCTTCCAAAGCAATTAGTGCAAGGAGGCCAGCCGACTCGGTGCTAATGCCGTTTCATTAAGTGGGAGCAATCCTAATGATAATAAAATGGCACATTTAACATTCAAACATTGAGCAGGGTTTCTAAGCGAGTATGTCTCTTTCTTTCTGGTATAACAGCTCCATCTTCATAAGGACCTGACAATACACCCTAATGAGAGACTGGGGAACTGAGCTTCTTTACAGAAGCAGAGAGAGCATGAGAACCAGACAGAAAAATCCAGGGAAAGAGGGTGTAGTGCATCGAGGGGGTAAGAACCCCAAGGATTCTGTGGGATGGATTCTGTGGTGCTGATTAAGACAATTAGACTCTGCAAGAAACAAGGTTACATGGAAGATAAAGCCCACCACAGATTTTAATGCAATACAGCTATTTGTTTGTTTGTCAACACATTTCTTTCAACCAGTGTTTGTTGTGCACTCAAGATGATCCAGATTTCATGGGGCTTTGTAATGGAGGGTGGCTCCTCTTTTAGGAAAAAGAAGTCCAAGGGCAGCAGTGTTCTATCTATTATCTTGGTTACCTCCCCTGGGCAGATCTTGTCAAATCCAACCCAAGTTCATCAAATGTCACAGTGAAGAGAATTTTAACAACTGCCTTGGTCTCCTGAGCCAGTCCTTACACCCCCTCCTTATTGAGACATCCATCTCAAAGGTCCTCGCTACTCTGTGACTACAGAATATCTGATTGACCTTTTGGAAGCAAAAAAGTAGTAGGATTGGGGAACTGGCCAGGGAAAGAAGGTAGCTTCAATCATCTGGTGTGGACGACTCACAAGAGGCAGAAAAAAAGGACTACATCTCACAGCCACTTCCTTCAGCTGAGAAGTCTTTCCCTACCACACAGAAGGCTTTATTTCCAGCTCCTGTGCACGGAAGGGAGGCTGCTGGCCAGGGGTCAAAGGTGGGCTTTGCCCAGGCCAGGAAAGCGGCTGATCTGAAAAGGTGTCAGGTCATAGGATGGTGTTAATTTCATGCTTAATTCATACAGGATCTTCCCCACAACAGGGGCCAGCTTGAATCCATGTCCTGGGGAAGGAAGAGCAGGCTGTCGATTGCTCTCAGACACAGGGGCTGTGCTCTGGAAGTCCACAACAGTCCAGCTAGGGCTAAGTCTCCTCTTGGTCAAATCCCAAAGCCAGAAGTTGACTCCCACCCCGTTCCCCTTCCCTGACTGCCCCACCCCACCTCTTAAACACTCAGGATCTGGGCTTTGGCCCTTATCTGGCCTGCTGAAAGCACAGAGAACACCATTTTCCCTACTACTGAGGGAGGTTGGTGTTAAGGCACCCATCTCCCCCTGCTCAGACTCACCGGAGAATCCAGCACCAATGACAATGTTGTCATACTTCGGGTGTTGATCAAGAATGAAGTGCTCATCAGGGGTGTTCTAGAAAGAAACACTCACACCTGTGACCTCTGAGGATAGAACAAGGGGGTAGAATAACAGGCTCGTGGGGAAGGGGAAGAGGCTGAGGTTTTTTCCAGAAAGAACGGGAATGGGGCACAGGACTGCTTTCTGCATGCCAGCGCCCCCTCCGGGAATGCCATTCTTTCTCATTTGCCCATCTGCCTCTCTTCTCATACAGAGCTAGGAACACAGTAGGCACTCAGTTAATGTGTATAAACTAACTTTAGCCAAGATGCCTCAGGCCTGGGTGACATCTGTCTCATCTCTTTGTCCCTAAGGCCTGCTCAACTAGAACATCTTGCCAAAAAATCTTTTAGAGCTCTTCTGGGAAACATAGTGAAGGACTGCCAGGCAGAAGCCTAGTTTCCTAATGAAAAGGAGTATGAATAACCTCTAATGGGCCCTCTCTGGTGGAGGTGAAACTTCCCGCAGAAATGAGCTCATTTGTTGCAAGTCACATACTATGTCAGGGGTCAAATAGAGTTGGGCCAGAGCATCACAAGGCCAATCTCCTTCCCCTGGTCTCCAGGGTGTGAGAGGGCCAGGCCCGGCTGCCCACCCCCTTACCGTGTACATGCAGCGCTCCATAATGGCAGGCTCAGGCTCTAGGTCAGGTAAGTGATTGCGGACAAAGCGGCTCAGGATTTGGACGTCTTGGATGTCTGAGAATGCTGCTGGGCAGTCCCGCTCTTCAGGATCTGCACTGTTGCCGTGGTGATAGCAGACCTGGCTCCCAATCAGAGCAGTGTGAGCTGTGAGGGCCGGCCTCCCGCACACCCGCCCAGCCCAGGGGCACACTGCACACAGAATGCCCCCACCCATCGTCCCAGCCTGTCCCAGTCCTGACAGATGCTATTCGTTCCCCCGACCAACCCTATGTTTGCAGAGGAAGGGCTCCCTTTGCTGGCCTTCAGGACAGCTGGGGGTCTCAGGCTCCTGCTGCCCACGGAATTGTTTCACCCAATCCTGCTGTCATTTACATGTTCCCTTTTGTTAGGATGCACAAAAATCTCTAAGTCTCTGTCTCTTCTCAGCCCTACTTTCAAGGGAATCTGTAGAAGGAAAGTTAGAGTGCTGCCGCAGATCTGCATGGGCCCCTGCTGGCCTTCTCTAGGCCTTCCCGCTCACCTTCATCAGCCCTGGGTACTCTCCAGAGGGCAGCCCATAGATGTGGTAGGGAGTTAGGCTGAGGCCCAGGCCCAGGAGGCATGGAAAAGCCTGGGACACACCGTAGCTCCCGGGAACCTTTTCTTGCCAGTAACACACGTTGATCCGCAGGGTCTTGAAGCAGAGAGAGGAAGTGGGAGGTGAAGGGGGAAAGCCATGGACTCTATAAACAACATGAGCGGTTTTTTCTGGGGTCCTGTAGCCCTTTAGCACAAGCCCAGATGCCCTGCTTAACACATCCATCCCTGTTTCACCCAACCCTCATGTCATTTACATGTTACATTTTGTTAGGATGCCCAAAAATCTCTAAATCTGTCTCTTCTCCCATAAGTGCCCCAACCCTTCTTCTCTCTCTCCAGGAGTTAAAAATATCTCATATTCACTGAGTGCTTACTATTGGCCAAGCCATCTCCTAAGGGTTTTGTGTATATGGTCAAATTTAATTTTCCACCAGCCCATCACCATTTTACAGGTTGTAAGACTGAAGCTCATGAAGAGAACTAATTTGCCCAATGTCATCCACTAGCAAGTGGCAGATCCAGGACTCAAACTCAAATCCATTTGGCTTCAAGGTTTCTTCTCTTAAGCACCAACTCTCAGGCTTCCAGCACCCCTTTACCTGGAGAGGCAGTTCAATTCCCAGGGGATGGAGGAGCCGGTTGGTCCAAGGACCTGCTGTGATGATCAAGCTCTTGGCTTGGTAGCTCCTGGAGGTACTTTTCACCATAACTGGTAGCCCTGGTTTTATCTCCATTACCTTCTCTCCATCATGCACTAGGCCTCCTAGCTGTCGAATTGCATCCTGAAAGGGCAGGAGCAGAGGGTGCGAATTAGTTATATATGTGATTCACCCTGGGGGACAGAGTCCTTCACTTAGGGCAGAACAGATTCTAGACTTCCTCTCCCATGTTGACAAGGCCTAGCAGGGCATATAAAACTGCCCTGCCACAAGGTGGGGACTAAAGCCGGCAGGGTAAAGGCTCTCATCCAGCAGGGGACTGGGGAGCTGGCTGGCTGGGACCTAGGATGCCAGAGCAGTTGCTGCATTGCCCCTAATGCTGTACAAGGTCACCTGGAGGGCTCTGAGGGCCTTGTCTGCATACAGAACTCCTCCAGACTTGTCCAAGAGCCCCACTTCTCCCCTGGCCAACCGGATATTGGGGAAACGTAGCTTCAGTTCTTCAGATGGAAGACTCTGGTGTTCCACCCCCTGCCTAGATAAAGTAGCCTGGATTGTCTTTAATTCTGGATTGTCCTTCACTCCCAGCAGCAATAGTCCAGTCTGCCTGTTAAAAAAAAAAAATAGAACACCTGGGTGAGGGTGTGCAATAGGGTCCGAAGCCATTCTCTCATTCTTCAGCAAGAGTCCCAGCGCCAGGGCATCAAGGAGGGGCCTGGCCTCCAGTTCAAAGAACAGATAAAGTCATCTTGGTTCTGTGTTAGGGTCCCAGTATCATTGAGATGGTTTTCAGTCCATTCCCAAGTCTCCCCTGGACTCTCACTGTTGGTTTGCTGGTCCCTCTGTCTTCCCTCCTCAGGATTCATCCTGCCCTTTAAGGCAAAGACCCTAAGAGGATTTACTCTTTCATCTCCATACCTAGAAAGTGGTAGGATAAGAATTGGGTAAGATTTCTTCCCCTTCCTCGGGTCTCCTACCATCCCCCCTCATATTGATTTCTATTCTTTATCCTCTTTGCCCCCTACCTGCACCCTGCTGCTCCTTTTTCCTGACCTTTATCTTGTCTTATAATACTCTATGCCTTCTGTGTCTCTGTCTGTCTTTCAATGCCTTCTCAGAAGCTGCCCCTCTTTGTAGAAAGGGTCCTAAATTTGTTGATCTGGCTCTGGGTCCAGTCCATGTCCCTCTGTGACCCTGGATTCTCCTCTGTGACACATGCTTGTTGGACCATTGGGGGTTCCACACCAGGGTGGTACTGCCCCTCACCCAGGGGCATGTGGACATGGCATGGGCCATTTTTTTAGCTGTTGCAATGCCTGGGGATTGCCGCTCACATTTAGGGGGCAGGGACGAGGGATGCTAAGCCTGCAATGCTCAGAAGACCTCGCCCAAATGCTCATAGAACGCTCCTGCACCAATACCAATAGATGGTCTCTCAGGACTCTAGCAATTAATTCAGTGATGCTATGATTTTGTTTCTCCCTATACCTCCCTCTGTGCTTCTTACTCCCTGAGAGAGTAAAAGCTGTTTCTCTTTCATGCTGTCTGTCACAAGACACGAGAACTCCCTTTTTGTGGGAGCTGATGTAAACAATGGAAGGGTCACTTTGGCCCTTGGGACCATTTCTGTGGTCCCTCTTGCTTTCAGCACCGCAGTGACCAGCATCAGCCTCGTTCATCCCCCAGGTACTGTGTATAAAGCTCGTAATAGCCGATAATGGAGTCTCATGGATATTACACGCCTCCAAATCCCACATTATCTGGTCGGGGGGATTAAAGAGAAGATTGGGAGGGGGTAGGGACACAGCAGGCCCCGGGGCCGGTGTCAGTACACAGAGCTGCGCAGCGTGCCCAATCCATTTGCCATGGCCCCCGCCTACCCAGCATTCACCACTAGTGAGAAAGCTGTGAGTGCCTCCGTGCCTCCGCCTCTTCAGAGCTCAGCAGAGGGAGGATGCTACATAAATCCCCACTAGCCAGCACGCAGCCTTTTCCTGTGGCCCCCAAAAGGACTTCAGATTGGTTTTCAAGTAATGAAAACTTGCCTAGTAAACTTCTTGGTCAACAGGATAATTAAGAAGTCACCCAAATGTATGCTCTTGCACCCTTTTACACGATGGGGGTGTGACTGGGTATAACTCCGGGGAAGACCTGGCTTAACCCTCACCTCAACTGTCATGATGTCAGATGCCTGGCCCAGAAATTCCAGAGAACGTATTGTAACCCCTGCCTGAACAATACCAACTTTGGTCTCTTACATGCTCTGAGATTTAATTACTTTCCCTTCCTCCTTCCCTCCCTTCCTTCCTACCTTCCGTCCTTCCTTGAAATAAGGACTCCTCTTATATGGGGAAAATGAACCTATGCCAAGACAGCGGGCAAACCTGCTGAATTATGAAATGCTGAGTGATGTTCTAATTCCCAAGCCGACCCGTGGTGGATGAAGCAGGAGCTCCCATCCCTAGGAGTAATCAGTGAACTGATCCTGGCAGTGAATGCAATTGTGCCGATTGTAATCATTTTGCTCCAGTTCTCTGCCCCTGTGGCACTTATTTCTTAACCCAGATATTGATCTAACAGTGGGAAATTTTCCATCTGAATTTGTGATGCTGGACCCTCCCCTAGTCCGAAGATTCGTTGGGAAATTCTCATTTTCCGTGGATCACAGCTGAGCTATTTGGCCTGAGGGAAACCATGCACTGCTGGAGAAATGCCTTGGATTGGAGAGAGATTTTTGACCATTATGAGCAAATCAGAAATAAATGTAAAACACTGCCTGGAAATGTGAAGGCCTGTCATTATGGGAGATAGGTGAGAAGCTCCTGTGGGAAATGCTTAGAGAATTGGAAATCAGTCAATCAAAACCGGGATTGGAGAATGTGTCTTTTCCCCCCAGTATGAAGATGGATGACTTCCATGGGCAGATTGAAAATCATTTAGGTGCTTATTTTCTTAATGGCTTTTCCTAGATCCCAATAAACACACTGCTCATTTTGCATCAATTTCTCACCCCTGTGCGCTGGGCCTCCCTCTCCTCTTTTTCTGCTCAGGCCTAGGCTACAAAGTTTGGGGAGAAAGGTAAAAAGGGACAAAGGCATCACAGGAAAAAAAAAAAGTTTCCTCCCAAGGGTCTCATTGACTGCTCTAGGGCCCTACTGAAGCCTTGGACGGGATGGGTGACCAGGGACTTCCACCAGATGCTCTGACAGGACGGAGGCAGGAGGGGTGGGGGCCCTGGGAGGCACACACAGCTCTCCCTGCAGCAAGCGTCTCCCATCCCAGGCTCCAGCTTTCCCCTCTCTGGGTTCCAGCGCCTGTCAAGCCGGCTGTCAGTCACCTTGGGGAAGGGATTCAAACAGGGACTTGGGAATCTGCTGTCTTTGTGGCTTTGGGAGGCGCTCCTGGCGTTTCATCTTCTGCTCAGTGGGCCGAGGTGGAATTGGTTAACAAAGACTGCTCCAGGGAGGGGATGTGGCTGACAAGCTAGACACTTCACAGACACAGGAAGCAACAGCCGCGGAGGGGCCACCAGGTTCTGCCTGCAGCCATACTGCCTACGGCTGTGATCTCATCTGATACTGTCAGCTAAGCAGGGGCAGCGGGTCAAGAGCTAGATATTAGGACTCAAAGGGAGAATGCGGGACAGGAAAGAGATGGACCACGGAGCAGGGATTCACTATTGGGATTGGGATCAGCGTCCTGGCTGTACACATCACAAAAGATTCAGACCTTGTGATTTGACACGTGTCAATGTCTGTTCCCAGAATATATGCAAATATTCTGAGCCCACCCATGTTTAGTATGCCGCTGTCACAGGAAATGGCAGAACAGAATAAAAATAATTGGTCAGCCACCTTAACTACCCACCACTGAAGGTGTTTTTCTAAATCATCATCAAATAACACCAAGTAAATATATTCATATCGATCAGGTAGACTATGACATTGTGCTGGTTCTTCCAGAAGAACCTAGCAGAATAAGAACCACAAAGATGATGAATTGTTTAGAAAATCAGAATTAAGAACAAAAGCTTAAAGAATTGGGATGGGAAGTATCCGTTCTGTGTCCCTAAGTAAAAGAACCAAATAAATTAGTGTACCTGAGGAAATTCAATTAGCCATAAGAAAGGATTTATTAATAATAAAAGTAATAATAACATCTAGCATGCCATAGAACTTTAAAGATTTTCCAGGCACATTCACTTTGTTCTTCATTTTTCATAACTGGGATGTGAGGCATCAGAATGGTCTTTTAAGAGGGATTGTGAAAAAAAAAAAGAGAGGGATTGTGATATGTCCCTATCTGTAAATGTACATTAGCAGTACATTTTTACCTGAGATGATTTCAGTATGAATTTGTCTGGAGACAGAGGATAGAAAAGATACCTAGTCTGTGTTATCTTCTAAACCAGGGGCCAGTGAACTAAGACCCGGGGACCAAATCAGGTCTGCCACCGGTTTTTGTCCGTTGCACGAGCCAAGATGTTTTTTATATTTTTATAATTAAATATAACATATTACCATATATTTTATATTTTATATTTTTGTGTTTGATAAAACACAAAAGAAGAAGAATATTTTGTGAGATCAAAAGTATATATGATTTTAGTGTCCATAAATAAAGTTTTATTGGAACACAGCCATGCTGATTTGTTTACATAGTATCTGGCTGCTTTCACTGCCATGGCAGAGTTGAATAACTGGCAGGGTTGAATAGTTGCAACAGAGACCATATGTCCTGCAAAGCCTATACTTACGACAGGGCCATTTGTAGAAAAAGTTTGCCAAGCCCTGTTCTAGATTAAGAATAAGTAATTCTGTGATTTGCACGAATGGGTTAAGACCCTGACTACTCAGTAGCAACACTCTCATTTGTGGGGGGAATTAAATGAGTTAATGTGTATCCCGCCCTTTTAGAATGGCCTTATTTTCTCCTTATGAGCACTAAATATGTGATGATGATGATATGTCAGGTACTGCTCTAAGGCTTTTACATGCTTTCCTTTCAACAGCCCCATGAACGAGATGTTATTACCCCCACTTTATAGATGAGAAAACAGTCTTACAGAGGCTAAACAGCTTGCTCCAATCCACATAGCTAAATGGGTCAGAGCTGATATGTAAAGCAAGGCCTGCCTGGTTCCAAAGTCCTTCGAAATTCCTGTCCTCCTGCCAAAGAGGAGGATTGTGAGATTATGAGAATCTCCTACCCAAGGTTCCCTCTCCCTCTCTCCAGCAGCCGTTCCTTCCTCCATTTGCCCTTCTTCCTCACTTGCTCAATGGAGATAGAATACAGCTGACCCAAACTAGGTGGAAAGAACTGCCATTTAGTGAAAGGTGCTGGGCATTGTGCCAAATCTTTCATAGGAATCTTGTTTAATCGTCACAAAGCCCTGTGAAAAAAAAAAATGAAGCACAGAGAGGAACAGAAGCTTTTCCAAGGTCACACAGCTGGTAAGAGGTAGAGCACAAAGTCATATTCAAGCCTGTCTGACACCAGAATCATCTTCCCTTTGAAAGATTCCAGACACTCTCCTAACATCTCTTAGCTGCCTCCTTGTCTGCTGGAAAGAACTGTGCCCTGCAAGAAGATCACTGCAGCTTTTTTAGTACAAAGACGCTCAGCAGTATTCACAGATGGCTGACAGAGAGGGGTCCCTTTACCCGGGCCACCCCTCAGCAAGACATGCCCCTTTATTTGGGTGCTGGGTGCATTAGCTGCCTCTGGAATAAATCTGTAATTAGCTGCCCTAGCTGTATTTGCATAATGGATTTCACTTTGTTCTTAAGTTAATGGTGTTTTTGCAACAGAACAGTAACCTCTTGGTTCCTGGCCATTAAAATAACTGCCACCCTGTAGGGTAGAGCTGTGGTCTGGGAGGAAGTTCAGTTAAGAGCCACAGAAGATGGGAGGCGACGTGGGGGTGGGTAGCTAAAGTTCAGTTTGCACCACCAGTTGTCTGCCTTCTTCCCCATGAGTATTTGAAAGGTCAGTGAGGTGGGGGGCTTAAGTGTCAGAGAGAGCCATGGGAGCAACAGGAAAACAGCTCTGGCTCACTCCCTGGCAAGCAACGGGGCCTGAGGAGCCTCCTCGTTTTGTTCCTATGGAGGAGGTATTCAGAGAGAATGAAATGGATTTATAGGGGTTGCTCTGTGGGTGAGGACCGAGCATGAAGGGTTATGACACTAACAGGGATATAAAGGATCAAAACAGCAGCCTCTCCTCTGTTTCAATCCCTGCCCTGAAAGAGTCTCAGATGGCTCCATGGGGATGTAGAAACAAACTCTCGCTCTATGTTTCCGCTCACCGTTTCTTTTCAGCAGTTTTCCCACTACAACCTCTGCTAGCCTTGGACACATGGCCTGAACCCATTTCTGTAACTCAGAGCCTAGCAGGAGCCAGCTGAACCTGCGGGGTGATCATACAGACAGTGAGCAGAGTGCTTCCACGGCTCCGGCGCTTCCCTAGGCCCTGTGTCCCTCCATTGAGATTCAAGTGTTCATGGCACTGCCCCGTCTCATGGCCCCGTGATTCCAACAGTCCCCTCCCCAGAACCTGTGCAACTGGGTGCGCGCCTCATGCTCCAGCTGGGCCCACATCTGGTAGCACTCCTCCATCATCTGGGTGTAAAAGTCCTTGGAGTATGCCCTTCGGATTATCCGGCTCTGCCCGTGGGAGCTCCCCCGGGAGTGTGGCAGGAAAAACTGGAAGTGGAGGACGGGAGAGATGACCAAAGCTGTTATCCCGTCCCCCTCCCCAGCAGTTAGGCACTGGCTCATCATGTGCTGTCAACCAGCGCGCTTATTCTTCAAATATTTCCATACCTTACCCCTTTGTGGCCAAGTTACTGAGTTGGCTCTCAGGGCAAAGTTCTTCAGTAGCACTGACTCTGCTTCCTTTTGACTAACACCATTCACATCCCAAAGTTCCTGCCATCCTGCTACAAGCCCACCCCACTTAGAGAGAAGCAGAATGAGAAAGAACCCTTGAGATCATTCTAGTCTGACCCGTTTCATTTTATGGACAAGGAAACTGAGGCTATTTCTCTGCAGCTTCAGATCACTCAGGACAAAGGACCCACCTTGGGATTTAGCAAAAGATGGAGAGTTTCCCTGCAAGGGTAAGCCAAGTATCCCTCAGACTTTGAGAAAACTGATAGAGAAATGAAAAAGGTTTCTAACCAATCCAGCTCATTACCAAGACTACACCAAAACCAGCTTGGACAACCGTAGGCAGAATGGGAGGGTGGAAACCTTTGGACATAGACTGGGAGACCTGTCCTTGAAGGAGCCTGTAGATACACAGAGCCAAGCAGATGTGCAGTGGTCACTGCAGACTGCACTGCAGCGGGGGTCACCTTTTCTGTAGGAAAAATAATACCTAAGTCTTATTTCCTGTGTATCAAACAAGGAGGCTGCTGTTATCCTTAGGTGCCAGATAAAACAGAAACCTTTGCTGGGCTCCAGGGTGAGAGGCCAGGAATATGCAAGAAGAATCCTATCTCTTAGGCTGATAAGTCAGCCTTTGCCTCTAGGCAAAATTATCTTCACTTAAGGTTACCCAGTGCAGAACTGATTATTTTTCTGGGCTGGATCAAGTACTTTGGCACAGAAGAGAATAGGTGGCAAGACGGACAAGTACAGGGACACTTCTTGGTCAAGGGCAGGAACTGGGAGGCAGTAAGAGAAGATGTGCCTAGACACCCAATGTGGTCTTAGGGAAGGTGGAACTTTCTTTTCATTGTCATGAAGCACACCAGGTAGCTAAGCTACAAATTGCAGAGAATTTGGGACAATCAGCCCCTTTGGCTTCACCTCAGAGCCTGCTGACTCCAGACACCCTTCCCTAGGGGAGGAGATAGGGGACAGCCTGTAAAGTCAGGAGTGCAGAGGGGACACAGTACCTGCTCCAGCAGGATGACCTTCTTCCTGTGTTTGGCCAGGTGGTATGCAGTGAAGCAGCCCTGGATGCCTGCCCCAATCACGATGGCATCATAGACATCTGTCTGAGCAGCCATGATGCCCACTCAGCTCTACAGCCACGGAGCCCACATGCAAAGGCGAAGGCAAGCAAAGAAAGGCTCTGGGCAGAAGGAGGAGGAGTGGGGCAAAGTCCAGCCTGGCCAGCATTCCCACAATGCCCTGGGGCCTCATCCTTCTCCCCACTCCTCCCTCCCTGCAAAGCCTGGCACAGGGCTCAGCCCCTGCCTCTCCTGCAGAGCAGAGCTGGGTAGTCTGATTTGTGAGGTTCAGCCCAGCTCAGCTGCCAGCCTCACCCTTGTATCCCTCTAGCTTTCTATTCTTGGCTCAATTATTGTCATGCAAATGGATCCTTCCTATGCCCCCTTCCTGTCTCATTATGATCTTTGTCTTCGGACTTGGCCCTGGAATTTCAATGCCTTCTAGACCAAGCTGGGCACTGAGAATGCTGCCTCCCCCTGCTGGCTTCCCTCTCTTCGGCCTGATTTCCCTTGGAGATTCTAGAGGGCACAGCTAAGAACTTGGCACTCTGCCCAGTGTAAGGCCCACCTCCCTGGTGGGTGGTGAGGTCAGGGGGTAGATGCAGGGGCCAATTAACAGGGCAGTTTTGTGATTATGAAATTATTCTCAGCATGTTTTGCTTTCATTTTCTAAAAAGGAGAAGAAGAAATGATCGTGAACAAATGGAAAGGACACAGTGAGGGGAGGAGCCTTCTGCTGAAGCACAGACGGAACCAGGCACCAGCCCACAGCACAGAGGGGCTATATAGCGAGGGCTCCCTCTGTGCCAAGCAGTGTGCTAAATGAGTACTTTTACATGTATTCAGGACAGTGCCAGGATTTGTAGGGCCTGATTCTTATACAATTTGGAGGTCCTCTTTAAAAAAAGGAAAGGAAAAATTGTGAATACAAAATTAGGTGCTAGGACTGGGAACAGACTCTGCAATTAAGGAGCCCCAGGCGTGAAGTTCCATCAGCTTCCTGGTAAATCTACCTCTGTATGCATCATCCCATTTAATTCTCATGTGTGTAGGAGTAGGATTTAATATGCTACTTTGGGCAAATTAAAGATGGATCCAAATCCTTTGTCATTCCTCCCGTCAAAGGCTCTGTGACCACTTGACCAATAGAATATGGCAGAAGTGACACTAGGACACTTTCTGGCCCTGGCCTTAAGAGAACTGGCAGTTTCCTCTCCCTGTTTCATTAGAAGTCCAACAGCCCTGTGTGGGAGACCACATGGGGAGGCCCTGGGACTGCACGGAGGGCCAGACACAAGAGTGAAACCACCCTGGACCCCCAGCCCAGCCCAGCCACCAGCCAAACACCACCAAGTGACCCAGTGAATGCCGTGTGAAGCAGAAGCACCACCCAGCCAAGCCCCATCTTAATTACTAACCTACAAAATCATGAGATAGAATAAAGTGCTGGTTGTTTTTTAGTCACTAAGTTTTGGGGTAGTTTTTATACAGCCATAACTGAAATGCCACTTTATAGCCAAAACCACTGAGGCTTTCAGAGGTCCCTACTTGCCCAAAGACACACACCTGTTAAATACAGGTACCGAAAAATCTGAACCTAGATTTGTCTACTCTGGAACCTGTTTCCTTCACCACCGTGCTATCCCAGGAATTAGTCAGAACTTGTAATGATGATGCTGATTTGAATATTGTGCTGTTTGTCTCATGTCATACTGTGAATGGGAGAAAATAATGGATCTGGAAATCCATGCCCAGCCTTAGCACTGTGTCCTGCCCCCATTAAAAAATTCCCCAGAATTGCCTTGGCAACTAGCTCTCAGCCCAGCCCTTCTTTTCCTAGGAAAATAGGGGTCCAGAGAGGGGTGCCATATGATTGGCTTTTTCTTCTTCTGAAAAAAAAAATCACTCTAGAATCCAGAAATCATCTCCATTCCACCAACCCCTAACCCACATGGGATGAGATCACATCCACCTCACAACTGGACAGCTCCCTTATAACATGGCAGACATAACGGAGAAAATGTACTATTTAAATATGTAAAGGCTTGCTATAAATATGTAAGGCTGAACCCCGGATATCTCTTGATAAGATGTCAGGAGGTGAACAGTTTATATACAAGAAAAAGCAGACAATAAATCCTCACATGCAAATGTGCCCAGTCTCACCAGCAATGAAAGAAATGGGAATTAAGTAACTTCAAGGAATGATTATGTGCCTATAAGAACAGCAAAAATAAAGTGATAAAATTTGATGTCAGTGCTGTGGCATGGAGAGAGAGTAGGGTGCAACCCAGATGGTCAGGCCTTCTGGAGAAGGTGGGGGCAATGCGCGAGGACAAAGAAAGGGTTCAAACCTTTTGACCTAGAAGTGTGACTTGGGGAACTATAACCTAAGGAACTAGCCAAGGGGGAAAAAAAGACATTTGTATGAAGACATTCATAGCTGTGCTCTCATAATATATAAAAAAAAAATTGGAAACAATCCAGCCTCAGGGAATAACTGAACAAACTCTGGCATGCTGACACAATGGAATACTATGTAGCCATTGAAAATGACAAGCGTGAGGACTGTGGGCTATGCAGAAATGTGGACGGTTGTCTCTTAACATGGAGTTGAACTATACAGGTCCACTTATGTGCAAATGTTTTTCAATAAATACATTGGGAAATTTTTTGTGGATTGGCAACAATTTGAAAAATATTTTCTTTTCTCTAGTTTACTTTATTATAAGAATACATTGTATAATACATATAGCATACAAAATATGTGTTAATTGATTGTTTATCAGTAAGATTTCCGGTCAACAGTGGGCTACCAGTAGTTAGGTTTTAGAGGGAGTCAAGAGTTATGGGCAGATTTTTGGCTGTATGGGGGGGAATCAGCATCCCTAACCCCCATGTTGTTCCAGGATCAATTTTGTATGAAATCATCCTGAGAAAGACAAAGAGAACACAGACAGATACGCATGGATCACAGTCATGAGTTAAGTGTGTGTTACCAAAGATCCGAAAAGAATTTGGCAAGGTAATAATTGAGCTTAATGCTCATTAGTTTCCATTTTCTGTACAAACTGTGCTTCCGTCCACGATCTGTAAAAAGAGGAGACATCTCCTGGGGAAGCAGATGCTTCAGATCTCCTTGGTCACCGGTTCCAGGGCCTGGGGAAGTCCTTGCTTTGTTCTCTCAGTTCTCCCTGCTGCCCCCAACATTTCTTATTGTTCGTCCTCCAGGCAAGCTACAAAGCGGTTCTGTATCCCACCTCTCCTTTGTTTAATATCCCTTCAGGAATAAAATGACAATTCCATTTCCCCGTCCCTACTTCACAAGCCTGCCCTGGATTCCTAGACTCAAGTATTCTGCTCCTTGTTAGGAATTTCAAACAGCTCCTCTAAAAGCAGACACTGGCCATGGCCCAACCTTGAAATTAAAAGCATATCAACTTCTGAAGGCTTCCCCTCTACCTCAGGGTTGCCCGTCCTTGTGGCTGTCCTGACAGCAGCAGGCAAAGAGAAGCGATCCCCTCAAATTCCATTTTAACACCCATTCTCAGTCAGAAGACTATTAAAGGGAGAGCCAGCAGCCCTACACCTCGCTGCTGTGTCTCAGCAATTGCTGCTCTCTTCCTGGGGCAGAGCCACTGAGGATGTGAGGCAGAACTGCTCATCTGATGGCTTGATTGACACTTCGCAGATGGGGTGTGGGAGAGCCGAGCCAGGGAAGCAGCTAGCTGTACAGCTCCACAGAATGAGAGAGAGCCCGGAATAAATAAGAGAGACCTAGGAGTTGAATGGCAAGGGAGAGGCTTCTGTGCTCTTTTCTCTGCCCCTCTTTGCCAAGGAGTTGCAGCCCAGGGCAAGGAGGCAGGCAGGCAGACCAGGAAATGGCCCTTGAGGACCCATCCTGCCAGCTGCCAGGGGTATTTGGGGCCCTGAACATGCAGAGGCTGCCAGTGTGAGAACACCCTGAGCCAGCAGTAGAGCCGATCTGTACGTGATCTCCGCGTACAGGGTGGACGCAATGCATGTATGCGACTCCATCCCGGTCCTCCATTCCCTCCCTCTTTGCTCCCTTTGCCCCACGTCGCCCATCTGCCTTCACTCACCTAGACTCTTGCATTAACCTCACAACCAGTCTCCCCGCCCTGTCCTTGCCCTTCTTAATCTATCCTTCCGCGTTCCTGCCGGAGTCCTTTCTCTAAACGCCGAATCTGAACAGGTCATTCCCCTGCTGAAGATTCTTTCGTAGCTGCCCATTTCCTGTTAGCAGAAAATCATAACTCTTCAGCTAGACACACAAGGCAGTCCACGTTCTGGCCGCTGCCTGCTCTGGCAGCTCTGCAGTGTGTGGGTCCCTTCTCACTGGGCTCTTCAGGCCCTGGCAAGCCTGAGCTGAGAGACGTTCCAGCACTGGCTGTGGTGATGTCAAATTCCCGGACACCCCCGAGCCAGCCTGCATGGCCTCTCGACTGCCCTCCCTTCTCCTTCTATCTAGTTTCAATGATAACAATGAGCAAAGTGTATTGTAACTGTTTGCATGTCTGACTTCCCCCCAGGCTCCTTAAGGGAAGAGGTCTTCTTTTGATTTTAATTTTCCATAGACATATGGAACAACAATTAAAGGGTTCAAAAGAGAGCACTATAAAAAGGAAGTCTCCTTCCCACCCTATACATAGTCACTTCTATTGGGCTCACCACATGCAATACTGTTACTATTTTCTCTCCTATCCTCCCAGAGAGGGTGTGTGAGTGCACAAACATATTGAAATTGTATTTTCTTTTTTTTCTTTTTATCTCAGGAGTAGCATACTGTAGAGCACCTTGCTGTTTTTCCATGTCCTCTATCTTGGCTTCCACATGAGTCACATGGAGCTGGCACATCCTTCCTGATGGCGGCATAGCAACTCCATGTATGGAGGAGGTGTTCAGGACAGGGGAGGCAGGCATTCGTGTCTGCTGAATAGATGGTGGATTTCTCTGGCTGTCTCAGACACTCTAGACTCATGTGGCTCTAGCCATCTGGTATTGGGTGTTCAGGGAGGCCAGAGGTCCATTCTGGACTGGTCCGACAAGGTTTGCCAAAGGCCAACAGTGCCCTCTGTGAGCCCCACCTTCAGGACTGCAGGTGGTCGGGTGGAACACTCAGAGACCCTGGCTTCTGCTTCCTGC